>NC_133335.1:182067503-182389447 GCF_042186555.1 Aquarana catesbeiana
TGCCTATATACCGTCCTAGCCTGCCTGTATACTGTTCTAGCCTGCCTGTATACCATCCTAGCCTGCCTGTATACCGTCCTAGCCTGCCTGTATACCATCCTAGCCTGTCTGTATACCGTCCTAACCTGTCTGTATACCATCCTAGCCTGTCTGTATACCATCCTAGCCTGCCTGTATACCGTCCTAGCCTGCCTGTATACCGTCCTAGCCTGCCTATATATCGTCCTAGCCTGCCTATATATCGTCCTAGCCTGCCTGTATACCGTCCTAGCCTGCCTGTATACCATCCTAACCTGCCTGTATACCATCCTAGCCTGCCTGTATACCGTCCTAGCCTGCCTATATATCGTCCTAGCCTGCCTGTATACCATCCTAACCTGCCTATATATTGTCCTAGCCTGCCTGTATACCATCCTAGCCTGCCTGTATACCGTCCTAGCCTACCTATATACCGTCCTAGCCTGCCTGTATACCGTTCTAGCCTGCCTGTATACCATCCTAGTCTGCCTGTATACCATCCTAGCCTGCCTGTATACCGTCCTAGCCTGCCTGTATACCATCCTAACCTGCCTGTATACCATCCTAGCCTGCCTGTATACCGTCCTAGCCTGCCTATATATCGTCCTAGCCTGCCTGTATACCATCCTAACCTGCCTGTATACCATCCTAACCTGCCTATATATTGTCCTAGCCTGCCTGTATACCATCCTAGCCTGCCTGTATACCGTCCTTGCCTGCCTATATACCGTCCTAGCCTGCCTGTATACCGTTCTAGCCTGCCTGTATACCATCCTAGTCTGCCTGTATACCATCCTAGCCTGCCTGTATACCGTCCTAGCCTGCCTATATACCGTCCTAACCTGTCTGTATACCATCCTAGCCTGCCTGTATACCATCCTAGCCTGCTTGTATACGATCCTAGCCTGCCTGTATACCGTCCTAGCCTGCCTGTATACCATCCTAGCCTGCCTGTATACTGTTCTAGCTTGCCTGTATACCATCCTAGCCTGCCTGTATACAATCCTAGCCTGTCTGTATACCGTCCTAGCCTGCCTGTATACCTGCAGGCCACGGCTGGTATTAGGAAGCGAGCCGGTGCAGCCACTATTTGTCTTCAGGTGCAGGTGCGGGCCTGTGGACCACGGCAGAAGAAATAGTGGAGAGGCACAGCAAACATCTCCCCCACCACCTTCACCGTATACATGGGCAGGGCAAAGGGGGTGGAGTCAGGGGCAGAGCCAATGGGGCGGCAAAATTAAGTTTCGCCTAGGGTGTCAAAAATCCTTGCACCAGCTCTGTCTGCAGTCCGCGCAGTACAGGAGATTCAGTTTCCTGTTCCCGGGCGGACTGACAGGAAGTGCACACATTTAGTGCTCACTTCCTTTCAGTCTGGCCGGCCAGTAACAGAAAAAACTGAATCTCCTGCCGCGCGGTACGCGGTGGGGGGTGGGGTTAAAAAAGAACACGGGGGGGGGGAATAGTAAGGGGGAGGCAGTCATCAAGACCCATTTAGTAATAAAAATATGGTAGCTTGCTGACCAAAATAAAAACAATTACCAAAGCTTTCTTTCCATTTTCTTCTTTCTTTACCACCCCATTTCCATCTTATTGCTTCTTTTTTGAATCAGGTAATATGTATTAAAGCTTTTTGCAAAAATTTACAAAGCAGAGAAAAGACTCTACGGTACACTCTACTGTAGAGTATTTTCTCTGCTTTGTAAATTTTTGCAAAAAGCTTTAATATATATTACCTGATTCAAAAAAGAAGCAAGAAGATGGAAATGGGATGGTAAAGAAAGAAAATGGAAAGAAAGCTTTTTTATTTATATAAAGTGTTGGTGAACTTAAACTGTATCGCTATGCTGTGATTCCTGTAGGCTTTGCGTGTGTGCGTGCGTGAGGCCCCCAAATTCCTTCAAATGCCCCTGCCTCCATCCCTATTATAAATGCATAAAAAAAGAGAGGAAAGTTGGGACTTTAACTAGTTGCTGCCCGCCCACCGTCATATGACGGCGTCCCTGAATGGCCGTGCCGTGTTTCTAGGACACGGCGCAACCCTGATCTCTGTAAAGAGCCGCGTAGATGGTACTGATGGGCACTGATGTGTGGCACTGATGGGCGACACTGATGGGCAGCACTGATAGGCGGCACTGATAGCCAGCACTGACTAGCATCGCTAATGGGCACTGATTGGTGGTACTTGTGGGCAGTGGTGGGCACTGATTGCTGCCACTGGTGGGCACTGACTGCTGCCACTGGTGGGCAATGGTGGGCACTGATTGGTGACACTGTTGGCACTATATTGTATTCAGGGCACTGATGATCAGTGCCCTGATTACATGTGTAGATGTCCATGAAAAGAAAGGGGGAGAAGGACACCTTAAAGTCATCCAATAGTAGGTTCTAGGGTGACAAACGGGGGGAGGGAAATTCCCTCCCACTGTGGTAATTAATCAGATTAATATGCCTCTCATGTCACCCGTATCATTAATCATATAACTCAGTGGTATGTAACTGACTAGCTGTCAAACGGTTGTTCAATGGACCATAAAGCATATATAAGAAAGGGAAGGAAGGGGTCAAGAGGAGATCCCCCCCAAAAAAAGATGGTCCGCTCAAGAACAAACAGTTGAACCTACAAAAACTTTATTGTGTCACAATATGTAGAAACATAATCCAACAACCATGTGTATTTAAAAAATAGGGCAGATAAAAGTCCTATTGTGTGCTGGTGGCCACCACAGACATTACACATATATCTCATGCATTCATGCACTCACACTTATCAATTAAAGTCACTAGAGACCCGGGTCTATACAATTTCACTGGAATTCCAGAGCTGGATTGGCTACATGAGTAGGTAGACTAGGTCCTTGTAGGTAAAGTGCAAGTGCTGATACACAACAAAAGTCCCCTCAGATGTGAACCAATGGCTGGTTAGACATATGTGTGTGTCATTCAACCAGAGCCAAGGAAGGAAACGGTGTCCTGATTGTGTGGTGAACAATTGCAACTCAAGCAACCTCACAAAAAGGGCTTTTAAGGATGGACGGAAAATGGCCATAAACAAAATGCCTCATGAATGTGAGGATACATTTTAGCTCACCGTCTGACGTCTTCAATGAAGAAGGAGTAGAGCCCAAAGGAGTTGCTGATGGCCGCGTTCGTGTGGATTTAAAAGCACGTTCATGCAGTATTAGCTTGTTGTGGGCATGAGCGGATTACTTCCGGGTATCCTCCGGCAGAAGGTAAGGTGAGTCACAAGGATCAAGCTTGTTAGTGTCTCATATCCAATGGTATAAACAATCCGGAGAGACGCTCGGCGTCCGTGTTCACCGCAGAGGTTTCACCTGATATCCCGAATCTTGATTGATCCGATCAGGATCGTTAGGGATGTTCACATCCAATTTGGAAGGATTTGTAGTTAGAGTGTGAGAGTCTGTGTGCCACCTGCACATGGGTCAAATGCTGAGCGCTTTCGCTTGTTGCCAAGCTTCTTCAGAGCTAATGTGGTATCAGTAGCTGGATGTTTAAATAGCCAGAAGGCTAGTGTTCAATTTCCTGTCTTCATAATTAACACCTGAATACCATAGCTTGACCATAATTGCAATCACCAAAAATGTGCCAATCACATCCATACATACATCTATTTAGACAAAACCATTGAGGGTAATGGATACATAAAGATTCAATCTGATTGACTTGTGTATGTGGTCAGATTTGAATATTGCATCTCTTACCATCATGAAATAACGGAAAAAGGCTTGTCAAGCAACTGCTACCAATACATAAAAGCCAATTGAGGAATGCTGCATTTCCAAAAACAAACCGTGCATATGTAACCATATACTAAATAAAAATAATAATAATAATAATAAGATAGTCAAAATAGTGGTATATGGAAGCAAGAGGGAACAGTCTATTGTTCCCTTTGCCCTTCCTGACCCTCTTTCCTTTCCTGGATTCCCTTCTCCTCCCCTCCCCGGGAACAATGGCGTATGTACTGGCGGATGAGATTGACTTAGAGATACAGTCTGCGTTTTCTAGTGAAACTCCAGCTGCATCCAACCATGATGAGACTCTTAAAAAACTGTTTAAGAATCATAAAAAATTAACTATAAAATTCCTTAATAGGAAATGGGACATTTCCTCATTGAAGTCCCACATTGAACATAAAGTTATTCCTAGAGGGCTGAGGGAAAGAGTAGTACCTGCTGCTCATTTACATACACCGAGGTTCCTGGAAATATGGAAACAAAGTTGTCTCGATCGTGGACTAGCAGTTCTGCACATGATTATCAATGAAGAACAAATACAATTGGATGACCTCAAAAAAGAGATTGATATCAGTGCACAGCTGCTAGAGCCATATAAAAATGATCAGGATTTCAATAAATACAATGACTCGCTCAAGAAGGAGGTTGAAAATACACAAAAAACCCTTAAAATCACTAAACAAGGGAAATTTAAGCAAAACCTTCTAGATTGGGAGAAAGGAGATATTTTTGACCCCACAGTACCTCGAGGGAGGAGTAGATCACGCAAGGGCAGGAGAAATCGGTCAGGTACATCTAGACCTAGATATACATCTACTGACAGTGACCCTGAACAACCAGAGAAAACCGTGGCTTTTTTAGATCAGGAAGGGGACACCATCCCCAGGACAGGCACCCAACCAACCACATCCATGACCAAGACCCAGGCTCAAACCAACAGAGGAAACCGGGGAAAGGGAAAGGAAGGGAGGGAAAATCAAAGGGAACTCAGGTCAGGGCCACGCAAGCTTTAAATAGCGAAGTAAATCAATCTAGTGACCACTCAGAACAAATACAATCTGATCTGAAGGTTGTTAACCTATCAGATTTCCCCCTAAATCACCACCACATTTCACTGCTGCAAAAAGGCCTAACATTCTCCCCCACTACAACGATGAGCGAATTTGAGGTCTTTAAAGATATCAATTTGTTCTTGAGGAAATTAATTTTTAGGTACTGGCATGCAAAGAGGGACACCCAAGATATAGACACGGACCAACTGGACAAACAAGAGCGCGACTCTCTCGAAGCTCTAACAGCCCTCCTTGATGAAAATCAACAGTGGAACTCAGAAGGGGAAGCCACCCAAGTGTCGCCCAGCTGCCCCCGCCCATCCCAACTGACGATTGACATACACAAGTCAATCAGATTGAATCTTTATGTATCCATTACCCTCAATGGTTTTGTCTAAATAGATGTATGTATGGATGTGATTGGCACATTTTTGGTGATTGCAATTATGGTCAAGCTATGGTATTCAGGTGTTAATTATGAAGACAGGAAATTGAACACTAGCCTTCTGGCTATTTAAACATCCAGCTACTGATACCACATTAGCTCTGAAGAAGCTTGGCAACAAGCGAAAGCGCTCAGCATTTGACCCATGTGCAGGTGGCACACAGACTCTCACACTCTAACTACAAATCCTTCCAAATTGGATGTGAACATCCCTAACGATCCTGATCGGATCAATCAAGATTCGGGATATCAGGTGAAACCTCTGCGGTGAACACGGACGCCGAGCGTCTCTCCGGATTGTTTATACCATTGGATATGAGACACTAACAAGCTTGATCCTTGTGACTCACCTTACCTTCTGCCGGAGGATACCCGGAAGTAATCCGCTCATGCCCACAACAAGCTAATACTGCATGAACGTGCTTTTAAATCCACACGAACGCGGCCATCAGCAACTCCTTTGGGCTCTACTCCTTCTTCATTGAAGACGTCAGACGGTGAGCTAAAATGTATCCTCACATTCATGAGGCATTTTGTTTATGGCCATTTTCCGTCCATCCTTAAAAGCCCTTTTTGTGAGGTTGCTTGAGTTGCAATTGTTCACCACACAATCAGGACACCGTTTCCTTCCTTGGCTCTGGTTGAATGACACACACATATGTCTAACCAGCCATTGGTTCACATCCGAGGGGACTTTTGTTGTGTATCAGCACTTGCACTTTACCTACAAGGACCTAGTCTACCTACTCATGTAGCCAATCCAGCTCTGGAATTCCAGTGAAATTGTATAGACCCGGGTCTCTAGTGACTTTAATTGATAAGTGTGAGTGCATGAATGCATGAGATATATGTGTAATGTCTGTGGTGGCCACCAGCACACAATAGGACTTTTATCTGCCCTATTTTTTAAATACACATGGTTGTTGGATTATGTTTCTACATATTGTGACACAATAAAGTTTTTGTAGGTTCAACTGTTTGTTCTTGAGCGGACCATCTTTTTTTGGGGGGGATATCCTCTTGACCCCTTCCTTCCCTTTCTTATGTGTAGATGTCCCCCTGCGTGGAGATGCTGCTGATCGGCTCTCCTCGCCACACACTCTGTCAGTGTGAAGCAAGGAGGCGAGGAACGCCAATTACCGGCATTTTCGTGTTTACACGTGACCGGCTGTGATTGGACGACGATCAATCCAAACCAAAATGTCATATGGTGAATAAAGGTTCATAAATGGAATCATGAGTGGATACCCTTCCAATGTTTAGGAACATATGAAGTCATCTGCCGGCCGCCCGCCCCGGGCTTATATATACCCCCCCCAGGCCCAAATGTCATGCTGACACGCCATAGCAGTAAGGGGGAGGTGAGGAAAGCACACCCCCAGCCAGGTGCAGTCTTCCCCACACCATGCTGCAAACATCTTATCTGAGGGCCCCCAAATCCCCCATGGAGGAGCTGGTTTGTAAGTAATTGACATCTTGCTATTCCATCTTTCAGAGGACATTACACAATAATTGACATTCATTTATTTATTCCATAGTGCCATCTTGCAATATACTCCTGATGAGTGGCTGAAATGCCAGGAAACGCATTGAGTTTCAATAATAGGTGCCAGGACATACCTGGCTTCAGTCCTGCATTTATATATCATGTGTACTATCTGATGTATGAGTAATTCATGAATTATTTTTATCAATCATGTCTATATATATTAATTATGTCTATATGTGGATTTGTAATATCTGATTTGTTTGTATCCTACATGGCAATCATGTTTATTAACTATGAGTACCCCATATTGTAAGCTTTATTTTATACGAAAGTCTTTTTGACTACGAATAAATATATTATTAATATTATTATGGAGTGCTATAAATGTATTTAAAATTAAATATACTATTCCCATAAAAACTAGTATCCTCATTTATAATGACAGGCTTCATTTAAAATCCCGGCTTTCCTCCCCCTTCTTTCTAACCTTTGAGAAACATCAGCCGTTTTTAAAGATTGTAGGGTCTGAAGACCACAATAGGAAACATTTCAAGTTCTTGGTTAAATCAGCATGTTTCTTAACTGCTTGTCGACCAGCCGCTGTCATTATACTGTGGCAGGTCGGCACGGCTGCGCAAATCGCCATAGGTGTACGTTGGCCGCTTTAAGAGCGATAGGGGGGCGCGCGCACACCCGCAGCGCAACAACGGAGCTGATGCGCATGGCCGGTGCCCACCTCCTCAGAGAGACAGAACGGGGATCTGTCAATGTAAACAGACAGACCCCTGTTCTGACAGGAGGGTAGAGAGAGATCTGCTGTTCCTAGTGATCAGGAACAGCGATCTCTCTCCTCCTCTAGTCAGTACACTCCCCCCACAGTTAGAAACACCTCCCTAGGGAACACTTAACCCCTTGATCACTCCCTAGTGTTAACTCCTTCCCTGCCAGTGACATTTATACAGTAATCAGTGGCTATTTTTAGCTCTGATTGCTGTACAAATGTCACTGGTCCCAAAAAAGTGTCAAAAGTGTCCGATCTGTCCGCCGCAATGTCGCTGTCACGCTAAAAATCGCAGATCGCTGTCATTACTAGTAAAAAATAAATAATATAGATTCCATAAATCTATCCCCTATTTTGTGGGCCCTATAACTCTGAGCAAACCAATCAATATACAGTGGGGACGGAAAGTATTCAGACCCCCTTAAATTTTTCACTCTTTGTTATATTGCAGCCATTTGCTAAAATCATTTGTTAATTTTTTTTCCCCATTTCCCCATTTTTTCCCCAGTACACACAGCACCCCATATTGACAGAAAAACACAGAATTGTTGACATTTTTGCAGATTTATTAAAAAAGAAAAACTGAAATATCACACAGTCCTCAGATTCTGTCCATTTCCTCTGATCATACTTGAGATGGTTCTACACCTTCATTTGAGTCCAGCTGTGTTTGATTATACTGATTGGACTTGATTAGGAAAGCCACACACCTGTCTATATAAGACCTCACAGTGCATGTCAGAGCAAATGAGAATCATGAGGTCAAAGGAACTGCCTGAAGAGCTCAGAGACAGAATTGTGGCAAGGCACAGATCTGGCCAAGGTTACAAAAAATTTCTGCTGCACTTTCCTAAGAGCACAGTGGCCTCCATAATCCTTAAATGGAAGACGTTTGGGACAACCAGAACCCTTCCTAGAGCTGGCCGTCCGGCCAAACGGAGCTATCGGGGGGAGAAGAGCCTAGGTGAGAGAGGTAAAGAAGAACCCAAAGATCACTGTGGCTGAGCTCCAGAGATGCAGTCGGGAGATGGGAGAAAGTTGTAGAAAGTCAACCATCACTGCAGCCCTCCACCAGTCGGGGCTTTATGGCAGAGTGGCCCGATGGAAGCCTCTCCTAAGTGCAAGACACATGAAAGCCCACATGGAGTTTGCTAAAAAACACCTGAAGGACTCCAAGATGGTGAGAAATAAGATTCTTTGGTCTGATGAGACCAAAATAGAACTTTTTGGCCTTAATTCTAAGTGGTATGTGTGGAGAAAACCAGGCACTGCTCATCACCTGTCCAATACAGTCACAAACAGTGAAGCATGGTGGTGGCAGCATCATGCTGTGGGGGTGTTTTTCAGCTGCAGGGACAGGACGACTGGTTGCAATCGAGGGAAAGATGAATGCGGCCAAGTACAGGAATATCCTGGACGAAAACCTTCTCCAGAGTGCTCAGGACCTCAGACTGAGCCGAAGGTTTACCTTCCAACAAGACAATGACCGTAAGCACACAGCTAAAATAACGAAGGAGTGGCTTCACAACAACTCCGTGACTGTTCCTGAATGGCCCAGCCAGAGCCCTGCCTTAAACCCAATTGAGCATCTCTGGAGAGACCTAAAAATGGCTGTCCACCAACGTTTACCATCCAACCTGACAGAACTGGAGAGGATCTGCAAGGAGGAATGGCAGAGGATCCCCAAATCCAGGTGTGAAAAACTTGTTACATCTTTCCCAAAAAGACTCATGGCTGTATTAGATCAAAAGGGTGCTTCTACTAAATACTGAGCAAAGGGTCTGAATTCTTAGGACCATGTAATATTTTAGTTTCTCTTTTTTAATAAATCTGCAAAAATGTCAACAATTCTGTGTTTTTCTGTCAATATGGGATGCTGTGTGTACATTAATGAGGAAAAAAAATGAACTTAAATGATTTTAGCAAATGGCTGCAATATAACAAAGAGTGAAAAATGTAAGGGGGTCTGAATACTTTCAGTCCCCACTGTACGCTTATTGTGATTTTTTTTACCAAAAGTATGTAGAAGAATACATATTGGCCTAAACTGATGAAGAAATTTCTTTTTTGGATATTTATTAAAGCAAAAAGTAAATAATATTGTTTTTTTCTCAAAAGTGTCGCTCTTTTTTTTGTTTATAACGCAAAAAATAAAAACCTCAGAGATATCACATACCACCAAAAGAAAGCTCTATTTGTGGGGAAAAAGGACATAAATTTTGTTTGGGTACAACGTCGCATGACCGCGCAATTGTCAGTTAAAGCTACGCAGTGCCGTATCGCAATAAATGGCCTGGTCATTAAGGGGGCAAATCCTTCCGGTTCTTAAATGGTTAAAGAATGTGTATACCCAACATTTCATATTACTGATATGTGCCTGCCGTATCATGTACTTGTATGAAAAAGTATGCTGTTCTCTTTGTATTGCTTCCTTTGTGTGAAATCCCTGGCGATCCTGACAGTTCCTCTGCTTTTCTTTTAAAAACTAACCATGCTAGGCAGAAGAGACAGCGTGGTCAGTTCTCTAGATGTGCTGAGAACTCAGCCTGCTCTCCTCCAGTGATCAGGCATGTCCTGACATGGAAAAGGAGAATTTTCAAGTTTCCTAAAGTTTGACTTTTCTGTACCAGAAGTAAAAAAATGGTCTTCTACCATTACACTTTAAAATGCTGAATTCTCCTGTCTAGCAGCCATACTGGACACAATCAATGAGTGACACGCATTCCCTGCCTTGGCCAACACTTTTCCAACTCTTGGAGGTAATTTCGTATCATCTGCTCAGTTACGCCAGGAAATTCTGGCTGGATTGAAAGTTAAAGGGAGCCCAGACAGATGAAGTACTGAACTTTCGTGGACATTTTAATAAAAATCATCTTTCTCGTCCTCCTACTCCACAGTGCATATAGGGATCTGTAGTGTAAGGAGTCTTTTCATCCCATTCTATTGCTGCCATCTCAAACTACAACTCCCAGGATTCTCAGGGCTCTGCATAGAAGTCTATGGGTTTTCTTGGCTTTAGCTGTCTCCCTACTGGCTGAAGGGTAATGCCGCAGCAAAAAATTAGTATCTCAGTAGAAGGAGAAAAGAATAAAAGCCAATAGGGTTTATTTACTAAAGGCAAATCCACTGAAGTGCAATCGCTGTAGATCTGAAGGGGACAGGCAAGGAAAATAAAAAGCATTTTTGCTTGCACTTTGTTTGGATGATAGAAATCAGCAGATCTTCCCTACAGATCTACAGCGACTGCACTTCCAAGTGCACTTGCAGTGCACAGTGGAATTGCCTTTAGTAAATCAACCCCCAAGTCTCCTTCTCTATATTTCTGTAGCCCAGCACCTGGCTACACAACTTAAAGGGAGATGGTACAGCTACAGTATAATTTGATACAAGATGTTTAGAAGGGGCTTGCTCATGAGAGCTTATAAGTTTAACAGGAGGTACAAAAAAAGTGGTACAAAAGGTAATAACTTTGAGGGACGAACTGATGGAGAAGATAGAAGAACGTTTTTTAGGTGGAGGCAAAATAGGCTTCCTTGAAGAGATGAGTTTTCAGGGATCACCTAAAGGTGGACAGAATAGGAGATAGCTGGGCAAATTGGGGTAGGGAGTTCTAGCGACTGAGAGATGCTCTAGAGAAGTCCTGGAGGTGAGCATGGTTGCAGTTAAAGAACAGTAGAGTGGACAGCTTGGGAGATATTTCATGAGATGAGGTTGGTGATGTAGCTTGGTGCAGAATTTTGGCATTGTATGTTGTCAGGATTTTAAATTTTATACTTTGGACCAGCGGAAGCAGTTAATGGATTGGCAGAAAGGGGCAGCAGCCACAGATCATTTTTCAAGATGAATGAGTCCAGCAGTGACCTTCACGATCAACTGAAGGGAGACAACCTGTGTAGAGGTAGGCCAATGAGAAAAGAGTTGCAATAATCAAGGCGGGAGATGGCCACGGAGTGCATTAGAAACTCTGTTGTGCCACTAGTTAGGAATGGGCACATTTTGGAAATGTTACAGCAGCAAGATTTAGACAGTGATGGGATGTGGGGTCTGAAGGAGACATCAGAATGTAGGATTACACTTAGCACCCTGGTATGGACTGATGGACTGATAGGCTGGACATTCATTAGACAATTCTCTTATACAATTTTCCTTTAGATTTACCAAAACCATATAATATGAGGGCAAACCTAAAAACTGTAAATCTGTATGCAATCAGGCAGGCCCTTGCATGACATAGTTTAAGGTAAAGCTAAAGGAAAGTGAACAAGAAAATTGTATAATGTATGGCCAGCCATAGTTGCGTTATCGATCTGGTCCAGGAAAGAAGTGTAGAGGGAGACTAGAAGGAAAGAACCTGGGAGGGACAACAATGATTTGAGGAAGAGGAGAAAAGGAGATGGAAGGTGCACTAAGGATGGTAACAGGAGAACCAGCAAAGAACAGAGTCATGGAGGCCAAGGAACTGTGAGTGGAGTTTTTTTGAGGAGGAGTGGGTAGTCAACTGTATCAAGGGCAGCGGAAAGGTCTAAGGCAGGCCATGCATTATGCAATTTTCTTTCCTTCCACCATGGGTGGAAGGAAAGAAAATTGTGTGATTCCCCCAGTCATTGTTGATGGGGAAATCCCTCCCGCAGCGCTATTGTGTTCTCCTGGTGGGGAGCCTTTCCTGCTGGTAGAACACAATGATTAATGTTGCCAGCTATAGTGTCGACACTAATCGTTCAAGTAAAAACCCAACAGGCTGGTTGTACACATGTCCAATAATAGATCAACTTGTGTACAACCAGGATACCCATACATGGATTGAAACTTGGCCGCTTCAGCAGGGAGTGGACTCATTTTGATCCATGTATGGCCGGCTTAAGGGTATGAGTATTGAGTAGTGGCAATTGGTTATAACAGGTAGTAAATTGTTAGTAAGTTTTAGTAGGGCATATTCAGGGGAATATTGTGTGGGGAATCCAGACTGCAGGGGGTCAAGAAGGTTGTTATCGGTCATTTAGCCACTCACGCAGTTGCAGACTAAACATTTAAAATATATATATATATAAAAAAAACATTGAAAAAGTAAATTTTTTTAATCATAATTTTATCCATTTGTCAGCCTATAATAATACATCTGAATAGAATATTTATTAAAACAGTGTACCAGATAAAATAAGGAGCCAGTCCCTTTGGCCATGAACAGATTTGCCAGATTACCACTCTGGGCCCAACCAGAATTGTTTTATCCAGAAATATTATGCTGGCTTTTGTAGAAACATCTGTTCGTGATGCCTAGCCTAAAATAATAATTGGATTTAAATAAAGTCCTATAATCACAGAGGAAACTACGTCTGGACTAGCAGGGAAAAAAATCTGCCTGTAGTTTTGAGAATCCTCCAGCTGGCTTAATGTTGTAAGTGGGATACCTCAGGGCTCTGTCCTAGAAAAGCTATTTTAATGTGTTTATTAATAACTTAGAAGTAAGAATTTGAAAGTAGTTCTTGGGTATTGGCATATCGCGTTACATAAAACAAAAAAAATTAAATCTTGTAAGGATAAAGAGAAAACATGGTGCTCTGAGTGTGAATGTGTGAACACAGATTCAGCCATGTTGAACATTGACAGTTATCTTTTTTAAAGGACTCTTTCGGGCATTTGTCTAAATGAATATTTAAAAATAAAAACTGTCAGAATTCAAGTAGGACCACACAGCAGTTTGGTCACAAAATGATGGACCATCTCTCTTTTGTTCACACTTGCTCAAAATACTGACGATTAGCAAACATGACCATAGCGTTAATGCACGGTAATATGTGTGGTTGATAAGCGTTTAGTGAGCCTTAAAAATGCTCCCCCAAATGCCCTATGTGCTTTTGCGGTGCAGTAGACAATAGCTGGTTGTTAAGGAGCAGGTCGGGAAGCCGACTGCTGCATCCTTAACAACTGATGAGTCATCGGCTGTCAGCGGTCTTCTCTACAATGTACCCCATACTCATTCGCATGGGGGGGGCAGGATCTGGGGGCACCCCACCCGCAGACCCCCACAACCTCCGCCCAGGGTTGTGGGGAAGAGGCCCTTGCCCCCCCCATGTTGAGGGCATAGGGCCTGGTATGGTTCAGGAGAGGGGGGGGGGGGGCGCTCGCTCATTCCCTCCCTTTCCTGACCTGCTGGGCTGCATGCTCGGATAAGAGTCTGGTATGGATTTGGGGGGGGGACCAATTTTTTTTCAATTTTGGAATGGGGTTCCCATCAAAATCAATACCAGATTCAAAGGGCCTGGTATGGATTGGGGGGGGGGGGGGGGCAATGCCATTTTTTTCCCCCTAATTTTTCTTTTATTATTACAGCTGATGACTCATCGGTTGTTAAGGATGCGGCGGCTGGCAATTAAACACCAACAGGAAGCATCAATGAACTACCACAGCACTCAACAGGCCCACCCATTAGGGGCGCATGGGCGCCGTCCTCCCTATCCATGCGTCCGGCCCCATAATCTACATGCTGGGCGCCGGACGCATGGATTTCAATGGGGGGGTTGAAGCATGTGTTTAGAGCCAGAAGCTCTAATAGGCTTCAAAAAAGGGTAAGCTCAGGGATCAGAGCACTGCGCCCTGAAACCCACCCAGGTGTGTGACAATAGCGAATGAGTATTCGCTATTGTCACACTGATGCTCCTCCCCGGCCAATCAGGAAGCAGGTCCTGAGACCCGTCACCCGATTGGCTGAAAGGACAGGCGATCCTATAGGACACCTAGGAGGAGAGGCACGGAGGAAACTGCCATGATGCAGAGGAGGAGGAGAGGCGATGGAAGCCGCCGCCCACCCAAAACACCAGCTGTCACTGGTGACCTCACAAAAGGTGAACTTATCCTTTAATCCTACTAGCAGCCTAACTAGGAGGGTGCTACATTACAATATGTAAAGCATTGCATATATTATAGAAATACCTGTAATTAATTCATTAACTGCCTTCCACCTGTTTCACTTTTGAAAGACAGCTCCAGATTTTACCTTGAACTTATAGTTGTTGCTGGTTTCAAAGAGGAAAAAAATAAAAAATACGTAACATTCTTGTTCTGAGAACACTTCACAGTGTCCCAGATTCAGGTTTCAGAGATGTCTTGTTCATATTTATCTGAACGTTTGATATGGTTGTTTGATGACACCAAAGCCTGTAATTAAGATATGGCAAAACTGAAATGGGGGGGAGCAACAAAGTAGGGAAGAAAATAATCAAGGAAAACCTTGCTGACAGCTTTCAGCATGCTACAGATTCAAAGCAGGATTGCAGACTAATTAAAAAACAGCATCTTGTCGAAAAATAATAAGATGCTGAAACCATATACAGATTAAAAAACCCATCTCAGCTGTATAAAAGCCATCAACTAAAGGTGCTGAGACAGAAGTCCTCTCGGTACACAAGCAAGTGTATTTCGGCACTCTTGAAGGATTATGTAATGAAGTGAGGTTCTAGGACCACTGGGGCCTAATGGTGACCTCCAGAGTTAGGCCCCTTTCTAAAAATCGCGCCTGCAAAGCACCCTGAAAGAGCCGCTGCTGTCTCTCCAATGTGAAAGCCCTGAGTTTCTAACAAAGGTTGCAATGAACTCTTTCACTTCCTCCACAATCTCTTCTTTAGATCTTCACTCAACTGAGCTCCCAATCTATCACTTTTGACCCTCTGATTCACTGCCACTGGATCTCCTGAGCTCTTCCAATCTTCTCACTGAGTATCTTCCTCAAGCATCATCCCCACGTCCCCGCTGGGTCCCTGGCTTGACACTCACAGATACTCCTCAAGCATCACCCCACTGGCCTGCTCGGTCCCTGCCTTGACTCACAAGGCTGCTCTGCAAGCGTCACCTCCTTTGGCTGGGTCTCTGGCTTGACACCTGCTGAAGTTTCCCAATTCTTCACTGTCCTCGGTTGGTGAGAATACTGTTCTGGTACTTGCTCCAGCTACTCACAGTGGTCCCTGGTAACAAGGTGGATGGTCCGACCACGATAGGTTCTCAGGCCGGCAGAACTGTCACTTTTGGTTGGACTGCAAGCCGCAGTCCCAACCCTGCGCTGCTCTCTTGCTTCTGGATAGGCCCTCAGACAGCCTAGAAGCCAGATGTCCCGGGATAGGCCTCAGGCTCTGGCCTAGCAGCCCAGGGCAATACAACACACGCCCACCCTGACAGCCGTTCAGGTGGCACAGAATCCCGATCATCTGACCTCACCCAAATAAATAGTCTCTCCCAGCAGGCCAAGGGACCCAAGAAGATCCCTGCTCATTGGCTGAGATACCCCATGTATTCCTAATCTGTCCTTGCAATGCCCTTGTCTTATCTAGTGCCACCAGATACCCGGCCATCTAGTGACAGAAGAAAGAAGTGCGGCTATTCCAGAATTAGGTTGGAATCAATTGATCTATCAATTGGCCAAGGCAACTATACCTGGCAGGTAAATCTACTAGCAACCTTGCCTAAATATCAGGGTGCTACAGTAAAAATCTGAAAATGATTGGATCTGCTTTAAAAGCAACACATTAATAATACACTTTTTGGACTAAACCAGTCTTTTTAAAAATTCTGAATGCAAGGCATTACTGTGTTGCTTTTAAAGTTGCTCCAGTAAAGTATGGCTATTTACACAATCCTTCAAGAATGCCAATCTATCATTTTGTGCACCAAGATGGTAAAACCACTAAAAGTAACTAGCTTACCCTTTCTATGTTCCTGTAATTACTTGTACAACTAAAACATTTTTCAGTTTTTTGGGAAAATAGAGAAGAGTGAATGTTTCTGTCAGGTTTTTATAAAGTCTCTATCCACGTTGGGGAGATCTAACCTCACTATCTACCCTGGTGAACACTATCATGGGGAGATAAAGTGAGGTAGAATTCAAAATGTTATGGGTGTCACCCCAACAAGGGGAAATGGGATGCCTTGCAGAGGGGATAGTGGTCACAGGTTGGATTTTTCAGTTTTAGATAATTTCCACCTAATTCCTGTTTTATCTCTAGGCTGAGAAAGTTCAAGCAAATCTCCCTGATATTAAAAGCAAACAGCAATTTACACCTGATAGAGGTGCAAAACCCTTTTACTCTATTCAGACTTAAAGTGTTAGGCGCCTTTCACACGGACAGCTGTTCTGCCGCAGTTAAAGGCATATAATATGTTCTGTGAAATTCAAGACTCCAGGCACTGCGATTAGCTGCATTTGTACAGTATGATTACCTGCGTTTACATGATGTTACATGCGGTTGCGTTTAGCTGCGGTAGTCATTCCCATATTGTTTTTTGATATTGTTGACACAAAAGACTGCAATTACCTGCGGTTATGTGAATATAGCTACGCTAAATCGCTCCTGGACACAGTCAATTCTATTTTTTATATCCGCACCAAATCACATGTAACTAAATCGCAGCTAAACACAATGTGAGAATGGGGCCATAGGAAACCATTGTGTGCTTTTAGCTATGGTAGAAAACTAGAAGCACAATTCTATCCGTCCATGTGAAAGGGGCCTTACTAAACCCAGGACCCGGCTTTCACAATATCTGGTCTCCCACAGTACACAGAACATAGAAATGCAAATATTTTAGTAAATATAAACTGCTAAATACCTTTCCTTATCAGCAGTTAGAGCAGTATTGTGACTTCTAGCTGTGTCCAGCCAAACACTGGTTAAAGCTTGTAGGAGAAGTTTTCTGACTGACCTATGAGACTGCAAGAACCCTAACCCTCTGTCTGGACAGTGCTGATTGGCCTTGTGCTGATCACATGCACCCTCTGAAGAAAAAAAAAAAAACTCTCCAGCAATACACACCAAACTGAGCATATGCAGCCTGACTTCATAGACTTTGTGTCATCAGGAAATTATGAGGAGTCGGTGGAAGAAGGGGAGGATCAGAGAAGACAGAATCAAACAGCCTTTTTACACAATGCAGAGGATTAACCCCTTAGGTTCCACAGTGAGTCTAACAAGCATGCTTTACTGCATATACAGACTGATTTTACTGCAGAACAAAAAAAATATGGCAGAACAATCAGAATATCCAAGCAGTGATGGCAGCTGATTGACTGCAGTCGCTGTTTGGCCAACTATTTTCCACCAAGGGCCTTTGATCGATCAAAGTTTGCCAAGCCAAGTGGTGTCAGCAGGGCCACCCTTAGGTCAAATTTTGGCTAATTTAGTAGAAAATGGCCAACATTGGATCCATTTATGGCCAACTTTGGATATTCAAGTGGTGAGATCTGCAGGCCATGTTTTTCGACTTTGTAATTTGATTATTCTGCTATCATGTTCTCAGCTCCTCTTCTTGCATTCTTTGCAATATAAATTTTATATATCAAAATAAAACAAGAATTCACCTCCCCAGTTACCACATCAGGTGTGCATACCCAGACATTCAAGCATTTTTCGGTAGTTTAAAGGGTTTGTAAAGGTACATGTTTTTACACCTTAAGACCCCTTTCACACTGAGGCGTTTTTCAGGCGCTACAGCGCTAAAAATAGCGCCTGCATAGCGCCTTAAAAAAACCTCAGCTGCAAACCCAGTGTGAAAGCCCCAGTGCGCTGGCAGGGCGTCACAAAAAAGTCCTGCCAGCAGCTTCTTTGCAGCGGTGGAGGAGCAGTGAATACACCGCTCCTGCCTATTGAAAACAATGGGGCAGCGCTGCTATACCGCTGGCAAAGCGCCGTTGCAGCAGCGTTTTGCGGGTAGATTTAACCCCTTTAAAACCGCCTCGCTATCGGCCGAATAGCACCGCTAAAACGATGGTAAAGCAGCACTAAAAATAGCGCCACTTTAGCGCTGACGCTCGGGGCGGCTCAGTGTGAAAGGGGTCTAATGCATCCTATGCATTAAGGTGAAAAATCACCTGGCAGTGACCGGCCCCCCAGCCCCCCCCCGTTTTACTTACCTGAGCCCTGGAACTTGACCCACGGGGGCACACTGTCTCTCTGCCCGGGGTTCTTGGCCCTTGATTGGATAGATTGATAGCAGCGCAGCCATTGGCTCCCACTGCTGTCAATCAAATCCAATGATGCGGGAGCCGGGGGGCGGGGCCGAGTCCTGCATTCTGCCTCTATGGATGCCGAATGCTGGACTCGGGAGCGCGCCCCGCAAGGTAACCTCCCGGGAGAGCGCTTCTCCTAGGGGGTTAGCTGATGTGGGGAGGAGCCGCGAGAGCCGCCAAGGGACTCCAGAAGAGCAGGTTCGGGGCCACTCTGTGCAAAACGAGCTGCACATTGGAGGTAAAGACCAACTGACCCAACAAATACTGAAGTTGTTTTAAAAAAAACAACAAAAAAAAAAAACCCTTACAATTACTTTAAATTTAATATTAGATTTGGGAAGACTGTCCCTTTAAGTGGAATTAAACCTGGAAAAAAATATGTTAAAAGCCCCCCCCCCCGATTTATACCAGAATGTACTAGTATGCACAGCTATATTAGCACGTTATGGCGGACTTACATGCCAAGCAATCCCCCTCCAATGCTGCACCGTTAGTGCTCCTAGCTCAGCTTCTTCCTATCTTTCTTCCAAGCTCAGCCTCTTTGGCCACTTGATTGACCAGGCCACGATGATGTCACTCCTGCACATGCACGTGGGAATCACATCATCACAGGACACAGAGGTGCCATAAATGTGCGCTAAGCTGCGCATTCGCAGCTCAGTATACGCTAATGCTGACAGGCTGAGAAGCAGTTAGGACAGAAGAGACCAATAGGGTCTTTGTATCAAGAAATACCTAACTGTGTCAGCATTTTTTTTGCGTTTTAGAGTTTAATTCCGCTTTAATTCAAATGACTCATTCATTGTATTACATTAATCTTGTCAGCATAAATGTTAATTTTCCCACTGCTAGCTTTGTTGCTTTTTCTTTACAGATTTTCAAAATATTCCAAACAATGATGAATCGTTAAAAATACTTTGTGGTTACTTTAATCCGTTTACCAGAAAAAGGATCAGCCACAATTAAAAGATGCTTTCTTTAACGTGAACAAAAACACTTCTTATTTCTCAATATGTTAAAAAAGAAACTATCGTTTTTTTGGTCTATGTTGTTATTTAATTGTTTAATATTTAAACATGTATAAACTAGTCTATTCAATCATGGTTTCCCTGCTTAAAAATGTGTTATAAACAGAGCCAGGACAAGGTGGCACAGTAGCGGGGGGATGGAACCCCCTTATTGCAGGTACTCTTCAGATCAGTGGCAGGCAACTTCATGTCTTCTCTGACAGCTACTACAGTCACCACCCTTTCTTCACCCCATCCATCTACAGCTGATATGAAAAAACACACCCTCCATGCACAACTACACTTATTGTCAAAAGTATTGGGGCGCCTGCCTTTACACACACATGAACTTTAATGACATCCCAGTCTTAGTCAGTAGGGTTCAATGTTGAGTTGGCCCACCCTTTGCCTCTATAACAGCTTCAACTCTTCTGGGAAGGCTGTCCACAAGGTTTAGGAGTGTGTCTATGGGAATGTTTGACAATTCTTCCAGAAGAACATTTGTGAGGTCAGGCACTGATGTTGGACGAGAAGGCCTGGCTCGCAGTCTCCGCTCTAATTCATCCCAAAGGTGTTCTATTGGGTTGAGGTCAGACAGGCCAGTCAAGTTCCTCCACCCCAAACTCGCTCATTCATGTCTTTATGGACCTTGCTTTGTGCACTGGTCCTAATCATTTGGTGGTGGATTATGGTGTGGAGTTGTCTTTCAGGGCTTGGGCTTGGCCCCTTAATTCCAAGGCTAAGTTCACCTTCTTTTTTCTTTTTTTCTAAATTCCAGCTCCCCTATGCACCAATATAGCATTCATGTACTTTTAGGTCATGACACAGGAAGGAGTTGACCAGCTGATCTCATTAGCACACACCCTGCAACCCACAACATACTTTTTGCTACAGGTAAGCCCATAATAAGGCTTATCTGTAGTTACCCTGGATATCTTCTAAACCTGAATGGTTTAGGAGATATCCCCTGTATTTGCATGTGCCGAAGTCATCGGCACATGCGCACTGAAGCAAACTGAAGCAATGGCACGTACGTGCCGTTGCTTAAGTGAGTGTGCCGTTACCGGCAGATCCCACACGCATGCGCGGGAGTGACGTCATTGCGGCTCCGGCCAATCACAGCGCCGGAGCCGACAATACCCGGAAGTAACTCCGGGAGCGAAGTCGGCCACCGGAGCGGTGTACGAGGACGGCTGCAGGGGCTTCGATCTCAGGTAAGTAATTCATAATAAGCTAGTATGCTATGCATACTAGCTCATTATGCCTTTGTCTTTTTTTTTTCCTCCTAGGGTTTACAACCACTTTAAATGAAATGCAATCATTGATCACTCTTCTCACTAAATACACAATCAGATTGCATAGTGTATGGCCATCTTTATACAAGTACATAGAAGGGAGTAGACAAACACTTAGCTGTCAAGCCCCTATCACATCTCTGCATAGCGGGAACTCGCATTCCCACATGCATTTTTTTTTTTTTTTTTTTTTAGCAAGGTGGGGAGGCGTTTTGGAGCATTTTCACTCATCATACATAGGGCAGCCCATCCACCTGAATGGGCTGCCCTACACGCAGCAATCGCCCCAAAGAAGCTTCAGAACTTTTTTTAGAGCGGAGCTTGGTGCGTTTTTACTGCGTTTTTTGGTGCAGTGCATTTCTGAAATGTAAGGAAATGCACAGATGTGAATTGAGCCACATTGTTCTTTTGTTAACGCACCAATTTCACTTTCAGGCCCCATTAACATCTAGCATAGTGGGAGCACACATTTTGTGGCTCGTTTTTCCTGTGACACACATAGGGAAGGCTGCTGATTAAAATGGGCTGTGCTGGGGCGTGGCCGTGGCATGCAAGCGAGTGGACGTGTGTGAGCTGAGCTCCGTCCGACCCGCTCCTTCCTACCGCAATTGCAGCAGCCCAGACCAGCTTCAATGCACCAGCAGGGATGCCATCACGGGGGACCGTCCCCACAGCCTCGACAGCTCCCTGGAAACCTACTTTTGCGGTGGATACTCGCGATCCAAGATGGCGCCCGGTGAGTGTTCTCCAGCCACACGTGCAGCCTCCCCTATCCCCCCTACGCGGCTGCCATCCACATCACCTCCTCCCCCCTCTCCACTGGGCTCCACAGAGCATTACAGAGGACATAGAGGATGAGGATCTGTGGTCCCATATTGTTGCCCTCCCCACCAAGGCAGATCTAGAGGGCTTTGTGACCCGGATGGACAGGGCCCTCAGACAAGACATTGAGGCCTTACAGGCTGACACAGCCTACATTGGGGGTAGAGTGGAGATGCTAGAGGCTTCAGTGGAAGATATCACCCCTACACTGCAGGCCCTGCAGAGTCATTGCCAAACACAGGATCAAATATTACGCCCAACTTCCTGCCACGCTCGCTGGATGAACACCTCTGCAAAAAACAGGATGCCTCTCCCACTATCTTGACGAGGCCTTAGCCCCCAAACTAATGCCAATTAGCGAACACCTTGATAAGCCTATCTCCGCGTCGGAGATTGAATCGGTAATTAAAAACTTGCCCCAAGGTAAGAGGCTGGGCCCTGATGGGTTCACCAATGCCTACTATCGGAAATTTTCTCTCCTCCTCACTACCCTTATGGTTACATACTTCAATGCTCTGGCCTCGGGTACCCCTCTCCCAAAGGAAGCATTGCTAGCCCCTATCACAGTCCTCCCGAAAGAAGGAAAAGACTTCTACCCCGGGTAGTTACAGACCGATCTCTTTGATAAATACCAATATCAAGATTTTGGCGAAGATCTTAGCGAATCGGTTAAAACCCATCATGCCTACGGTAATTCACTCAGACCAAACAGGCTTCATAGCGGGGAGGGAGGCAAGGGGTAATTCCCATCGCGCCCTACAACTAATCCATTGGGCAAATTTACAACAGACTGGTTCGCCCTGCCTTCTGCTGTCTACTGATGCCGAGAGAAGGCCTTTGACAGGGAGGATTGGGCGTATCTTCAGGCAGTGCTGTCTAGATTAAGGCTTGGCAAGAACATGTTTAGCTGGATAGGCTCATTATACAGTTCGCCGGAGGGTAAATGTAACGCTCTCGAACCCCTTCCCTATACGGAATGGGACGAGACAGGGCTGCCCCCTGTCTCCGCTCATATTTGCTCTGCCATCAATTATGTAGTGCAAGGGCCTGCCTGATTGGATACAGAGTGATTGGCTAGATAGGGGTTTTCTTCCTATTATATAAATTAGGTAAATCTAAAGCAGATTGTACAATCAGATTGTATACTGTATGGCCACCTTTATACACCTAAAATTACTAGTTGCGCTTTCAGTGTCATTAATTGGTAACAACACACCAAACACAGAAAGCAAACACACATTTTGTCATGTGAAAAAATGAGTGGCAAATGCTGCAAAATGCACAATAAAAAACGCGCAACCCACAAAACGCCAACATGTCCCATAAGCCACATATAGCACAGCCCATTTAAATCAGCAGGCTGCTCTATGCGTGTCACAGGAAAAATGACCCAAAAAACGTGCGCTCCCACTATGCTAGATGTGAATGGGGCCTGAAAGTGAAATTGGTGCGATAACACAAAACAATGAGGCTCCATTCACATTTGTGTGTTTCCTTGCATTTCAGAAATGCACTGCACCAAAAAATCCCAGTAAAAAACGCACCAAGCTCCACTCTAAAAAAAGTTCTGAAGCTTCTTTGGGGCGATTGCTGCATGTAGGGCAGCCCATTCAGGTGGATGGGCTGCCCTATGTGTGATAAGTGAAAATGCTCCAAAACACCTCCCCACCTCGCTAAAAAAAAATGCATGTGGGAATGTGAGTTCCCGCTATGCAGAGATGTGATAGGGGCTTGACAACTAAGTGTTTGTCTACTCCCTTCTATGTACTTGTATAAAGGTATAAAGATGGCCATACACTATGCCATCTGTTTGTATATTTAGTGAGAAGGGTGATCACTTATTGATTGAATTTCATTTAAAAAACGTGCACCTGGGAGTGGGTGGGTAGATGATGCAGGGTGTGTGCTAATGAGGTCAGCTGATCAACTCCTTCCTGTGTCATAACCTACAGTTTGTATGGACGTAAGACAGAAGCAATAGAAAGGTTTTGAATCATGGATGTAGGACAGCAAGGTAAGTGTCTGTAGATTTTATGGAAAGCTTTGATATTTTTGCAAAAAAAGTACATGAATGCTATATTGGTGCATAAGGGAGCTAGAATTTAGAAAAAAAAAAGTGAACTGAGCCTTTAAGGTGTCAGCATACCAAGACATTTTGGACAATTTCATGTTCCTAACTTTGTGGGAACAGTTTGGGGATCATCCTTTCCTGTTCCAACATGACTGCACACCAGTGCACAAAGCAAGGTCCATAAAGACATGGTGAGCGAGTTTGGTGATAAGGAACTTGATTGGCCATGCAAGTGCAGTGCACACTCCGTGCCAACCATGGACAGCTGGAGCAAGGCATCAGAGAATGGGTGCAAGGCAATACAATCACTCTACAATCATTCTACATTCATACAATATCATGCATTAGGAGCAGGGAAGGAGTGCCATTCTTCATCCTTGCCTTGGGTGCTGGATGAACCCTCCCCGTACTGGTTCTAAAAACTGTATTTAACCTATTGTGGACCACCCCATGCACATTTACGACGACAGGGCAGCCGCTCTGCGCCGAATCTTGTTCATATACGTGATCTGGCATTTCCGGGAAGTTGGCGGTGCATGAGCCCCCGGACGCCCAATTTGTGCTGTAATTCACTATGGCACAAGTCAGTTAGCAGGTCCTGGCCAATGATTTATGGCCGGGACCTGCTGATCGGCTTAGTGAATTACAGTTTATGAGCAACACAGGGCTCTGTACACGGAGCAGAGATGTGGCTCTTTTTTTTCCTGCAAAGCAATGCACACATTAAACTTGTTAGGTACACAGTTAACACTTTCTTAGCCCCTAGATGTTAACCTCTTTGCAGCCAGCGTCATTAGTTTATTAGCATTAGCACTGATCACTGTATTAGTGTCACTGGGGATGTCAGTGGCAGTTTGTCAGTTCCCACCCAGTATCAGTTGGTGTCAGATTGTCCGACGCACTATCATGGTCCCATTATAAGTTGCTGATCAACGGCATTACTGGTATATAAAAAAAAAAATTCTATTATATATGCCACCAGTTGTAGATGCTGTTACTTTCACGCAAACCAATCAATATACACATTTTGGCCTACATTTATGAAGAAATTTGACTTTTTGATTTTTTTTATTGGATATGTTTAATAGCAGAAAGTTAAAAAAAAATTTTACAAAATGTTCGTTTTTTTTGTTTATATAATAAAAAAATAAAAAACCCAGTGATGATTAAATACCACCAAAAAGAAAGATCTATTTGTGTGAAAAAATTATATAAATTTTGTTTGGGTACAGCACTGCATGACCGCGCAATAACCAGTTAAAATAATGCAGTGCTAAATAGCAAAAAATGGCCTGGCTCTGAAGGGGATAAAATCTTCCAGAGCTGAAGTGGTTAATGCAGGGTATTTTTGTGATATTATTTAGACAGTATCCTGAGCTTTCTAATATGAGCTGTGTCTTACTATCTGGCTGTTTAAACAAAACTTCATATGGAGTCTTTTGAATGAAATATCCATTGAATCGAGTGTCCATATTGGGTCAATAATGTCACATGCATCCCCGTCTGCAGCTCTTTGGCCCAGCAATGATGCCATTGGACCAAACCCAGGCTCATCACTAGTCTTGTGATGTGGTGATCGCATTCGTGTTCTTTTTCCTTTTTTTTCTCATCTTTATTTTCACCTCATGATCCTGCCGATAGCACACTTTGTGTTGTAGAGGGACAACACTAGGACAGGAAGTATGTTAGGACTACAGATCACCTTCCCCTCTCTTAATTTCATTAACATAAAAAAAAAAAAGCAGATTTTAACATGTATTTGAAAAATGTCGAAATTGCCCCGGTAGGCAAGCGGTTAACGGCTAATTACAAAAAAAAATTTCATTAAACAGGTTAAAGTGGCATACTGTAAACATATGGATACATTCCTAGTATAAAAAAAAGTACCGTATATACTGTATATTATATAATATAGCAAATAAGTAAGCCTGTTACTGTTACATTGTTCTACAATGTCATATTTCAGTGGTCCATTTCTGAGTATTTCCTATAGTTCTACTTGAATCCAGCAAATTTTTTTAAAGGGCTGGCGGAATTTAACCGCTAGCCGACCATCCGCAGGTTGGCACGATCCCGTGAACCGTCGTAGCTATACGGCGGCTCGCGAGATCGGGATAGCAGGCGCGTGCACGCACCCGCTGCATTGCGGGGTTGCCGATGCTCGTGGCTGACGGTCGCGATGACCGCCGGCCACGAGCGATCGCGAGCATGAGAGGCAGAACAGGGAAGTGTGTGTGTAAACACACAAATCCCTGTTCTGTTCTGAGAGGAGTGACAGATCGTGTGTTCCTATTAGCTAGGAACCATGATCTGTCATTTCCTCTAGGCAGTCCTCTCCCCCTACAGTTAGAAACACGTAGCAGGGAACACAGTTAACCCCTTGATTGCCCCCTAGTGTTAACCCCTTCCCTGCCAGTGACATTTTTGCTGTAATCAGTGCATTTTTATAGCACTGATCCCTGTATAAATGCCAATGGTCGCAAAAATGTGTCAAAAGTGTCCGATGTGTCCACCATAATGTCGCAGTCCCGATAAAAATCACAGATTGCTGCCATTACTAGTAAAAAAAATAATAATAAAAATGCTATAAAGCTATCCCCTATTTTGTAGACGCTATAACTTTTGCGCAAACCAATCAATAGACGCTTATTGCGATTTCTTTTTTTACGAAAAATATGTAGAAGACTACATATCGGCATAAACTGAGAACAAATAATTAGCTTTTTTTTTTAAAAAATGGGGATATTTATTATAGCAAAAAGTACAAAATATTGTGTTTTTTTCAAAATTGTCACTCTTTTTTTGTTTATAGCGCATAAAATAAAAACCGCAGAGGCGATCAAATACCACCAAAAGAAATCTCTATTTGTGGGGAAAAAAAGGACGTCAATTTTGTTTGGGTGCAGCGTCGCACGACCGCGCAATTGTCAGTTAAAATGACACAGTGCCGAATGAAAAAAATTGCCCGGTCATTCAGCAGCCAAATCTTCCAGGGTTGAAGTGGTTAAAGAACATGATTTCATTCTGATCTGTGCCCTTATTTCTAACTAAACATCTTTAGCCTTTTTTGCCGATCTTGTACGAAGTAGACATCCGGGGGGTGTTATTGCAGGCCTCCCATAAACACCCACTTTTCCTGAAGACTGCGAGGCTCTATTCACACTTCTGTATTTCCCTGCAATAAACAGCATCCTTTCACCGCGGGGTATTAGCAGCTCACATCCAATATCCATCTAAGTCAAATGGAGTGCTTCACATCACTGTGTGGAAAAGTAATGTGTTCTTAAAAATCCTGCCTGCTGCATTTTGCTTTGTTAATCTGTATGTCACTTCTCCATAGGAATAAAGGAAAAGACATGTAATTTGCTTATAGTGTTTTAGTCAGTTTCACATAAAGAAAACCACATGTATTGACAGCAAAAGCCGCATTTTTTTTTTCTTCATTACAAACATGAATGAGACAAAAAGCATGCAAAAAATAAATATATATGCACATAAAACATTTGCACACAAAAATGTGTGATAATGTATATGATTCATGAAAGCCCTTGTGCCAGTTTTTTATGACATGGAAAATGACGAGGGTGTAGAAGACACATTTGGCTGTCGTAATGTGCACATCAAGCCATTAATTGTTAAGCTACAGCCTTACTTTCATAATGCGTTGAAGCGATGCTGCTTTGGAAAAACATGTCTTTTTTACAGATCAAAGTTAAATTATTTAACCTGCAATGTAAAATATTAATGAAGAATGTGTCGTATTCAGTAACAATACTGAGAACTGTATTATATTCTGGAAAGCCACTTCATTCATGCAGCTGCCATCATGTGTCTCTAGTACTGATTGTAATAAAGTCGATCAAAGATAGCTGTTGCTTGTATCCAATCAGATGTCACCTTTCATTTGCTCTCTGCAGGTTAAAAAAAAAAAAGCCCACTCCTGCAATGTTCTATCATAGCATTTTCTGTGTTTGTCTACTGGAGGCATACAGTGGCAGCTGGTGCTCAAAATTTTTTGGGGGCACAATCGAACTGACAAATTCTGAAAAATACTAAAACAAAAACCATCAAATTCAGCCACTGTGCCCATCAATTGCAGCCAGCTGTGCCCAGCAAATGCAGCTAACTGCTCCCATCATATGCAGCCACTGTGCCCATCATATGCAGCCAACTGTGCCCACCAAATGCAGCCACTGTGCCCATCATATGCAGCCAACTGTGCCCACCAAATGCAACCAATTGTGCCCATCATATGAAGCCAACTGTGCCCAGCAAATGCAGCCAACTGTGCCCATCATATGATGCCAACTGTGCCCAGCAAATGCAGCTAACTGTGCCCATCATATACAGCCACTGTGCCCATCTTATGCAGCCAACTGTGCCCATCATATGCAGCCAACTGTGCCCAGCCAATGCAGTCAACTGTGCCCAGCAAATGCAGCCAACTGTGCCTAGCAAATACAGCCAACTGTGCCCATCATATGCAGCCAACTGTGCCCAGCAAATGCAGCCACTGTAACACCAACCGCCTGCCCACCCACTGTCTGAAGGGCACTTACCCCATTGTGGTGGCAGGTCAGGCAGCGGGTGACAGCAGTGAGCTGTGGGACGGGTAGGGGAGGTCAGGCGACGGCTCCTGTGCCCTCCATGCATCTCTTCTTACCTTCTGCTAGGCGGCCTGTGCCTTCAGCCAGGTGATGGGTATTAGACCCACGCCTCCTGATTGGCGGAGAGGCGGTTCAGTGTTAGAAAAGCAAATATTCATTTGCTTTTCTAATACACCTAGGTGGACTGCGAGCGCAATGCTCTGTGCTCCAAGTCCACCTTTTTTGAAGCCTATGGCTCTAATCGGGTGCTTTAAAAAAAACACCACCGCCGCTGTAATTCAGGCCCCTGGTGTCCAAAAGGGGGCCGGATGCCTGAATAGGGGGTGGCTACAGCGGCCATTGATAGATTCATGCTATGCATGAATCTATCCATTCTACATAGAGGGGGGTGACGTGACAGAGGGGGCGGGTGCCAGTGCACCCTTAATTTACGGGCTGCCCCTGGAGGCTCAGTTAGAAGATGGTGGACATGCTTGGTACATGAAACTATATACTCAACATCTAACAGAACTAAGATAGCTTCAACCTCACACTCAACCAACATGTAACTGTACTTATACAGACTGACCTGTTACGTTGCCATCTAGTGTTCATCATGGTATGTTACAACACCTAACAGGCCCCTAGGGGTAGGGTTATATTTACTCTACATCCCTTCCTTCCTTCAGTTTTCTTGCTGGAGCTTCAAGAAAATTCCAGAGGTAATGCAACAAAGGAAAATTAAAAAAAAAAAATGTATATGTGTATATGTAGGAAAGTGTTCTTTTGTACACTGTCTGTGAGGTTGTTTACATTCAGGAATAGGGTCAGGAATAGGGATGAGCTTCGAGTTCGAGTCGAACCCATGTTCGACTCGAACATCGCCTATTCGTCGAATTGCGAACGTTATGGCCTGTTCGCGCCAAATTTGAGTGGCGCGTCAAGGCCCATAATTCCCTGCGGCATCGCAGTGCATTGCTGGCTGATAATTGGCCAAGCATGCACTATGACCCGCATGCTTCACCAATCACAGCTCCGTCTGTACAGAGAGCCAAAGCCAATTATGGCTCAGGGGGTTTCGTTCACGCTCCACACTATATAAGGCCGCCTGCGTGGCGGCCTTGTGTAGTGTGTTGCGGCGGCAGAGAGAGATAAAGAGACAGTGTAATTTGATTTAAGTTAGATAGAGTAGGCAGGTGAGTCCGTTAGCTGAACTTACAGTGTATTCTGTTATTCTCTTATTCTCTAATATACTGGCAGGCAGGTGTTTTTACAGTATTTACAGTTAGTCTACTGTGTCCTTTGCACAGTGTACACCTAAAGCTACCTGAAGAAAATTGCTGGTGTTCTTCTGATCCTATTAGTACCACAGGCAGGCAGCTGCAGTATTTACAGTTAGTGTACTGTGTCCTCTGCACAGTGTGCACCTAAAGCTACCTGAAGACAATTGCTGTTGTTCTGATCCTATTAATACCACAGGCAGGCAGCTGCAGTATTTACAGTTAGTGTACTGTGTCCTCTGCACAGTGTACACCTAAAGCTACCTGAAGAAAATTGCTGGTGTTCTTCTGATCCTATTAGTACCACAGGCAGGCAGCTGCAGTATTTACAGTTAGTGTACTGTGTCCTCTGCACAGTGTGCACCTAAAGCTACCTGAAGACAATTGCTGGTGTTCTTCTGATCCTATTAGTACCACAGGCAGGCAGCTGCAGTATTTACAGTTAGTGTACTGTGTCTTCTGCACAGTGTGCACCTAAAGCTACCTGAAGACAATTGCTGTTGTTCTGATCCTATTAATACCACAGGCAGGCAGCTACAGTATTTACAGTTAGTGTACTGTGTCCTCTGCACAGTGTGCACCTAAAGCTACCTAAAGACAATTGCTGGTGTTCTGATCCTATTAATACCACAGGCAGGCAGCTGCAGTATTTACAGTTAGTGTACTGTGTCCTCTGCACAGTGTGCACCCAAAGCTACCTGAAGACAATTGATGGTATTCTTCTGATCCTATTAGTACCACAGGTAGGCAGCTGCAGTATTTACAGTTAGTGTACTGTGTCCTCTGCACAGTGTGCACCTAAAGCTACCTGAAGACAATTGCTGTTGTTCTGATCCTATTAATACCACAGGCAGGCAGCTGCAGTATTTACAGTTGGTGTACTGTGTCCTCTGCACAGTGTGCACCTAAGGTTACCTGAAGACAATTGCTGTTGTTCTGATCCTATTAATACCACAGGCAGGCAGCTGCAGTATTTACAGTTAGTGTACTGTGTCCTCTGCACAGTGTGCACCTAAAGCCACCTGAAGACAATTGCTGGTGTTCTCATACTAATAATACAGGCAGGCAGTTGTTTCTGCTAGCTGCAGTATAATCAGTATACTGTATATATACATCCCAGCTTTGTGCAGCTACATCTCACTGCAGGCCATTAGTATGTCTGGAAGGCCAACAAGGAGAGGCAGACAGTCACAAGCCAATAAAAGAGGGCAAGCAGGCTCTGTGTCTAGAGGCAGCAGTGCTGGTCGTGGACATGGTGCATCCTCATCAGCACATGGCCATGGGACACACTTGTCCTTTTTTTCAGCAGCTATACGCGTTGAGCCACAACATGCGGAATACTTGGCAGAGTGGATGACCAAGCCATCCACATCCTCCTCATCCTCTCTCACCCAGGCTCAGGGTACTTTGGCAAAGCAGCTGCCAACGCAGCCTCTTTCCTTGGCTCAATGGCATCAGTCACTCCTTCCCTAGCCCCACCATGTCCTCCTGAAGAGTCCCCCGAACTGTTTGACCACAGTGTTGGGTACATGCTCCAGGAGGATGCCCAGCGTTTTGAAGGCTCCAATGATGGTACCCAGCTAGAGGAAGGCAGTAACGTGAGCCCAGACAGAGGGGGTGCCCAATAAGGACAGCAATCTGGCAGTCATGTTCCCCCAGGTGCAGCATACTGCCAGGTTTGCTCCAGTGATGAGGATGGAGGGGATGATGAGGAAGTCACTGACTCCACTCGCCTGATAGGAGAGAGGAGGAGGAGGAAGAGGAGGCAAATCTCCAACGAGGCAGGATGCCCTCCAGGGGCCAGCTTAAGGGCAGCACACCGACTGCATCACACCGCAGAGCTCTGCATGTGCAGGGCTCTGCTGCCTCTGCGCGTTATTCCAAAAGTCCTTTTTTGAGACGAGTGCATCAGATCGCACTGCTGCTATTTGCAACATATGTCTCAAGCGTATCTCGCGTGGCCAAAACATCACCCGCTTGGGCACCACATGCTTGACCAGACATATGTCGACCTGCCATGCAGTTCGTTGGCAAGCGTACCTAAAAGACCCACACCAAAGAACAAAGCGGACCTCTCCTTGCTCCTCATCAGCTGGGATCTCCAACCCCACTATACCTTCAGTCCTCTCTGAAACCTGCACTGAGAGGAATGAAGGTGTAGAATTAGGTGTGTCAAAGCTAAGTACTTGCGGGCAATCTGCTATCGGTACACCGACGTCAGATTGTACCAGGCAAATTTCCCTGCCACAGCTGGTGCACCACCGAAAGAAGTTTGCTCCCAGCTATCCACATGCCTAGTGGTTGAATGCTAGCTTGGCTAAATTGCTAGCACTTCAACTGCTGCCTTTTCAGTTGGTAGACTCTGCCCTCTTCCGTGAGTTTGTGGAATGTGCGGTTCCTCAGTGGCAGGTTCCCAAATGCCACTGTTTCTCATGGCTCTCTACCGGCATGTGGAAGGCAATGTCTTGGCCTCACTGGACAGGGCGGTCAGCGGTAAGGTGCATATTACCGCTGAATCATGGTCCAGCAGGCATGGACAGGAACATTACCTATCTTTCACCCTGCACTGGGGGACTCTTCTGGCAGCTAGGAAGGATGCAGGACAGGGTGCAGTAGTGTTGGAGGTTGTTCCGCCACCACGCCTCCAAAATTCTACTACCCTGTTTCCCCGAAAATAAGACCTAGCGTGATTGTAGGTGATGGCTGCAATATAAGCCCTACCCCCCAAATAAGCCCTAGTTAAAGTCCTTGTAGGTCTTATTTTCAGGGAAACAGGGAAGGGCTTATTTGGGGGGTAGGGCTTATATTGCAGCCATCACCGGCAATCACGCTAGGTCTTATTTTGGGGGAAACAGGGTAGTGGTGATTCTGCCACACCTCTCGCGTTCAAGGGGCTATGCAAGCACGTAGGCAAAAAGATGCCATGAGGTGCTTGAGCTGGTGTGCTTGAGGGACAGGAGCCACACTGGGGCAGAGATTCTGTGAGCTCTGCAGGGGCAGGTTCAGAGGTGGTTGACGCCACACCAGCTTAAGCGACAATGGCACCAACCTCCTCTCCACCCTCCAACAGAGACAACTGACCCATGTGCCCTGTTTGGCTCATGTCCTTAACTTGGTGGTGCAGCGGTTCTTGGGCAGGTACCCGGGCTTACAGGATGTCCTGAGGCAGGCCAGGAAAGTCTGTGTGCATTTCTGACGGTCATATAATGACAGTGCTTGGCTGGCTGACCTCCAAAAGGAATTTCACCTGCCCAAGAATCCGTGACATGCCCACCAGGTGGAACTCAACGTTGGCCATGCTGCAGCGGCTGCACACGCAGCAGAGGGCCATCAATGAGTACCTATGCAACTACGGCACCAGGACAGGGTCAGAGGAGCTTGTTTTTTTTTTCCCACGCCAGTGGGCTATGATCAGGGATGCATGCACTGTCCTGTCACTATTTGAGGAGGCCACGAGGATGGTGAGCAGTGACAGTGCATGCATCAGTGACACTGTCCCTCTTTTCCACCTGTTGGAGCACACGCTGCGTGGAATAATGGACAGGGCACTTAAGGCAGAACAGAGGAAGGAAGAGGAGGATTTCCTTGCCTCCTTTATCCAGACAGTGTTCCCGCATGCCCGCCGATCAGACAGGAAGAGGACGAGGAGGAGGAGGATTGTGTCAGCATGGAGGTGGAGCCTGGCACTCAGCATTAGCAGCAGTCTTCAAGGGATCATTTACAGTCCGAAGAAACCCATGGACTTGTACCTGGCTGGGAGGAGGTGGCTGCGGATCATGTCGTCCTTAGTGACCCAGAGGACTCTGAATGCCTCAGCAAACCTACGCTGCATGGCCTTCCTGATCCTGCAAAGCCTGCGGAAGGATCCTCGTATTCGTGGTATCAAGGGGAGGGATCATTACTGGCTGGCAACCCTCCTTGATCCACGTTACAAGGGTAAGGTGGCGGACCTGATCTTGCCGTCGCAGAGGGAGCAGAGCATGAAACATCTTGGGGAGGCCTTGCAGAAAGGTTTGTGCAACGCATTTCCAGAGCCTGGGAGGTTACAATTTCCTGGTCCTTCTGGACAACGTGTTGCTGAGGCTTCAGTCAGTCACAGAAGGAGCGGTGGAGAAGGTGACTGTCTGACCGATGCGTTCAGACAATTTTTTTAGTCCGCAGCCCCAAGGTATGATCGGTTCCAACAACCATCGCGTCTGATTCACATAATGCAGGAATACCTAGGGGCAAGATCAGACTTGGACACCTTTCCCACCGAAAATCCTCTGGGTTACTGGGTCTTGAGGATGGATCACTGGCCAGAGCTTGCACAGTATGCAATTGAGCTACTGGCCTGTCCTGCATCCAGCGTTCTTTCGGAACACACATTCAGTGCTGCTGGAGGCTTTGTAACCGATCACAGGGTGCGCCTGTCCACCGAATCGGTCGATCGGCTGAACCTTCATAAAAATGAATCAGTCTTGGATCACCAGCTACCAAGCACCTGATGCTGATGTAACTGAATCATTTTTTTTTTTTAATGTGAGATCCCTTCAAGACTGCCTATGCTGATGCTGAGTGACTATCCTGTTATGCTGAGTGACAATCCTCTTCCTCCTCAATTTTCATGCTAATAGCTTGTAAGAACATTTTTGGTTCTGGGCACCGCCACCAGTGGCTAAGGCCCAATTTTTCTGCCCCTGTTTAACAGGGGCGTGCAATTACAATTTTTGATGCAATACTTTGCAGCAGGGCTCATTCCTGCGCTCCAACTAGAATATCTGTGAGGGGTTGCAGTGTTGTGGCAGCAGTGGCTAAGGCCCAATTTTTCTGCCCCTGTTTAACAGGGGCGTGTAATTACAATTTTCGATGCAATACTTTGCAGCAGAGCTCATTCCTGCGCTCCAACTAGAGTATCTGTGAGGGGTTGTAGTGTTTGTGGCACCAGCACCAGTGCCCAAGGCCCAATTTTTCAGCCCCTGTTTAACAGGGGCGTATAATTACAATTTTTGATGCAATACATTGTAGCAGGGCTCATTCCAACTATAGCATCTGTGAGGGGTTGCAGTGTTGTGGCACCAGTGCCTAAGGCCCAATTTTTCTGCCCCTGTTCAACAGGGACATGTTATTACAATTCTTGATCTAATATTTTACAGCAGGGCCCGTTCCAGCACCCACCAAGGGTAACTGTGAGGACTTACAGTGTTGTGGCACCAGCACCACCACCACCACCAAAGGCCCAATTTTTCTACCACTGTTCAACAATGGCATGTAATTACAATTCTTGATCTAATATTTCACAGCAGGGCCCGTTCCTGCGCCCACCAAAAGTAATTGTGGGGGCTTACAGTGTTGTGGCAACACCAACACCTAAGGCCCCAATTTCTGCAGAGTATATAGGGCAGGCCCCTGCTTTCAAACATCCAACTGACAAACGACTCCTACTTGCAAACGGAAGTCGACAACAGGAAGTGAGATAAAATCTACCCCTAGGAGGGGAAATTCTCTCCTGTAAGAGTTAATATGGGAAAAACGTGTCTCCTCTCCACTGATGCTTTATCACCAATCCTTGTTTCAGGGGTGATAACCCTTCCCTATGTTTCCAAAATGCTTAAAAATAGTTTTTGTGGCTGGAGCTACACTTTAAAAATGTACCAGTTCAAAATTACAAACAGATTCTACTTAACAACAAACCTACAGTCCTGTCTTGTTTGCACCGCCTGTATACTGCTGTTCAGAGTATATAGGGCCTGGGGGCCCCACACCTTTCCTTTTTTTAATTTGCGTGCGGGGTTTCCCTTAATATCCATACAAGACCCAAAGGGCCTGGTAATGAACTGAGGGGGGGTACCCATGCCGTTTGTCTCCCTGATTTTCATCCATATTGCCGGGACCCAACATTACATTAAAGCCGGAAGCAGTTTTAAATGACTTTTATTCCTTTACAAATGTCATTTTGCTCTCAGACTGTTCTAAGCACAGGAAACACATGCCACTTTACAGGCATACTATAGACACCCCCAGGTACGATATTTAAAGGAATATTTCACTTTTTTTTTCACTTTAAGAATCATTAAAATCACTGCTCCTGAAAAAACTGACATTTTTGAAACTTTTTTTTTGCATTGATACATGTCCCCTGGAGCAGGACCCGGGTCCCCAAACCCTTTTTAGAACAATAACTTGCATATTAGCCTTTAAAATTAGCACTTTTGTTTCGAACGTTCGAGTCCCATAGACTTTAACGGGGTTCTAAAGTTCACAAGAAATTTCAGTCTGTTCGCAGGTTCTGGTGCGAACCGAACCGGGGGGGGGGGGGGGGGGGGGGGTGTTCGGCTCATCCCTAGTCAGGAAACCCCTCAAGGCTATATATATGGATGTCTTACAGGAAGTGAAGGAGAGAGTATGTCCAGCCACATGCTTATTTGCCAGGGGTGCTGCAGGCTGATTTTGTGCTGTATTCATCCAAGCTGAAGAGGGACAATAGGCAAGTGTCACTGCACTGTGTAGCTCACTGTTTGTTATATTACTGTTACTCCTGTGTGGGAATCAGAGATATCTGTTAGAGGCTTCTCTGATTCACTGAAACTTTCTATTTGCATACTGCAAATAGAGAGCAAAGCTCATTTGATTATAACATATCAAGTCACTGGTTTGAAGTGTATATCTGCCACTTCATTATTTAAAGCAACAATGTCCCTTTTTGGTCTAGGGGGTTCCTAGCTAGTATTAGCCTAGGCAATAGTAAACAGCTCAGGGTAGCGACAGAATAGGGGTCCAACGGCCATTTAGATAGGTAGAGGCCCGGTAGCATTGCTAGCCTATAGTCAGGTTAGGAACAGAGAGATAGGGTAGATAGGCCTGATTTGCCTTGCAGGTGGCACGTTCCAGACTTCTTCGCCATTGGTGTGTTCATCTGCACAAGCGTCTCCAAGAAACCACCGCTCCACAGATGCATCAGCGTTTGTCCTCTCAAGCCGGATTGTGTTATGCCTTGCAAGCCAGCTCATCAGGGGCCCCTGCAACCGAACTGTGCCAAAGGGCATAACTGGAGGTATTGGTGTTAAAGATCTTTAGTTTTTATCCAGATATATAGATACATACTGTATATATACTGTTCTTTTAAGACATATGTACATTCTTCCTGTTATTGCTTTGGTTGTATGTAATGCCATCACTTTATCATATATAACGTTACACTAATCACCTGCTGGTATGTTTGCTTATCTTTACTCAATAAGAAACTTCAATAAAAATGGTCAATTATAAAAAAAATAAATAAATAAAATCTATGCTGGGTGTATTAGTACTACTACTGTCAGTTATTTTGGGTAAGTTACTAGTTATTGTCCTAGAAAGGGATCATCTCTACATACCCTGTTCTAGGTGGAGGCACTAATTATATATTCATAGTCCACTCTTCCTTTAGCAAAGGCTCTGGCTCATTTGGTTACCTGCAGGTTAGCGCCATATTACCCCCCCATAAAAGGGATACAAATTATATATACACATACAAACACACACACAAAATCTCACAAAAGTGAGTGCACCACTCACATTTTTGTAAATATTTTATTATATTTTTTTCGTGTGACAGCACTAAAGAAATGACACTTTGCTACAATGTAAGGTAGTATGTGTACAGCTTGTATAACGGTGTAAATTTGCTGTCCCCTCAAAATTACTCAACACACAGTCATTAATGTCTAAACTGCTGGCAGCAAAAGTGAGTACAACCCAAGTAAAAATGGCCAAATTGGGCCCAAAGTGTCAATATTTTGTGTGGCCTCCATTATTTTCCAGCCCTGCCTTAACCCTCTTGGGTTCACCAGAGCTTCACAGGTTGCCACTGGAGTCCTCTTCCACTCCTCCATGATGACATCACAGAGCTGGTGGATGTTAGAGACCTTGCACTCCTCCACCTTCCATTTGAGGATGCACCACAGATGGTCAATAGGGTTTAGGTCTGGAGACATGCTTGGCCAGTCCATCACCTTTACCCTCAGCTTCTTTAGCAAGGCAGTAGTCGTCTTGGAACTGTGTCTGGGGTCGTTATCATGATGAAATACTGCCCTGCGGCCCAGTCTCCAAAGGTAGGGGATCATGCTCTGCTTCAGTATGTCACAGTACATGTTGACATTTATGGTTCCCTCAATGAACTGTAGCTCCCTAGTGCTGGCAGCACTCATGCAGCCCCAGACCATGACTCTCCCACCACCATGCTGCCACACACACTTGACACCATCTGAACCAAATAAGGTTATCTTGGTTTCATCAGACCACAGGATATGGTTCCAGTAATCCATGTCCTTAATCTGCTTGTCTTCAGCAAACTGTTAGCGGGCTTTCTTGTGCATCATCTTTAGAAGAGGCTTCCTTCTGGATGACAGCCATGCAGACCAATTTGATTCAGTGTGCGGCTTATTGTCTGAGCATTGACAGGCTGACCCCCACCCCTTCAACCTCTGCAGCAATGCTGGCAGCACTCATACGTCTGTTTCTCAAAGACAACCTCTGGATATGATGCCAAGCACGTGCACTCAACTTCTTTGGTCGACCATGGCGAGGCCTGTTAGTGGAACCCGTCCTGTTAAACCGCTGTATGGTCTTGGCCACTGTTCTGCAGCTCAGTTTCAGGGTATTGGCAATCTTTATGTAGAGCAACATTTCCTTTTTTCAGATCCTCAGAGAGTTCTTTGCTATGAGGTAGAAACCATAGAATCGCGCTAAACGTTAAAAATACATAGAGTGAGTGTGTTCTCATACACCGACCTAATATTGAAATGGTCATAAATCCAAATAGGTGCAATCATATAGATACTAAACACAAATAAAAATTGGCAAAACACCTAAAAAATTTGTGAAATTGTCCAGAAAGTGATATCATGACAAAATTAATAAATCAAATAAGATTGTGTCCAAAGAGCCTACACGGCAGTATTACCCGTGAACAGTAAATGCCCATCCATATACGGTGTAATCTTCAAAATGAAAGGAGAACTAGTGAAGAAATCCACCACCAGTAAGTGAGGGGTTACTGCTTACCAGAAGCCCGTGATCCCCCGCTACAGAGGATCAAGGGAAGTCTGTCTATAGAAAAGCCTTGCAGAGCATATCAGGTACATCAGCTATCCTCGATAGATTGGGGATAATATTGCGATCTCCAGAGACACCCAGCTAAACTCATGACACTCAAAATCTGCATGGACATGCATGGCATGGAAAGACATAAGTGCTCCATAGTGTAAACCCTTGAATTCCAATCAAGTGTCATATGTTAATGGCAAGACGGAGGCAGTCATATAAGGCTGGTATATAAGTAAACTTTCTTAGCTGTGTCAGTTCCACAAAAAGATATGAAGCTAAGTGAAGCAGCAGACAGTCCTTTCCATAAAGATCTGGTAATTTGATAGTGCAAGTTGCTTGCACCAGGCATTCAGTGAAAAGCCATTCAGTTTACAAGGGAGTACTAGTTCACTTGAGAGGAAGAGAGAGATCCATCCAGCTATGTTGCAGCAACATGTACTGCACTCACATCCTATGTATTTTTCACATGTTTAGCGCGATTCTATGGTTTCTAATTTTGATTACTGTATTTATGTTGTGCAGGAGAATTGCTGCTGTAATTGCTCACATGTTATTCCACTGCAATCTTTGGGATTGGGTATATGTGTTTAATTTTCATTGACCTTAGCGCAGTTTGTTTTCCCCTTTTTTGTGTTTTACTACTTTGCCATGAGGTGCCATGTTGAACTTCCAGTGACCAGTATGAGAGAGTGAGAGCGATAACACCAAATTTAACACACCTGCTCCCCATTCACACCTGAGACCTATTAACACTAACGAGTCATATGACATCGGGGAGGGAAAATGGCTAATTGGGCGCAATTTGGTCATTTCACTTAGGGGTGTACTCACTTTTGTTGCCATCGGTTTAGACATTATTGGCTGTGTGTTGAGTTATTTTGAGGGGACAGCAAATTTACACTGTTATACATGCTGTACACATTGTAGCAAAGTGTAATTTCTTCAGTGTTGTCACATGAAAAGATATAATAAAATATTTACCAAAATGTGAGGTATATAGTGACGGTATGCGAGGTGAGGTAATGGACAATCGCTATATTGCACCTCACAAGTGTTCTGTTGTAAGAGACTGAAGCAGAATCTGGCCCGGGTTCTCCAGCCTCTGTGGCAGGCTTGGTTCCGGTTCGGATTTTGTGGTCCACTTGAGTCCACACTCAGGTGGACTTTAAATGAGCAGGAAGACAGGAGAGATAGAGATGTTTGGATTTAAAAAAAGAAGGTTTGCTTTACCACATGTTTTGTGGGTGACAGGGACCAGCCCTACACCGTATAGAGAGGAGACTACTGTATAGTTTAACGCTGGACGACAAGGATTTGTTTTACAAATTTTTTGTTTGTTTTTATTACTTGGCAAACCTCTGCTAAATAAACAACCCGCCAGATTTGAAAGAAATTGCCTGCACGCTGACCTTGTTTTCCAGAAAAGGTGATCCCGACGAGCTAATCTCCCACACGTGGTGGACTCAGCGGGCAGTTTCTAAAGATGGAGGAAATGTTAAAGGCCCTGCTACAGACCAATGCAACTCAGCAGAAAACCAACCGCCAAGTCACAGAGGCCGCTGCAGCACATTAGGCGGCTCAGCAGGAGATGAACCGGCAGTTCGCAGAGGTTTTGGTGGAATTGAAAAAGTGGTTCGCACCCCCTGTGCCAGTGGAACCAAAGTTGGTACGTGCCTCCTACCACCTACAGAAGATGACACCTGCTGATGATGCCAAGGTATACCTTGCAACTTTTGAGAGCGTTGCTGTCCGCGAAGGATGGCCAGAAGAACAGTGGGCGATTCTGTTGACACCATTTTTGACAGGAGAACCTCAAAAGGCCTACTTTGATCTGGAACCGGATAAGGCCCAGAACTATGAGACTCTGAAAACAGAGATACTTGCACGCTTGGGTGTCACCATGGCATTCCGGGCCCAGTGTGTGCATCAGTGGAACTAATCCAGTGACAAGCCACCCCGTTCTCAAATGTTCAACCTGTCCACCTCACCAGGAAGTGGTTTCAGCCAGAGACCTTGACAGGCCCTCAGATTGTGGAGCGCTTGGTAATGGAGCGGTACCTGTGTGAGCTCCCTGCTGCTCTGAGGAGATGGGTCGGACAGGGGGTCCTCAAAACTGCAACCCAATTGGTGGACCTAGTGGAGAGGTACACTGCTACTGAGGACTTGCGAACCCATCTACACCCCACTTCGGTGTGTCTAGGGCCCGGTGCAAGATCGCCCAGTGGTTCTGGTAAGACTGTTGCAGGGTTCAAGTGCATGGGGAAGATTGGTAAGACTGCTGTCACAGCTAATGAGACTGTGGATCCTAGACCTGGAGACTGGCCAAAGAAGCCAGGAATGTCTTTGGGACCGTTAAGGGGACTGGGGGTAGAGCACATACAGTGTTATCAGTGCCATGCATTAGGGCATATTGCTGCAAACTGTCCTCTAAATGATGAACCTATGCGATGCGATTATGCTTATGCTCGTCCTTGTTCAGAGGAAAGGAAGTCCTCGTCCTTGTCCTCCTCCTTGTCCTCACCCAGAGGAAAGGAAGTCCTCCTCTTTATCCCGCTGTTCTGTCTCAAGTGCCCTGTCCATTATTCCACGAAGCGTGTGCTCCAGCAGGAAGACTAAAGGGACAGTGTCACTGATGCATGCATTGTCACTGCTCACCATCCTTGTGGCCTCCTCAAATGGTCATCCCTGATCAGTAGCCACTGGCGTGGCGAAAAGAAGCCAAGCTCCCCTGACCCTGTCCTGGTGCCACACTTGCACAGGCACTCTTTGATGGCACTCTGCTTTGTGAGCAGCCACTGCGGTATTGCCAAGCGTTTGAGTTCCACCTGGTGGGCATGTCACAAATGACGCGGTTGGTGGGTAGGTTGCATTCCCTTTTGAATGTCAGCCAGCCGAGCACTGGCATTGTATGACTGGCGGAAATGGCCACAGACTTTTCTGGAATGCCTCAGGATATCTTGTAAGCCTGGGTAAGTGCTCAAGAACCGCTGCACCACCAAATTCAGGACGTGTGCCAAACATGGAACATGGGTCAAGTGTCCCTGTCAGAGGGCGGAGAGAAGGTTGGTGCCCTTGTCGCATACAACCATTCTTGGCTGAAGCTGGCGTGTCGTCAACCACCTCTGAGCCTGCCCCTGAAGAGCTGACAGAATCTCTGCCCCAGTGTGGCTCTTGTCCCCTAGGCAGACAAACTCAAACACCACATGGCATCTTTTAGCCTGACTGCTTGTGTAGCCGCTTGAATGCTTACGGAGCACCGCTGGTTCAGCGGACAGATCTGCAGAAGAGGCCATAGAGGAAGAAGAAGAGGAGGGGGTGGAGGAGAGAGCTGTGGCAGAATTACCACTAGCATTTTGGAGGCGTGGTGGCGGAACAAGCTCCAACAACACTGAACCGTGTCCTGCATTCTTCCCAGCTGCCAGAAGAGTTACCCAGTGCGCCGTGAAGGAAAAGGTAACGTCCCTGCCCATGCCTGCTGGACCATGAGTCAGCAGTATTATGAACCTTACTGCTGACCGCCCTGTCCAACAAGGCCAAAACATTGCCTTCCACATGCAGGTAGAGAGCTGGAATGGCCTTCCGTGAAAAGAAATGGCGTTTTGGAACCTGCCACTGAGGTACAGCACATTCCACAAATTCAAGAAAGGGGGCAGAGTCTACCACCTGAAAAGGCAGCAGTTGCAGTGCTAGCAATTTGGCCAAGCTAGCATTTAAACGCTGAGCATGTAGATGGCTGGGACCGAATTTCTTTTTATGGTTCAGCAACTGGGGTAGGGAAATTTGCCTGCTAAAATCAGTTGGTGGTGTACTGCTAGCAGATTGGCTGCAAGTACTTGGGACACCTTCATTCCTCTCAGTGCATGTTTTTGAGAGGACTGGAGGTATAGTAGGGTTGGAGATCCCTGATGAGGAGCGAGGAGAAGTCCGCCTTTTTCTTTGATGTGGGTCTTTCGAGTGCTGTTGCTAACAGACTGCATGGCAGGTTGTCATATGTCTGGTCAAGCATGTGGTGCCCAAGCGACTGCTGTTCTAGCCATGCTTGATCCGCTTCAGACATAGGTTGCAAACAGCAACGGAGCGATCTGCTGCGCACGTGGCAAAAAAGGCCCACACCAAGGAACTTTTAAAAGTCAGCGGGGAGTCATCAGCACCTTGCACCTGCGGAGATCTGCGCTGTGAAGCAATAGGGTGGCTGCCCCCTAGAGGACATCCTGCCTTGTTGGAGTTGTGCCTCCTCCTCCAATTCACTCAGGCACCCAGGTACAGTCAGTGACCTCATCATCCCCTCCCTCCTCGTCACTGTAGCAAACTTGGCAGTATGCTGCAGCTGGGGGAACATGACTGCCAGTTTCTTGTCCTTCTATGGCACCCACTCTCTCTAGGCTCACGTTACTCCCTTCCTCAACCTGGGAACCAACATCGGAGCCTTCAAATCGCTGCGCATTCTCCAGCAGCATATAACTGACACTGTGGTCGAATAATTCTGGGGACTTCTCCGTGCATGATGGTGGGGCTACGGAAGGAGTGACTGTGGATAAGGAGCCAGTGGAATAGGCCGCTTTGGCAGCTGCGTTGAAAGGCAAACTACTCTGAGTCTGGGTGACAGAGGATGAGGATGGCTTTGTTAACCACTACGCCAACTCTTCTGCATGTTGTGGCTCAATAACACAGCCAGCATCAGAAAAAAAGGACAAGCGTGCCCCCGCGGCCACCTGCAGAGGATACACCATGTCCACGACCACCACTGTTGACTGTAGACACAGAGGCTGCTTGCCCCCTTTTAGTGTCTGCCTCTCCTTGGTGGCCTTCCGGACATGATATATTTTTTGTTTTGCAACACCACACTACACTGTATTATATACTTACTGTGTACACCGCATGAAGTGTATTAGAAACTATACACCACTGAATGCACTGTATATATGGGCTACACTGAATGCAGAGTGTGTGTGTGTGTGTGTGTGTGTGTGTGTGTGTGTGTGTGTGTGTGTATGTATATATGTATATGTATTTATACAGGGCTTTTTTTCAGCGGGAATGCGGGGGGGGTGCAGTTCCGGCACCCCCAGCAATGAATGTATGTAATAGCATGGGGTGTGGGGTGTGCTGGAGGGTCTATTGATGTTGGCTGCTGGGGGATCTATTGTCACTGGTGGGGATCTGATTTTGTGTGAGGGTCTATTGTTGCTGGGGGGGTCTTATGTTGCTGGAAGGGATCTACTGTTGAAGGAGAGGTCTATTTTTACTGGCTGCTGGAGGATCTATTGATGCTGGCTGCTGGAAGATCTGTTGTTGCTGCTGGGGGGGGTTCTAATGTTGCTTGGGTGGATATTTTGTTACTGGGTGTGATATTTTGTTGTGGGTAGTTTACTGTTGCTGCAGGGACTCTATTGTTGTTGGGGTGGAGTCCATTGTTGCTGGGGGAATCAATTGTTGTGTAGGGATCTATTGCTGGGATTCTATTGTTGCTGAGTGCAGGGGATCTATTTTACTGCTTTTCTTTTTATCATCAACATGTTCCATATAAATGATTTAGCACCACAAAACGATACTTGGTTTTGTATTCTCTAAAAAGGCAGTACTGGTAGGTGGGTAGGGGGTGGAATCAAGGGACGGTGGTCAGAGGTGGGTAGGGGGCAGAGACAAGGGGTGACTCAGACGGGGGTGAGTTCCTGCACCTATTCTCAGAGAAAAAAAGCCCTGTGTATATATATATATAAATATATAAATATATAAATATATATATATATATATATATATATATATATATATATATATATATATACTGGGCTCTGACTAGGTGACTAGGCCATGCAAGGACAGTCACCTTTTTCTCCTTCAACCACTATGTGGTCATTTTTGCACTGTGCGTCGTTTTCATGTTGGAAGGTAAACCTTCTTCCCATTGACAACTTTCTGGCAGAGGGCAGCAGATTTTCCTCAAGAATTTGACGGTATTTTGCCCCATCCATCTTCCCTTCTATCCTGACAAGTGCTCCAGTCCAGTCCAGTCACATGGCATCTGAAGGGGGTAGGGTCACCCGATTACATCACCGGGTGGCCCCGCCCTTGCCTATATAAGAGCTGTCAAGGTGAAGAGAGCACATATGGGGGTGGAGCGTTTTCTATTTTTTGGGTCCGTCGGGCAACTTGATTGATGGTAGATTTACATCACGGGACAATTTTTTTTCGTCCCCCCCCCCATTTTCCTGACCTGCCAGGCTGCATGCTCAGATAAGGGTCTGGCATGATTTTAGGGGGGGACCCCATGGCATTTTTTTTTTAAATTTTGGCATGGGTTTCCCCTTAAAACCCATTACAGACCCGAAGGGCCTGGTATGGACTGGGGGTGGGGGGACCCCACGCCGTTTTTTTCAATCTGTATTGCCGAAAGCCGGGAATACATTACAGCTCCGAGCAAGTTTAAATGACATTTTATTCCTTTAGAAATGTCATTATTGATGCAGCATGTTCTAGACATCACACAGATGCGCCACTTTACAGGCAGACTAAGGGGACCCCCCAGGCACGAAATTTAAAGGAACATTTCATTTTTATTGTTTCACTTTAAGCATCATTAAAATCACTGCTCCTTTAACCACTTACCGGTCTGCTGCAAGATAAAAGTGGTCTCTGCGGTGGATTCGCTGCAAGATCACTTTAGTGGCTGTGGGAGAGGGGCCCGCCCTCCCGCCGTGCTCCGGTGCCCTCCACCGCTTACCAGAGCCATCGGTAGCGGCAGAGACGATCGGGTCCTCTCCCTAACCTGACATGGAGAGGAGTGAGGGAGAGATGGCCCCGACCCATCTCCATATCATTGCAGGGCGGAAGCGATGTCAAAATGTCACTTCCACCCATAGCTCTTAAAGGGATTTTTTTTTTTTTTCAAATGACAACATTTTTTATTTTATTTGTTTTATTGCGTTTTAGTGTAAATATGAGATCTGAGGTCTTTTTGACCCCAGATCTCATATTTAAGAGGTCCTGTCATGCTTTTTTTCTATTACAAGGGATGTTTACATTCCTTGTAATAGGAATAAAAGTGACACAATTTAAAAAAAAAATAAAAATAAGAGGTAAAATAAATAAGGAAAAAAACGCGCCCCGTTCCACCGAGCTCACGTGCAGAAGCGAATGTGAGCAGCGCCCGCATATGAAAATGGTGTTCAAACCACAAATGTGAGGTATCGCTGGGATCAGTAGATCAAGAGCAATAATTCTAGCCCTAGACCTCCTCTGTAACTCAAAACATGCAACCTGTAGAATTTTTTGAACCTGGAGATTTTTAAGGGTAAAAGTTTGTCACCATTCCACGAGCGGTCGCAATTTTGAAGCGTGACATGTTGGGTATCAATTTACTCAGCGTAACATTATCTCTCACAATATAAAAAATTGGGCTAACTTTACTGTTGTCTTATTTTGTAATTCCAAAAAGTGTATTTTTTTTCCCAAAAAAAATGCGATTATAAGACCGCTGCGCAAATACGGTGTGACAGAAAGTATTGCAACGACTGCCATTTTATTCTCTAGGGTGTTCGAAAATGATTTTATATATATATATATATATATATATATATATATATATATATAAACTTCAGGTGGGTTACCCTCTTTTCTTTAATCTTGTTCAACCAAGACACCGTCAAGGTGGACTCCCAAACTTCCACCATAAATAGATAAAGAAAAGACGTGGATCGGTGCTCGATGCAAAAAAGTATCCTTTACTGGAAATATTTCAGTTACATAGTATAATGCAAGCCACTGTACAGTTCCGAGCGCACCTCGCTCTTTGTCAGGCTTTTCTGGCTGTGTGTGTAATGTTTGGGGGTTCTAAGTAATTTTCTAGCAAAAACAAACTGTTTTTAACTTATAAACACCAAATCTCAGAAAGAGGCTTGGTCCTTAAGTGGTTAAGCAGACTGCAGAGTGATGGTCAGAAGGTGAATGTACAAGTGATGGGATTGTAAATTCCAACAGACTTGACCTTGAAGGATCTAGAAGAGATTGGAGAAGCAAAGGATCTAAGTGTAAGAACTGTGGTATAATGTAACGGTACTTCATCTCAGTTGTATTGGTAAATGAATTCTTCTGGGTATGACAAGTCTTCTTCTCCCCCTACATGATGAAGCCTATTATGCTAACCACACTCTTGGCAAATTTCTAACTTTCAATCTGCTTTCAAGTGACCAAGTAATAAAAATTTGGATGGGAAATCAATCTAAATAAGTCATTTTGGTTTTGCTTGATATTCAGCTCAATCCCTTAGAACAAATTAGAAAAGCAAAGGATTTAAGTGTGAGAACTAAGGTGTAATGTAACTGTACTTCATCTCAGTTGTTTTGTTGATTAATGGATTCCTCTGGATACGGCAAGCCTACATGATGAAAATCAGCAACAAGCCCATTATGCTAACCACACCCATGACAAATTTATTGCTTTCAATCTGCTTCCAACCACAAACATTTCCTAATTTCATGTGACCAAATGATAAAAAATTGGGTTGGAAATAATTTTAAAAAAAGTAATTTTGGTTTCGATAGTTCTTTATCAGTGAGATCACTGGAAACAGTTTATGAAAGCCTCCAGATTGATACAGATTTGCCTAATTTATGACTGGCATGTGAAACAGTCACTTTTGTAGTACTGAGAATTTCTGCTTCCCTTGTGTTTTAGAGATTGTTCTGTCACTATTCCTAAATTGTGGTCCATCAATGAAGTGTTACATTCTCTAGAGCAGCCTTGCTCAACCTTTTTACACCTTTGAAATAATTTCCAGGTCTTGGGGAATCCCTGCTAAAACCAATTTATTGGGGGTCAGTGAAAAAATGCATATTACATTGTACCTGATGTAGCACTCTCCTAGGTAGGTGCTAGGGTAGTTAGGTAAGTGTTAGTGTATGTTTTTGGTAAATTTAGTTGCCAAACTTTAGTTAGTGTGGTTGTAATTTTGGGTAAGGTAGAAGAATAGTTTGGCTCACTGTACCCCCTGAGCTGTGATTGTTTAGTTAGGTCTCCTCTGTGTGCTCTGTTGCTGCCAGTCTGTTGGATAGCTCCCCCTGTATTCAGGTAACTTGAGAAGTTTCTGGATGATAGGTGGAGCTATGCAGATGGCAACATGAATGATGCAGCCCTGGCCTATTCCAGAGAGGTAGGCTCTGATGACATGCTGGGAAACTGCATATATTCTGGGAGCACAAAGAGCACCATTTTTTTCCAGAGTGGATTAGTCCAGCCTGGGGGGGAGGGCATGCTACACTCCCAGGCAGAAGCTGCCATTTGTGAGACATCAGGTGGTGACCTGAGGGAAGGAATTCTGAGACCCAGGTGCTAAGAGGAAGCTGACTGAGGGGAGCTGTCTGCCAAAGATCTGTCTGGTATCACTTGGAAGATTGGAAGGAGGCCACCATTTTTTACTTGGGCCTTTTGTGTACAGACACTGAGAGATCTTGGGGACCTTGTGCTCTAGCTACGGTGCCTTATAGTCAGCTGTGGGTCTGTTAAATGAGACACTAATGTCCTGAAGAGCTTTTTCTAGATAATCTCCTATTTAAAGGGACTCTGCTCTTGTGGCTCTAATTACTACTTAAGCTGAAGTCTATGATTTGTTACAAGCCCTAGTTTCATTAGGACTTGCTCAGAAAGGAATACCAATCCTCAAGTTGTACATAGTTCTTATATTTAGATTATCCCATCAATTCCAGGACCCTATCCAAGTTCTCCAAAAAATAAAAAACACCAAAACATCCCCTAGACTAGTCCTTGAAGAAAGTGTAAATAAGCTTGTGTGCCTAGCTGCAGGGCAGAAGTTTTGGGAAGACCTGGACAGTAATCGTGCGGCTCCTACGGGAGTAGCGCCATAATTCGGTGGCTGGTGGGAATAAAGTCCCCCTTACAGTAGAGGTTAGAATGCCACCCTGAACAGATAGCTAAAAAGATCATTGGTGTCATGCTGCTCGCCCTGGAACTATGCAAGCGCCATCACATGGGAGGTCAGTTAGCCACAACTCAAGGAACCCCTACCAACCCTTTGAGAATGCCTGGTTGAGAATAGCAAGTCTGCCATAATTCACCCCACCTGTGATCTACCAAGCTGTTGTATTCCTGGTAGTTAAACTATAGTGGGAGTGGGGTAATCTTGTCTCTGTATCTCCAAGGTGGTTCTTGGACAAAGGAAGCATTTATACAGTATCTCCAAAGAGTTGTCAGTAATGGAATCTTGGTCTACCTATCTGCCCTATATGCCCCTGGGCATAGTGTCCCCATGCACAAGAAAAAAAATCTGCAAGGGGCACTCCAGCTAGATTTATGTAAAGCATAGAAAACTAAAGTTTGGTTCATAAAAAAAATGTAACCTTTCATTCCCTAATCTACATATTATATATAAATAATATATATTATATATAAATTAAGCTGATGCCCTAGGGAGACCATGACCACCTATATCCTGGCTCTGGTGCTCATCTGCAGACTTGCCTCTTAGGTACACACAGTTCCAAAAAGATGAGCATCACACACAGAGAATCCAATTTAGGATTTTGGAGTGCTGAGCACCCTTTCAGCCTCCTTAAAGTGTATGTCCAGTCAAAACGTTTTTCTTAGTTTTGGATAGAGTAGAGAAAAGCAAGTACAGGGGGTCCCCGGGTTACAAACAAGATAGGGACTTTAGGTTTGTTCTTAAGTTGAATCTGTTTGTAAGTCGGAACAGGTAATTTTTTTTAAGTGTAGCTCCAGCCAAAAAATCTATTTTTAAGTTTTGTAGATAGCATAGGGAAGGGTTACACCCCTGTAACATTTGTTTTGCTGTCTGTGACCCTGTTCAGAAGATTTCACCTCACTTTCTGTCCCAATGACAATTGGATTTTGAAAATTTGGGGTTATTAGGGAAATAAGGATAGGTGATAAAGCATCAGTGGAGACACCTTTTTCCCATATTAACTCTTACAGGAGTGAATTTCCCTTCCTAGGGGTAGATTTCCTCTCACTTCCTGTTGTCTCTCTCCGTTTGTAAGTAGGAGTCGTTTGTAAGTCAGATGTTTGTAACTAGGGGACCCCCTGTACCCCTATCAAGTTTTTACTGCTCTCTGGAGCTCTATTAGAGAGATTTACAGTCGCTTCTTATCCTTCTAAAAACATTTTCCCAAACTGGGAGAACAAGGTTCTCCAACAGCAGCACAGATAAAAATAAGTATGCTTTCTTTTAACTGAGTGGATGAAGACTAAAACTTATGTTAGCTTGGTAAAACTATCAGCAGGACAGGATATGGGCTTGATTCTCTCTAACAGACCCCCTGATAGCAGTAAAAAATTTTAAATTGTTCCACTTGACATACAATTTAAGGAGGCTGAAAGTTTTTGACTTGACATACACTTTAACTGCCTATGAAGTGGCATCCTGCCCCAGGGTCGGTGGGAAGATGAGCATTGCCTATATTTTAAAAGGGGCAACTCAAATTGAATTGCTGTTTTTTTTGCAGTGTGCACACAGAGGCTGGATATTCTGAAGTTAAGCACTGGAAACCAGACCCAAAATACTGGGTAACTTGCATGTGTACCTTTAATGCAATTGGAGAGAGAAAAAGTCAGTGGTGGGGGCTCTCCATATCAGGCAGCTGCCAGAGATAACAGCGATGCTGGGGCCTAGGCACATGCGTGCTAGGTAACTAATATTTATATTGCTTTAAATACCTTTCTAATGCTGAAAAGTAAGGGTTTGGAAATCATTTTTTTCATTGGCTTGGTAACATGTTCATTTTCCTCTTCTTCCCTACCATGGGACATTGGCAGGTTCCAATCACCAGTCATGTGGGAGCTGCAGATGGAATAGTGGAAAGGTGAATATGTGCAGCTAGTATGGCTGCTATTAAAGTGGCCTTTACTCTGCATGAGAAAAGCAAAAGAATGCTTTTAGGCCAATGTCAGATGAGAGCCTCTCCTGTTAGCAATTTCATACCTAGCAGATTAAAGCATTTTCTCTCAAACATTGCTGCATCTGAGAAACGGTTATCCTTTGTCATTGACTTCCACAAGGACACAATTCAGAGAATATGAGCTAATTTGGGAGTTTTAAGAAGATTGTCAATTCAAAAGGAAGTGTTAGCTCCCTCTAAGTCATAAAATGTCACAATGGCCAGCCTCGTAAGCAAATACCAAGACACTGGACACATGACATTTGCTGGAGAGCAGGTTCAACCAAGGTTGCTTGGCAACCTCTTACTGCTGTTCATACTGCTCGGCACATAATATACAAAACTATTGGTGAGTGAAGAAAATGGTTCCTTTTTCGATGGGCAATAGAACAGCACACAGATTCTTTTTCATCTAAGGGTCTGCCCATAAGACATCAAGTAAGTTCCTGCAGGGCTGGATTGTACGCTTCCCTTTGAGGAAGGATGGGGAGGGCATTTAGACTACTACCTAATGGAGAGGGAAAGGAAGCTGGACTGTACCCCTTCAGATGGGAAATTGATGTGAACTGAAGCATGAGAAAGTGTGTGGGCATGGGTCTCTCCATTGAAATGTACTGAAATCTTACAAAGTGTGTAGGTGCAGAGGTACAGATGAGGAAACTCTGGGGAGCCTCAGCAAAAGATTACCATTACCATAGCAAGATTGGAGCATTTGCAGTGTCCTGTGTCTGGAAGGGTGAGTTTGGTACTTAGGGAGCAGAATTCTACTCTGCTCTGAGCCAACGATAAACAATATGGTGTGCCACAAGGCAAACCCTCCTGTATTGGATTGAATGGTAACTGGATCGTCTCCCTTAAAAGCACTGCAAAAACTGTTAGCACTATATAAATCCTGTATGATGATCCAAATAATACCCTCCCTCTATGTCCCACTACAGTACAAATGTTTTATTCTTTTGATCACTTGACCAGCTGCCACGGGATTACCAAGCAGTGATTTTTGCCGCCACGGTAAAGAACTGCACACCTGCTGCTACTTTTTTTGCGCTTTGAAGGAATAGGGTTACCAGGGTAGTAAAGGCATGCCTTTATTGTGTACCATGATAATTATCAGTGCTTTCTAATGTATAAATTTGGCAGGAAAATCTGTCCTTTCAAACAAATGCAACCACAGAGTGTAACAGAAAACTAAGCTTGTCCATGACACAATGCTGATTTTGTATTGTGGACAGAAACTTGCTGTTGCAGTGAGTGCAATTCCACTCTGCAGTATTGTAACTCTTTATGAAAGCTGACATATGGGCAAGCTAAATATGCTTAACTGTACATGTACTGCCAGCTGGATTGGGAGAAAAGGTCTGGGATGTATGTAAAGTTATAAAACACTCTATTCCAGCTCTATGCATACAAATACACAAATGGAGATTGCAGCAGGAGGACTAAAGAAAAAAGATTTTCCCAAGGACCTTCAAGAATATGAATCCTAAAAGCACTCAGTGCCTTTAGTATAGATAATGTAGATATACAGACCTCAAAAAAGTCATGCATGTGGAAGACTTGTTTTAATTATTGAGTCCTGGAAAGAGCATAGTTTGGAAAAAAAAACAGCATATATACAAATAATATACATGCATTGGTTGGTGTTGAGGAGCACCTAGATCTCTTTGCTCAGTCCTTTAAGGCAATATTTCTAACCAGGGTGCCGCCAGGGTTCCTCTGGTGTGCCGCAAACACTGGATCCAGTTTCCCCTCAATCAGGCTCATGAGTTGCCATGGTGCGGCCACACCCAGCATTCAGGAAAAGATTGAAGTGCGCTACCTCAAGACCTCCTCCCTCTTTTGCCCTCTGCCATGCTGTTGGAGTCAAAAGGTAGAGCTCGGATGTAAACAGGGGACTGTGTGATTAGGGGGCTCTGTGCTGATGAAGAGGTTCTGTATGGAGGGAGCTACTCTGATGTGATGGGTGATTTCATGTATAGGGGCCCTTATGATGTACAGAGGGGTCTCTGATGTAAAAGAGTGACTCTGGCATGACAGGGAGACCTCTGACATTATGGGGGACCTCTGATATAAAAAGGGGCTTTAATGGGATGAGGGAACCTTTGATGTAAAAGGGAGCTTCTGATATGAAATTATTTAATCAAGGTAGTTGTGTGCTTTGTCCCATTCTCAGGTTCCCCATTGATAAGTTACATATTACGATTCTTACATTGTAGACTAGGGTACCTGGAGATTTTGCTTACTTTGAAAGGGTGCTGCAATTAAAAAAGGTTGAGAAATGCTCCATTAATCTAGCAGCATTTGGAATTTCATGGGTTCGGGAGGCATATATGTGTGTACACGCACAATTTTATTTGGTAGAATTTACTCAGAAGTACTTAGCTGTGCTTATATGCCAGCCAATGGCTTACATTTATCTAACTGTAAGACAGCGAAAGCTAATCTCTCATTGACTTGCACAGCACATCACAGCCTTTGCACGACATTACAACAAAATAAACTGCAATGCTTACCAGGTTTCTAATTTTAGTATATCCGTTTTGTGTTTTATTGAAGCCTACACCTCTTAGTGGTATATGTGGTTATGTTTGGGAAGTTCTGTTATTCACCACTGTGACAAATGCATTTCAAAGCACTAATGTTTTGGAGTCAGTAGGATTTGTAACCAACATCTGGAAAAAGGAAATAAACACCACATTGTTGAATATTAAACTGAAAATGATTCCAAAGCCAAAATGTGTATTATACTTAGTAATTATTTTTAAGTATTGTTCTTTATGCCAAGATTTTGTTGTGGTAGATCTCAATGCAGGACAGAGAACTTTTGGCTCTGACCCTGGCACAGGATGGTCTGATACCTACTGCACCTAAGAAGTTAACCTCCTGCCGACTGCATAGCACAGATATACTGCGGCAGGAAAAATAGGCTTTAACACCCAGCTGGCGGGGGGCGTGGCCTAGCGCATGGAGTAGCAGGACGTGTCTGCCTGGAGCTCCCGCACACGTCGGCTCAAACAAGGCTCACAGCGCTTACTAGAACCTACAAACAGGTCGGTAATGGGGAGGAAAGGAGGGGGAGAGAGACACCGCACTCCCGAGCCACATAACGAGGGCGATATAGATCGCTTTTTCACCCGTCTGAGTCAGACACAGCGCGACCCCCCCTCATCCAAGATGGCGACGGCCCGGACCTCAGGCACACACGCGGCCTCACAGGGAGCTGCTTCACAGCGCTCCACATTACAGATGAAAACAAGACAGCGTGCCAGGTCCCCTCCAGATTCGGATAACGGCTCGGCCCGCTCGGCCTGCCAATCCCCAGACTCGCACAGATCCTATGGTGGCTGGGACATGGAAGCCTACATTAAGGCCCTCCCCACCAAGCATGACTTTGAAACATATGTGCAGAGGCTAGAAAGATCATACAAACAGGAGATTACTGAGCTCCGTAAAGATGTAACAAGCAGGCTGGAAGAAGTGGAACATGAGGTAGAAGAAAATACCTCCACACTTCAAGCTCATGAAGCTATTTTACATGACCATACACTACAGATCCAACAACTGATTTACCACCAAGATGACCAGGAAAACAGAGCCAGACGCAACAATATACGCATCCGAGGCCTACCAGAGTCAGTGGAAAACACAGACCTATCCCCTGCTGTCATCGCCATATTTAATGATCTGCTCCACAAGGAGAAAGACGCTCCCATAGAGTTGGATCGGGTTCACAGAGCTCTCGGTCCCAAGAACCCTAACCTGGAACACCCAAGAGATGTAATCTGTAGAGTTCACTTTTATGCGATTAAAGACGCAATTATGAAAGCAGCAAGATCCCAAGACGCCATTTATTTCAATGGGACTCCAATATCAATACTCCCCGACGTCTCCAAATTGACACTAGACATGAGGAGGGCCTTGAAACCCCTCACAAGCGCTCTTCAAGCAAAACAAATAAAATATCGTTGGGGCTTTCCCTTCAACCTTTTTGCATCCCACGACGGAAAGTCAGCGACATTTCGCACCCTTGGAGACCTCCCAAAATTCCTGGGAACTTTTGAACTGCCACAAATCCCCATACCAGATTGGCCTCTTCATGCTGCTACCCCAGGCTTCCAGACCACCACCGGTTGGCAAACGAAAACCAAGAAGAACAAACGTCCTAAATCGCATGCATCCAGAGCATCCGACGGATGAATAACCGTTCTCTATTCTTGTCTTAACCATACCTTTCCTCCACAGGTTCCGAACCAGTGAAGATATTCCTATTTACAGTTTGTAACCATGTTGGGACTTTGTTTTACATTGTTGTTTCTATCTTAATCTTCTGCACACGAATCTCACCTTTTTGCAGTGGGAGGCATGGGTTTCTTTTTCTTTTACTTTTTTTTCATTTCCTACAGAAGTAATTTAAATGCTTATACTGACGGTCCCTTTTACTGCCATAGATTTTCGCCCCCCCCTTGATGCTCCTTTGCTCCCCAGCCTTATTGCAGAACGATGTTTAAATTAAGAAGTTGTATACGTATCACTGCAGGCCTATAACTTTATGATGTTGGATGCCATCTTACACATCTTTTAATAGTTAATTTTTTTTTTCTCCCCCATAGACTAGGCAATGCAGAAACTGAGCCTCATAATACTTAGATAACATTTATTGGAAAATGCCCGGCGTGTGCGGGCCTCCCTATGCTCTGACCGCGACCCCCACCCTTAGGGTTTACAGCTCCCTCAGCGGTTTCAGCTGTTATGTTGATTTCAACATTGTTAGTATGGCCACCTTGGCCTCTGATCTCTACTGTCTCTGTTTCTATTCTCTTTCTTTCCCCTATCTCTTCTACTTACGTCCCTCTTTCTCCCACCCTCCCTCTACCCCTAGGACAGTGGGCCTCGACCACACCCCCTCTAGTTGCCCCCCTAAACCGAACTAGCAATGGCGACCCCTATCTCCCTTAAAGTCTCCTCCTTAAATTGCAGGGGCTTCAACACACCAGAGAAGAGAAGACATATACTATATCATTTTCATAAATTACGAACCCAAATCCTTCTCTTACAGGAAACCCATTTTAGGTCAGACGCGATTCCACACTTGCCCCATAAACAATATTCCACCTGGTTCCATAGCACTAACCCTGTTGCAAAGTCGAAGGGTGTCTCCATTGCTTTCCATGCCACATTCACACCAGACGTTCTTGACTCTTATATTGATCCATTAGGCAGATATATATTTCTTAAATTGTCATACATGAACATGATTTACACCATAATTAATGTTTATTCTCCAAATCAGGAACAGCACCGTTTTCTTTCCTCCGTGGTTTCTCGCTTGAAGAGATTCAGTACAACTAATGTCATCCTTGGAGGTGATCTCAATGCTACCTTGATACCCCGCCTCGACGCTTCTTCCGGTAAGTCATCGCTCTCCCCGGCCTCACTGACCAAAATACGCACTATCTTAGCTGACCTCTCCCTGGTGGACGTGTGGAGAACACTGCACCCCTCCACTAAGGATTACACTTATTATTCCCCAGCACACCTTTCTTATAGCAGATTAGACTACTTCTTCATATCCCAATCCTTATTGGATTACTCACCCCTCTCCTCGATAGGCCTCACTTTATGGTCTGACCATGCTCCCATACACATGACATTGGGTAACATCCCCTTGCATAGGAAACGGTCGTCCTGGCGGTTGAACGACAACCTCCTATCAGACACAGTCTGCTCACAAGATATTATACAGACCATTAAACATTTCATAGCTGATCACGCCCAAGACACCACCAACCCACTGACGAAATGGGAGGCACTTAAATGTGTGCTTAGAGGTAAATTTATCCAACATGGCGCTCGACTTAAACGTGCGCGCACAGATGACATTACACGCCTTTTAACTAGCATAGCCACTTTAGAAGAAACGCACAAAAAAAATCCCGACACCACGGTTCTATTAGAACTCACCAATGTTAGGAGAGACCTACTGCAAATTTTCTCTGAACGTTCCTTGGTGGCAAGGGACAAAGGACGATTTGTTCATTATGCTCAGGCCAACAAATGTGGTAGACATTTAGCACACACACTCCAGCCCCGACAAATCCGTAAACCGATTCAATTCATTAACTCCTCAACTAAAGGTAAAATTCTGAATAATTCGGCTATAGCTGAAGAATTCCGTCATTATTATTCCACCTTATATAATCTTACCCCACAATACCCATCGCCCTCACCCCACTTACAAGACCTCCCTTCATACATACAGGAAACGGCTCTCCCATCTTTCCCAACTTCCGATACGGAGGAGTTGGAGTCTGCCCTCACCGAAACAGACTTCCTCTCCGCCATCAAAAATCTTAAAAATGGAAAGAGCCCTGGCCCCGATGGGTTTTCCTCACGTTTCTACAAAACGTTTACTCACCAATTAGCTCCTCTTTTAGCAAAAGCATTCAACGCCATTGACGGAAACCTTACCCCCTCCTCTACTTTGCTCCAAGCCCAAATAGTGGTGATCCCAAAACCAGGTAAAGACCCCTCTTTATGCCCCAATTATAGACCGATTTCGCTTTTAAATATAGATTTGAAATTATATGCCAAAATTCTTGCAAATCGATTATCCCCCTTGCTGCCCAACACGATCCACAAAGATCAAGTGGGATTTGTCCCTGGACGTGAAGCTAGGGACAATACCACTAAAACTATACACCTTATGAAGTACATTCAACGTAACCATATACCAACCTGTCTACTTTCATGCGATGCAGAAAAAGCCTTTGACAGGGTCAGTTGGCCCTTCTTATCAGCAACCCTCTCTCAATTAGGTCTAGGCCCAAAAATGCTAGCACGCATAATGTTCCTATACTCCAAACCTTCAGCTACAGTTTTAGTAAATGGCACTCAATCTGAGAATTTCACGATCACCAATGGCACTAGACAAGGCTGCCCCCTGTCCCCACTCTTGTTTGCCTTGGTAATTGAACACCTTGCCCAAGCTATTAGAGCTAACCCCAATATACACGGTGTAGAAACTCCTTCCTCCCACTATAAACTCTCCCTTTATGCAGATGACCTACTACTATACGTAACCCAACCACATATTACTATCCCATCTATATTAGCTGAGATTGAACGGTTTGGCTCCTTTAGCAACTATAAACTGAACATCACCAAAACGGAGGCTCTGAACTTGTCCTTATCTCAGTCCATCCTTGCCTCTCTCAAAACCAACTTTTCCTTTCAATGGCAGACAAGCTCCATATCATATCTAGGAACAGCTATCCCGAAACGTCCATCAGAAATATACGCACTTAACTTTAGCCCATTATTGACGAAATTGAGACGCCTAACCGACACCCGTATGGACTTGCCACTGTCTTGGTTCGGTCGCATGAATGTACTAAAAATGGATATTCTCCCCAAATTACTTTATTTATACCAGGCCCTCCCAATCGTCCTCCCCGCAGCTTTTTTCCGCACCCTAAGATCCATGGCAATTAAATTTGTCTGGCGGGGAGGCCACCCTAGATTGAAACATAAGCTTCTCTGCTCCCCCTCCGCTAAAGGAGGGACAGACCTACCAGATTTTGAACTCTATCACACATCGACAGTGATCTCACGTATCCTGGAGTGGTTTCCCCGTCCGATGATCAAAGCCTCTACCCTAGTGGAACAAGATCTGTCCACAATAGATCTTCGCGCTCTCTTATGGGGCTATGGTCAGACACACAAAAATTTAACAGAGCTTTCCCCTCTCACAAGAGATGCCTTGATAATCTGGTATCGTAAGCGAGAGATGTATTCCCTAACTTCTGAACCAAGTCCTCTTACTCCCTTATTTGATAATCCTGCCTTCCCCGAAGGTAACTCGGTACTAAACATAGACGACTACGATAGAACCTCCTGGCCCACAGCCAGACAGTTCGTGCACAACACTCTAGGCACATATGCCACAGACCGAGTCGTTTTATCACCCAAGATATCATGGCTTACACGTCTACACCTGGATACTTTTTGTAAACAACTCCATAACTCTAAACAAATTCATAGACCCCTGACTGGATTCGAGCAACTTTGCACACTCCCGGAAACTCCTAGACACACTTTATCACTGATATATCAACTAGTTTTAGGCAATATATATACATCCCTACCTAAATATACTAAAATTTGGTCCGGGGAACTCGGGAGAGAGATGACAGAAGCCGAATGGGAGAAAGCCTTCCTTTTCACTAATAAATCATCTATCTCGAGCTATACTCGGGAAAAAAATTACAAACTGATGTCAAGGTGGTATCGAGTCCCAACCTCTCTCAAGGTAATGTACCCTCTAGCCTCTGATATATGTTGGAGATGTAACTCAGCAAAAGGTACGTACATACATATTTGGTGGGAGTGCGATGTGCTTTTCCCTTTTTGGACACATATTTTTCAAATATATACGGAAATATATGATAAACCACTCACACCATCTCCAGCCATTGCTCTCCTTTCAATACTCCCTGGCACCATTAAATCACAAAAACATAATCTTCTGAAATTCTTTCTCAGTGTAGGGAGACAGTTAATACCGAGACATTGGAAAACGACTACTCCTCCCTCCCTGATGGAATGGGTTAATGAAATGAACAATGCAATGCACATGGAAAAAATGCATGCTGAGGTACTAGATACACAATCAAAATTCTCTTTTATCTGGAGCATCTGGAGGCATTACTCTGCTTCTGATAAACTTAAACATAGGCTCTCAGCAGCTAATGGGACCTGAGACTCTAATAAAATCTAAATTTCTGTACAACAGCTTTTCCAAATGCCCGGAATAGATGCTGATATTGAGTCGGGGTCCACTGTCCACCCCCCTCCCCCCCCACCTTCCCCAGATTTCCTTATCCTCCTATACTATATTCTTCCTTTCCTTACTCTGCTACCTGTAGAACACTCAAATCTATCCTCTCTGGCCTCTCTTGGCTACACCAAGGAATTATTAGTATTCTGAAGCTCCTACCACAAGTCCTCCCACGACTTAAAAGAACTGGAAGAACATTCCTTTTCCTTTTCATTTATTCTTATCCACACCGAATGTAAATGCCTTATCAATAATTTCCCTTAACCTGGACGCAGTAGTTCCCCATTGGGGCGTCCAGAATTTATGACAGGGCATTAACACTTTAAGATGGATTACTGTTTAAACGTTTACTTTATAAACATTATGTTCAGCAATCTTTTTATAAGCAACAGAATATATCACACTGTATTTACACATGTACGCACCTGTACTTGGTTATCCGGATTGCCTAACGTTAGGCTCCGGTTCTTTTTCATGCTTTATTATGTTTACATTTGTATTAAAAAACGAAAAACAATAAAATTTTTATTGAACCTAACACCCAGCTGGCATACATATACATCCACAGTGACCTGCAGTTGAATGCTGAGAGCGTGCTCATGATGGACTAGGGACTATGAGTTATGGGATGTGTAGTGTGCGTAGAGTAGTGCAACTGCTCATTTCAGAGGTGACGGGGTTGCAAGCTCATGGAGGATTTTACAAGGAGGCAGAAAAACACAGTAAGAAAAGGTTTAATAAAAATGGATTACAGGGCCATTAAAATAAACTTTAATGAAAAAATTTAAAATTGTGGGCAGCCAGGATGTTTAATGCAGAAGAGACTGCCTGTCCATGCTGTACACTGAGCTGCACTGAGTGACTGATCTCCTGCACAGGAGTGATATAATCTCGGGCCAGCCAATTAAAACAGTACACGGAATCTGCTGGGCTGAAGATGTCAGCGGCCAGCAGGGAGCTCTCGGTGGTTCCAGTGATGGAGAACAGATAAGTATAGTTCTGCTTTAAAGAGGAGCTCCAGTCATATTTTGAGAACTTAAAAGTCAGCAGCTACAAAAACTGTAGCTGCTGACTTTTAATAGACACTCACCTGTCCCATAATCCAGCAGTGTCTTAACCCGGCACGTTTCTTCTCTCGGCTTCAGCCACCACCGCCGGCATACTAAGTGTGGGCATCCAGCTGTGACTGCTTGCGGCTTCACAGCCGATGCTCACTGCTCATGCGCAAACTGCATTGTGTCACCCGAATGGTCCTGCAGCTTTCTCCTGTGCCATGTCTGAAAAGGCTGCAGGGGAAAGAGGGGGAGCCAAACTTCCATTCAAATCACCACAGGGATCTGATCGAAAGTGGGGGAGCGGGTACTTGTCAAAACCAGGTACTTGCTTCCCCCCCAAAAAAAGAAATGTGCTAAATGTAAAGGAAGAAGGGAGGAGGAGGAGGATGAGCAGAGCTTCCCTATTGGGTGAAGTTCTGTATTAAGATGTTGATATGCATGGATTATTTTTGGAAAATAAGGATCTTGTTTGGTGTCACTGTAAGCTTGCCATACACTGATTGAATTTGGCTGGATCCTGAATTTTCAATCTTCTATTGAAAAATCATGGGAGCCAGGTGGAAAATTGTAGGCCAAACAGTGGCTGTATCCAATCTAATGGACCCAATGGCTCCAGTGGCTGCATCCAATCAAATATTTTGGTATTCTGACAGCTGCCGCCGGCTGTCAGAATGCAATGGAGGAGCATTTTATACTTACCTGATGGTAATTTTTCTTTCCTGATGCAAAGCATGACAGCATATATGTATGGGTAGGCTCCGCCCCCTGCCCTATTCCAGGACCATACTATATAATTAAGTCTCCTTCCTGCAGGCAGCATTCTTGTAACTTATTATCATTGTGAAGCCCTTTAGGGGGGCCTATATGCTGTCATGCTTTGCATCAGGAAAGGAAAATTACCGTCAGGTAAGTATAACATTTTCCTCTTTACTGGCACAAGCATGACAGCATATACGTATGGGATGTACAAAATCCCCAGACAACAAGGGTGGTTAATGCTGAAGTGTTTAAGCTGAGGATTAGATCTATCCCCACTAACGACTGAAATGTATTGTAGCTAAGGCTGCTGGGTCCATTTTAAAATGGGCCCCCAACATGTTGAATGTAGACCAGGTCACAGTTTACATATTAGTTCTGGAGGGACTCCTTTGAGCTCCGTCCATGGATGTGCAATCCGTCTAGGAAAGCGGTCTCTGCCCTCAATTGATGGATTTGTCCTAGCCATCTAAACCCCTTGACAGAGGCGTAACTAGAATCTTCAGGGCCCCGGTGCAAGAAACCATGAAGGGCCCCCACCAGTGGCGTTGCTAGGTCTACAAAAGATCTCGGGCTAGAGCCCATAGCAGCTAAGTAAGGAAAGTCATACACTTTGGCGGGCATACACATATATATAATATATATGTGTATGTATATGTATGTATATATATATATATATATATATATATATATATATATATATATATCATTACATATCTGAATGCGGATCCCCCACTTACATCAGGGTCTCCAGGGATCCACCACCTACATCCGGGTCCCCAGAGAGCCCCCCCATCAGGGTCCTTAGAGAGCCTCCACCTATATTAGGGTCCCCAGAGAGCCTCCCTCCTTACATAAGGGTCCGCAGGGATCCCCCCTTACATCAAGGTACCCAGAGAGCCCCACTTACATCAGGGTCCCCAGAGAGCCTCCCCTTACATCAGGGTCCTTAGAGAGCCTCCCCCTAAATTATGGTCCCCAGAGATCCTCCCCTTACATCAGGGTCCCCAGAGAACCCCCCTTACATCAGGGTCCCCAGGGAGCCCTCCTTACATCAGGGTCCCCAGAGAGCCCCTCCCCCCACATTAGGGTCCCTCGAGAGCCTCCCCTTACATCAGGGTCCCAAGAGAGCCTCCCTACTTATATTAGGGTCCTCAGAGCCCCCCTCATTACATCAGGGTCCCCAGAGAGCTCCCCCTACATTAGGGTCCCTAGAAAGCTTACCCTTACATAAGGGTCCCTAGAGAGCCTCCCCCTACATTAGGGTCCCCAGAGATCCTCCCTTTACATCAGGGTCCCCAGAGAGCCTCCCCTTACATCAGGGTCCCCAGAGAACTCCCCTTACATCAGGGTCCCCAGAGAACCCCCCTTACATCAGGGTCCCCAGAGAACCCCCCTTACATCAGTGTCCCCCCAGGGAGCCCTCCTTACATCAGGGTTGCCAGAGAGCCCCCCCTACATTAGGGTCCCTAGAGAGCCTCCCCTTACATCAGGGTCCCCAGAGAGTCTCCCCTTACATCAGGGTTCTTAGAGAGCCTCCCCCTATTTTAGGGGCCCCAGAGAGCCTCCCTCCTTACATCAGGGTCCCCAGGGATCCCCCCTTACATCAGGGTACCCAGAGAGCCCCACTTACATTAGGGTTCCCAGAGAGCCCCCCTACATTAGGGTCCCCAGAGAGCCTCCCTTACATCAGGGTCCACAGAGAGCCCCCCTACATCAGGGTCCCCAGAGAGTCCCCTCCTTACGTCAGGGTCCCCAGAGACCCCTTTCCTTACATCAGGGTCCCCAGAGACCCCTTTTCTTACATCAGGGTCCCCAGAGACCCCTTTCCTTACATCAGTGTCCCCAGAGAGTCCACTCCTTACGTCAGGGTCCCCAGAGACCCCTTTCCTTACATCAGGGTCCCCAGAGACCCCTTTCCTTACATCAGGGTCCCCAGAGACCCCTTTCCTTACATCAGGGTCCCCAGAGAGCCCCTCCTTACATCAGGGTCCCCAGAGAGCCCCTCCTTACATCAGGGTCCCCAGAGAGCCCCCCTTACATCAGGGTACCCAGAGAGCCCCACTTACATTAGGGTTCCCAGAGAGCCCCCCTACATTAGGGTCCCCAGAGAGCCTCCCTTACATCAGGGTCCACAGAGAGCCCCCCTACATCAGGGTCCCCAGAGAGTCCCCTCCTTACGTCAGGGTCCCCAGAGACCCCTTTCCTTACATCAGGGTCCCCAGAGACCCCTTTTCTTACATCAGGGTCCCCAGAGACCCCTTTCCTTACATCAGTGTCCCCAGAGAGTCCACTCCTTACGTCAGGGTCCCCAGAGACCCCTTTCCTTACATCAGGGTCCCCAGAGACCCCTTTCCTTACATCAGGGTCCCCAGAGACCCCTTTCCTTACATCAGGGTCCCCAGAGAGCCCCTCCTTACATCAGGGTCCCCAGAGAGCCCCTCCTTACATCAGGGTCCCCAGAGAGCCCCCCTTACATCAGGGTCCCCAGAGAGCCTCCCCTTACATCAGGGTCCCCAGAGAGCCTCCCCCTTACATTAGGACACCCGGGTTTTGGGTGTCACGGGCCTGACGTGGACTGGGGGCGAGTGGTCCGTGGAAGTTCAGTGGTGTGCCTTTTATCCCCCCAACAAACCAACCCCCCCTTTCTTTTGAGTGCTTCTTTGGATACAATGCAGTAATACATGCCCTCCAAGCAACATAATATGACATACCTCTGTGCTTGCTGATCCCTATCAGACACCCCTGAGGAAGAGTTTATCTCGAAACACGTCGGGTACTCTCTGGGTGTGTGCTCCATACACACCTGGAGTCCCACGATTGTGGATCTTCTGTATGTTGTATTGCCATGTTTCCATGTTTGTAACTTGTATCCTGTACCTTATGCCTCATCTATTGTACCCCTAATTTACCCGAATCCTTACCCCAATAAACACCTAAACTTTTGCAATCATACCTACATCTATTACACTCTTTATTATACTCTATTACTCATGAGTAGGTGTCCCCTTTAAAATCCCATAAGAGGATCAAATTTCCATTTCTCCCTGAATTTTGGGATGTGGGTCCACCTCACTCAATAGACCAACATCGCACCACCACCCCATATTTTCCCCCGTACATTAGGGTCCCCAGAGAGCCTCCCTTACATCAGTGTCCCCAGAGAGCCCCCCCTTACATTAGTGTCCTCAGAGGGCCCCTTCCTTACAATATTGTCCCCAGAAAGCCCCCCCCTACATCAGGGTCCCCAGAGAACCCCCCTTACATCAGGGTCCCCAGGGAGCCCTCCTTACATCAGGGTCCCCAGAGAGCCCCCCCTACATTAGGGTCCCTAGAGAGCCTCCCTCCTTACATCAGGGTCCCCAGGGATCCCCCCCTTACATCAGGGTACCCAGAGAGCCCCCCAAGACATCAGGGTCCCCAGAGAGCCCCTCCTTACATTAATGTCCCCAGAAAGCCTCCCCCTTACATCAGGGTCCCCAGACTGCTGACCCCCCCCCCTTCAAGAGGTTCTCCATGTACCTGGCTGGTGGAGGTGGGAGGCGGCGATCAGCAGCTCTATGGTGTGCACAGGCAGGGGGATCTCCATATGGCTTGTAGTTCTTCTCCCGAGTGTATACAGTGGAGAGGGGAGGGGCCTCTGACCCAGGCATGTATCAGCAGCAGTGTACAAGCAGAGCCGACTCACTGAAAGTGAAACTGATACCTGCCCGGGTCAGAGGCCCCTCCCCTCTTCTCTCCACTGTTTACACTGACACTCGGGAAGAACTACAAGCTCCAGGGAGATCCCACCATCCACAGGCACAATAGAGCTGCCGATCGCTGCCTCCCACCTCCCCCCACTGCATTCCAAACGGCAAGCCAAAGGTGCAGGGGGAGATGCCGGGTCTTGGGCCCACCCACAGCGGCACAATGGCAGGGCCCAGTCGCAAGTGCGACTGAAGCGACCCCTATAGTTCCGCCACTGCCCCTTGATTACCTTGATACACACCACTGCGATTGTCTTTAATGGACAGTGACTGTCCTCTTCTGATGCCGCTAGGCCTGAAGAGCCTATTGTTTGCTCTTTGAAGACGGGCTACTTCTATGTCTTTCTTCAACCTTGAATCTATTTCCAATGCTTGTGGTACTTTCACACACTTTAGTTTGGATATGCTGGAAGGATGATGTTTTAACCCAGATGCAAAGATGCAGACCTTTGTATAGTGCTGAGGAGATTAGAGCCATTTTGCCTGAAATGGCAGCAACAAGGTAGTTTACGGCTTGACACTTGGATATCTGAGATCCTTCTAGACCTCTTAGCCATACAAAATACTTCTTCAGTGTTACTGTCCATATTGAGGCTGTCCTAACCCTCTGAATTGAGAGAGAGACAACGTGTCCCACACTGTTTTGAAGACCCCAGGGGAAAGAACAATCTGCCCGGGTCTTTCTGGAATTGGTTTACCAAGATATGCAACAGTTACTGGATCCCAGAGAATGAGGACACGACCGAGCCTCATTGATCCTTTAATGCCGTCTCTAGGCATACTTGTATATAAGTCAATCCTTACAGCAAGGAACAGAGGATTTCATCCTTTAAATTCTGTAGGGTTTCCTATGATCTAATAAACTTAAAGTCTGGAGTAAGTGCCCTGACTTTCATAGGGTTTCAAACACTAAAGGTGAGACCTCCAGGTGAGCCTTCACTTCTTGGTCTCCAGCATCTAGATATAACTTGTCTGAATTTGGATACCATTGGCCACGCTGTATGATGTATTGGATCTCAGGAAGGAGAATAGGAGGTTCCCGGATCCGAGACTGTACCTGCGGATATCATGGCCTGCAGGCCACTGGGCAATTATTGCACTGAACGACTGCGCATCCTGATAAGGATCCTGGAGACCATTAGGTTTGTTCGATATACATATTGGCTAATCTGCAGACCCAGCTGGATGTCAGTAGTTTCACTGCTTTCACCTCTGAGAAGCCACCAAGGTTACTGTCAGATTAATATCCAGATAGCCTTATTCATTGCCGATCCCTTGAACAGCTTGTTGGTTTGAAGATCACCCCTTGACATCCAACGGCTTGTACTTTACGGCGTCTGGCAAGAAATTCTAGGAAACCCTAACCTAAAGGGCTGGCAGACCTGAATGGGAGATACTTCTGACAGAAGTTGACTAGTCTTGCATTCCTTCTTGACGGCGAAGATAGAACTTCCCAGTTTTGCAGCATAGCTGAGGCTCTCTTTGTTGCGTTTTCGGAAGGACTTCGGCCTACTGCAACTTTGACTTTGGACACCTTGTCCTCCATTGGCCTGAATACCCAACAGGTAATAGATTGCGATGATTGGTATGCCTGTAATCACACACACAGGTTGGACTTGATGGTCTTGTTCCAACCTCACCTACTATGTAACCTCTGTAACTATGTAACCTTCTATTGGGCCCCTCGGACCACATGGCTTACTACAGACTACTTCTCTACTCTTTTGCGACCGTGGGATGCAACCAATGGGAAAGAGCTATAATTTGCTCCAGTGAGATACTTATACTGTTGCTCTCTCTGAGGGTAACTCTACTGTATTCTTCAGAGATTCAGAACTGCTTTCAGGCAGGTCATTGCTGTAATGAGACTAGTTGGTCTCTCCATGATGGCTCCTCCCAATGCGATCAGAATCTGAACTAGAACTTTTTTCCAGAACTTGGAAAACATTGCGCCAGGCTGTTGCCCAAACAAGAATCACCAGAAGCTCTTGCTCCCGCAAGACGGCCACTACTGGACCTATTGTCCTGGGAAATGCCCTGAGTTTGTGAAAAAGCCAACATCTGCCAGATGAACTCGTAGTGAACTCTCGAACGGCCAAGCGAAGGTACTTGCAGAAGCATGGGTGTCTTGAAGTGTGTATAGAGTATACACACACCTGCTAGGTCTAAAGACTCTGCTTTAGGCAGACAAATAAAAATTATTGATTCTTTATTCTCCTCTATAGTTTTCCCAGGTTTAACCTGTCATTCAATCTTTTTGTTATTTTGCCTTTTGGCTATCCTCTGGTCATTGGCGATTAACATAAGGGATTAATCACCCTTTTAGATATCACAGGATCCGACGTGAACAGTCACCACTCCGATTGAAAAGTATGTGTTACTTGTGGGATGAGCCATAAGGGGTAACCTACCACAACGGACTACTAGAGAAACAGCATGCAGTCTTGTTTCCACAGTGGCTGAACTGCATCACTGGCTACTTCATTTTCACTCTAGGATCAGCTATCATCTTGTCGGAGATCCTGACAGTCTGGCTACCGAAGTGAGCTCAACCACAGGTCACAAAATACTACTTAATAGTAGTATGAACCTTCTTCATCTCCAGATCCATTCGCTGTTCCAGGACCTCTGCAAAGGATATTGCTTTTCTGCTGGCAGAATGGCACCCCTGGTTAATCTAAATAAGACTGTTTGGCTGGTTGCTTTTGAGGTAGAGGTACCCTTTAAACAACTTAGTTGTATGATTAGCTTAGTACCTGAGCATTATTGAAAAGAGATCCACACAGTCAGTTAAAACATCCATCTTTTGCTTCTGATATGTCCACTTGCCATAGCAACTTCACAGAAGCAAGCTACTACCAGCTAAGGCTGACCCATCTGGCCAGTCTGATAAGGACTCTCTGGTCAACTGCTTTTGAGGTAGAGGTTGGCTTTAAATAAATGCAGCTGTTTGATTAGGCTTGGTATGGAACCATTAGCGACTATAGATCTTCTCAGTCTCTGCCCATTTGCCGCTGCCTGTGGCCTGCAACTTGGCATGCATTTTGGCCGACACACCAGCCCACCAGTCCACTATCTCCCCAGATGATTATTGTAGAGGTTTCCTTGGTCTGACTCTTCTGGCAGTTAAATACATAGTGGTTCCTTCAGGGCTAAAGAGGACCTGTCCCTGTTTGCAGAAGCAGGTTGGACTCTTCCTGAGAAGTGGTGTTGGTGTTGAGGGCCGGAGAGATTTACAATCCATATGCCCATAATGTGCACTCTTTCAGGGTATAGAATATACCTACCTGCCCTTACCTTAAAGAACATGCTGGTCTCTAGGAAACCTGATTACTACTGGCCCACGGCTGAGCAGAAAGACTGGAGCAATGCCTGGGAGGATTTGTTAAACAACATCAGTAGTAACCACTACAAGCAGCGAACCACATAACCCTCTGTGGTGTACCACAAATAACAGAAGCAATTACACATTGATAAACAGGTAAAGGAAATGTAACTAAGCCAATCCTGACTTTCATTTTAGCATCAAGGTCAGCATGTAAATGCATAGTGATAAACACATAGCAGCCATTAGTACATGTAGAGTACATGTAATCACAGGCAAGCAGCACAGGTTAATAGTCATCAGACGATTAGCAAAAGCAGGATAACCCTACCTTAGACACATGTAATGCAAAGGTCCATACCACAACGAGCATTAAAACATTGATACACAATAAGCCCAGCTTGCTGGGCCAGGCCCTGCATTAATAGGAAAGGCTCAGCACCATCTGTTATCAGCCTAAGCATTCGAAAAATACTGCAGACACAGACCACAACCTGTGAAGCATTAGCAAACAGAGTGGCGCTATGGACAGCCAATAAGATTTACGTGTGTGATATATGCTTTCCAGTGGTGCAAGCTAACAGCATACCTGCAGACACTAAGTCAAGCCTTTAGGGCCAAGTCTTGCTGAGTTAATAGGAAGGCTTCAGCCCAGCACAGCACATCTGCCATCAGCATTAGCTGTATTGCAGACACAACCACAACCTATGAGGCATTATTAAACAGACTGGAACTATGGACAAGCCAGTGCGAGTTAACAGCATACTTGCAGCAGTAACTGAATACTATAAACTTGTGCCCCAGGAAGTCTAATGAATCTCCATCCATGGAGTCATGATGAAGGAGCAATCCCTAGAGAGCACCAGATGCCATCACCCCCCTCATCCTGAATCCTGAGGGGGGAGGTCTCCTCCATATAGGAGATTTACAGCCTTTACAGCGGGGAGCTTCGTCACAGGTGAGGCTTGAACCTGTGTGGCTTAGCGAGATGAATCCGGCAAGGTGAGGGGAAAAAAAATCCTGCTTTCAGCAGCAGGGAGGAGACTTAAAGCAGAGTTCCAACTGTTAATTTTTTTGATGAATATTATTAGTTTAAAACTTCTATTCAAAGCACTCACCTTTCTGGGATGTATCGCCACTCGATTGCTGATTAGAGGAAGATATCTTATATTCCTCTTTCCTGGCAATTTCCATATTGCTTGTGGGCAGTGAAGCCCACAAGCACTATCTTCCGGGATCAGGTGCAGCTGAGCGACCAGCATGCACCGCCCGTTCTCACACATGCGCAGGAGGTATGGCTCGCAGCCCGTACAGTTCTGATGTTGCCATCACAATGGGCGGCGTAGTCGGAAGTGTCTGCCCCATTGGGATGGCAATGAAGCCCTCGGCGCTGCCCACTGACTCCTGGGAAATGACGTCAGGTACCAGGGAGAGGAAGAGGCACATTACAAGGCACCCCTTAGCAACAGCCAAGAAAGAGTGAGTAAAAAAAAAAAAGAAAAAAAAATCCAAATGTTGTTGCTTAGGTTTATTGCTGCTGAATACGGCAAAGTAAATTTTATGGGTGGAACTCCGCTTTTTTTTTTTTGTTTGTTTAAACTTTCTTTATTGTATTCGGTCACAGCCTGATAAACATGGTTCAATATAAGCTCAATGGTGACAGATATTTTCTCATTTCAACAGTGGTATTGGATTGCAAACATGTAAGTAAAATAAATAATAAATGAAAAGAAAAAAAAAGAGAAAAGAAGATAAAGAAAGAGAGTAAATAGAATAGTGTGATAGTAAAAAGGCAATGTAGACATTGAGAACGAGCTTTTAGTGTTACATATAAAAGTTGTTATAAGGCCTCAGCCTCCATGAAGTGGCAGCCAGCTGGGCTCACTATCTTTTTGTGGATTTCTTCACCTGAGCCATGTTGGTCTCCTAAGCCTGGGGAAAAGAAAGCCAAGGGAGCACGGGACCACCCCCGCCCAGGGTCCACACCAGAGGAGGGGGGCCATCAGGGCCTCCTACTATCCTCCCCCAGCGCACCCCCCGGCCTATAGGCGCATCCCGGCCCCCCAGCCCTCCCGGCCAGGGGAACATCTCCACTCCACTGTGTAATAAAGTGGTCATAAACTTTGTTATCTATAATTACCAACATTCTGGTCATTCAACATATAAATCTATTAATTACAGTACTTATTTAAGATAGGAAAGAGCAGAGAGGAAGAGGAGAGAAAAAGAGAGGGGGGAGTGGGTAGGGGGTAAGTGAGGTGGGAAGGGGGACAGGATCACACCTTAGATCCGTGTAGGTCTCCTAGGTTCCGCTCCGGATAATCCACCGCCAGGCAGCCCTCATGCCTTGGTAAGAACACATATGCTATGTATGCGGTCTATGCATCGGTCTAAGAGATTTTATTGGTGGCTATTACTTAGGGAGGTCACGGTGACCCAATGTGGGGTCTGCCAGTTTTATTAAGGATACGTCTAAACTGGAAGACACATGGGCAGTGTCGTGGAAGTGTTCTATCCATGTTGACCATATGGCTGTACGTTTGTCCGTAGTGCCTTTACCTTTTGCTACCCATTCCTCTGCTTCCCTCATCTCATTTACCCTGCATATCCACTCCTCTTTGCTCGTTACCTGCGCCTTCTTCCAAAAGATTGGAAGCACCCGCTTAGCAGCATTTAGTAAGTGGGATAGTGCGCATTTCTTGTAGCGACTGACTGGCATGGGAGGGATATGCAGGAGGAAATGCTTTGGGGAGAATGGAATTTCTATCCCAAGGATATTTTTAATCTGGTCTCTAATAATCCGCCAGTATGCCTTTATTCGAGGGCACTCCCACCACAAGTGTAAGAGGGTAACTCGGCCTCCGCATCCTTGTCAGCACAGATCTGAGCTGGCCGGATATATCCGTGCTAAAGGGGTTGTAAAGGTAAAAATTTTTTCACCTTAATGCATTCTATGCATTAAGGTGAAAAAACTACTAACCATACCGCCGTCCCCAGCCCCCCCCGTTTTACTTACCTGACCCCTCGAAATTCGGCTGCTCGTTCACGTCCTTGATTCCGCTGCTCAGCCTGGCCGCTGATTGGCTACAGTGGATGGATTGGAAGCAGCGCAGCCATTGGCTCGCGCTGCTGTCAATCACATCCAATGACGCGGCGCGCTGGGGGGGCAGGGCCGAGTGATACAGCGAGCGGCTATAGCCGCCGGCTGTATCACGGGAGCGCGCCCGCAATAACTAACCACCATGCGAGGGAGCTCGCATTAAGGTGGTTAATTATTGCGGGGAGGAGCTGAGACAGCCGCCGAGGGACCCCAGAAGAGCAGGTTCGGGGCCACTCTGTGCAGAACGAGCTGCACAGTGAAGGTAAGTATAACATGTTTGTTATTTTTAAAAAATAAAAAAAAATACCTTTACAACCCCTTAAGTCAGAAGGAACTCTGTACCAGCGTGTCAGCAATTTATAGTTTGTCTCCTGCATCTTGGAGTCCACTGAGCTGGAATGTGTAAGTTGGTATAAATGCGTTAACTGAGATCCAGAGAACTCTTCCCCAAGGTCTCTTTCCCAGACACGTATATAAGTGGGTTTAGAAGCCGAGGACCCTATCAGTAGGTAAACCTCAGAAATTATGCGGGGGATCGGATCCTCCGCTATGAACATTTTCTCAAAAGGTGTGAGCAATGAGATATCTCTTATAGAGCTGCTGTGTATCTCAAAGAAGTGGTGCAACTGTCTATACTTCCAGAAATTGAGCTGCGGTCTACCAGGCCTGTTCCCCAGGGATTCAAAGGGCAAAATTTTCCCATTTCTCAGCAATTTACCACAGCTGGCATTCTTATCTTCCACCCAGGCTCCAAAGAAGCCAGCGTCTTCCCCCGGCGGGAACCAGAGGAATCCACCCAGAGGCGTCAGCGGGGACACAGGGGGGGCTAAGTTCAGTGTTCAATTAACTCGGTCCCATATTTTAAGCGTAGATATCGTTAACGGGGACGTAGTTTCAGACAATCCCCTATGTTCCCGCAAAAGCCACGGAGCATAGGACAGGTTCCTGTCTGCCATATATTTTTCCATGGCCACCCATAGTTTGGATTGACCATGGAAGTGCCAATTTAGAATACTCTGCAGGGCAATGGCCTGGCAGTACCGCTGCAAGTCTGGGACACCCAAACCAACATAGTGCTTAGGGCGCCTCAGTACCTTCATAGCTATTCGTGGCTTCCATGAGTTCCATATGAAAGTAGTGAGCATGTTAGACACTTGTGTGAAGAAGGTTTTGGGTAGGGATATGGGGAGCATTTGCATATAGAACAAAATTCTAGGGAGAACATTCATTTTTATTATGTTCGCCCTGCCCATCCACGTAAAAGCTATTTTCGTCCATCGTGCTAAGTCTTGTCGGATTTCAGACAATAATCTGGGGTAGTTTGTTGTGTATAAGGTGTTAAAGCTGTCTGTCAGTTGTATGCCCAGGTAGCGTAAGGAAGTGTTAGTCCATGTGAAAGGGAATGCAGCCTTTAAGCTATTTGTCATAGGAGTAGGTAGGGATATAGGCAGAATTTCTGATTTATTATAGTTAATCTTAAAGTTAGAGAGTGTTCTGAAATATTGGAGTTCCCGCATCGGGACCGGCAGCGAGATCAGGGGATTAGTTATGTGAAACAATACATCGTCTGCGTAAGCCGAAAGTTTATGTTCCACAGCTCCCACAGTCAGGCCTGTGATATCAGTATTTGCTCTCACTCTTCGTAATAACGGCTCAAGAGCCAGAGCGAAGAGGAGGGGGGAGAGTGGGCACCCCTGCCTCGTGCCGTTCCCGATCGGGAATCTGGTTGAGAAGACTCCATTAACCTTAACCTGTGCACTAGGTTCTGAGTAGAGGGCCAGTATCCAAGGTAGCATATTCGGGCCCAGCCCCAGTGAGGTTAAAACCTCCCTGAGGCAGGACCAGTCAATGCGGTCGAATGCCTTCTCGGCATCGGTAGAAAGTATTAAGTAGGGGAGGGGAACCTCTCTGTTCTTGGCCCAGTGTATTAGTTGAATCGCTCATATGGAATTGTCTCGGACTTCACGTCCTGTAATAAAACCGGTTTGATCTGGGTGTATCACAAGGGGGACAAGATGTTTCAGACGGTTTGCTAGGATTTTCGCCAGAATTTTTATGTCTGTATTCAGGAGGGATATGGGGCGGTAGCTCTGTGGGACAGTAGGGTCTTTGCCCTCTTTCGGTATAACCGATATGTGTGCTATAAGAGCCTCAGGGGGAATATTGCATCCCTTTGCTAGGGAGTTAAAGTATTTACACATATGGTTCGCGAGTATCGGGGAGAATTTAGCATAGTACGCTTTGGTGAACCCATCAGGGCCTGGGCTTTTCCCATTGGGTAGTGATTTGCTGGTGGACTCGATCTTTGCAGTAGTGATAGGGGAGTCTAAGTCAGTTAGCTGGTCCTCGGTTAGGGGGGGCAGTCCATTAATGGATAGATAATCATGGATTTTTGTCAGTCTGGTCACCTTAGCGTCTGGGGTTAGGTTGTAGAGGTCGGCGTAATAGTCTCTAAACCCTGCTGCTATCTTGGAGGAGTGGAATGTCATATCTCCTGTGGAGGAGCGGAGTTTGTGCACTTGCATTTGGGCTCGCTTTGTGCACAGGGCTCTTGTCAGCATGCATCCGCACTTATTAGTATAGTTCATTGTATATAAGTATATAAGTACTATAGTACTTGTGGGATAAATACCGCAATTGTTTACGTGCCTGTCGTTCTAGTAACCATAAGAATATGTTTCTGAGCTCTATTAATTCCCGGAGGGCTTCTGGGGCACCCCCCCGCTTTGTGCTTAAGTTCCGTTTGGTGGAGTGCATTAAAAACTCTATGGTAGTCTACTTGCTGTTCTCTTTTCAGTCTAGTGCCCTGGGCAATCAGCTCACCCCTTATCCCTGCCTTGTGGCATTCCCAAATTGTACCCTCGCTTAAGTCCTCTGTATTCTCTCGAAAGTAGTTCTTTAGCGTGTCTGAAATCTGAGTTTCCACTACAGGGTCATCTAATAAGTTTTCATTGAGACGCCAGTTCCACGCTCTATGGGAGCCCGCCGGGATTGTAAAGGTAGCAGCAACCGGAGCGTGGTCCGAAATGGTAATGTTTCCTAAGAAAGAGCTTTTGAGGAGCTCTAGGGTCGGGAGGTTAACATAGATCAAATCTATGCACATATAGACGTTGTGTACTGCTGAATAGTAGCTGTAGTCCCTTTCTGTGGGGTGCAGGACCCTCCAGCTGTCGACCAGGCCTACCATCTGGAGGACCTCCGGAAGTGTCTAACGAAGGCATGTGAGTGCGAAGGACGGCTGTGTGAGGTGTCCAGGGATGGGTCAGGGCTCACATTGAAGTCACCTCCTAGTATTAGGGACCCCTCCCTGAACCTCTCTAGGTGCTCTATGATTGTGTCAAGGAAGGTCAATTGATTCGAGTTAGGGGAGTATATATTGGTGAAAGTGTATTTAGTACCCGCAATGGTCCCCTTCAGGAAGACATATCTCCCCAGGGGATCAACCAGGTCACCTGTATGTTGGAAGGGGCAGTTTTTGTGGACAGCTATTGCAGTACCTCTGGACTTATTGACCGGGGAGGAGCTGTGGCACCATTGGCTATATATGTGGGTCGGTAACTTGGGAATAGATTGGTGAGTAAAGGGCATTTCCTGCAGAAAGACTATCTGCGCTTTCAATTTCTTCAGTTCCCACCACAATTTACTACGCTTACAGGGGGAGCAAAGACCGCGGACATTATAAGAAATTACCTTAATAGCTGTCATTGAAGCATGATGAGATAGGCTGGCTTTGATCCCAGCGGCGGGGTCCAGAGCGGGCAGTATCAATCTGGCGGGTCCTATTAATAAAGGAAGGGGGGGGGAAGACCAAGGAGGGAAAAAAGGATAGGGGAGAAAAGTGGAAAGACGAGAGAAAGACAATCGTTAACGTCAGCATAAACATAGGCAACGTAAAAACTCAAAGAGAACCCAACAGTGGTTCTGAATAAGTGCAGGCTGGGCCCAATGAGCCCCCCTTTCTCAGGGGGCCCATCCTGTCCAGACCTGACACCCCAAATGGGATTACTACCCGTATATGGGCGGCCTACTGGGGGATCGTGGGCCAAGATGAAGGAGGGAAGGAGGAGAGGGTCCGCTCCGCTCCCACATCATAGGGGCCTCTCTGTGACCCCAAGTGACAGGGGGAGATGGCGGGGACTCAGGGGATTGCACAAACGAGGATGAGTCCTGGGGGGGTAATTCTAGATAGTGAAGGGATCTGGAAGCAAACCTAAAATGCGACTAACTGGGTTGCAGGACAAAGTCTTGTCCTTCTTTTGTGCCATCAAAGTTCCTCGGCAAAGCCAAGTCAGGGCATGCACAAATAGGTCCAGGTTAGGCGTCGAACTTCCAATCTTCTGGTGATCTGGCAATAAGGGATGTTTCCATGTTAAGGGATAAAGGTGAAGTTTGGGATCCAGGCATTACCATCAGTCTCTTGGTAAAGAGGGGCCAGGATGGCCGCGGCAATGAGGCATCTGCGTCCAGGGCTGGGGGAGTTCAATGGCTGGAAAGTTTGCCATCGCAGGATCCCCACGCCAATCCGGAAAGTCAACCTTACCTAGGCCCAAAGCAGAAAGGAAGTGAGGAAGGTCATCTCTGGTGCGTAAAGTGGCTGAGCGGCCATCTTTAGTAGCCTGTAAGTAGAAGGGAAAGCCCCAGCGGTATGTGAGGCCCGCTTCTTGGAGGGCCAATAACACAGGTTTCAGGGCCCGACGTTGCATAAGCGTGCGTCTAGAGATGTCCTGAAAAAAAAGAGGTTGGCGCCATCAAAATCAAAGAAGGGCCTGTTGCGCATCTTTTGCATTATTCGCTCTTTGAGGGTATATTTATGCAGCTTGCATATTATGTCTCTGGGGTTGTCAACATCTTGGGATGGCGGTCTCAGGGCCCGGTGGGCTCGGTCAATCTCGATGGGCACCATGTCTGCTACTTCCAGAATCTCCCTGAATATGCCTTGCAAGGATGATATCTTTGGGGGCTGTGGCTTCTGGCATACCGCAGATACGAATATTAGCCCTCCTGCTACGGTTCTCAAAATCATCAAGTTGTGACAACAGTAAGTCCAGCTTTTGATCTTGGGCTGCACATCTCAATTGCATAGCTGACATAGAAGGGAGAGCCTCATCCAGCCTTTGTTCTAGCGTTTCCACTCTTGTGCCCAGATGTGTGGTGTCCTCCTTAAGCTGTGCTATATCTTCTTTGAATGCCTTTTCTACCCTTGCTGTGAATCTCTCTAGATCCTCTCTAGTGGGGAGGGACCAGATATGCCTTTTGATATCTCCATCCTCCATGAGGTCTGTAATGTCCGATCCCTCTGCCCTGGACACAGAGGACCCAGGGGAGGCCGGGGGTGCAGAGTCACTCACCGATCCGGGTGGTGGCTGTGGAGACATGGCAGGCGGTGTGGGCTGCTTCTGTGCCGACGCGTGCTGTTTCGCCGTTTTGCTGACCGGCGCCATCTTGGATTTTTCCTGGGCCTTACCGCGGGTCCCAGGAAAATAAGAATACAGCTGCCCCTGCCTTGTATTATCTGTCCCGGATTTGTGGGCCATATTCTACCGCCTCTGTGACATGTCCTGGGCCATGTCAGGGCCCAGGATCGCGGGTATGCTGCTGGTGAAGTAGAAACGGAAGCGGAGCGCGGACCAAGCACGTCCTCACAGCTCCATGTTCAGGACACGCCCCCCTGGAACTCCACTTTAACTATATAGTATAACCGGTCCTGGAATAGGGCAGGGGGCAGAGCCTACCCGTACGTATATACTGCTGTCATGCTTGTGTCAGGAAAGCTCAGCAGGGGAAGTCATCTGTCTGCACCGTATAAAGCGAATAGACTGTTTTCAGTGTATGGCCAAACTTATTTCTGTTAGGAACATTTTTATATTATTTATTATAACTGAAGTCAGAATCCATCCCATACCTCTTTTTTTTTTATAATTAACACATTTTTATTAGTTTTTCAAATTGGGAGTAAAAAACAAGTAACAAATAGTAGACATTACACAGAGCCAAAAACAGACAAGTACATAGAGAACAACAAGTCGGGATATCCTATACCTTTAAAGGTTTGATGGGTGCTTGACCAATGATGATGACAAGGTAACTTCGTACGAAAAATGCATATCAAAATAAATAAAAATTAAATTACAAAAAATTGTAAGCAATCAATCTTTTTGATTATAAAATGTTTGTAATTTCATTTTTATTTATTTTCATATGCATCTATGTATATATGATTGATGGAATATTGGTTTGATAGTAAGGGGAGGATTTTATACTAGAAGACAAATAGCGCCACACCTTGTGTTAATCAATTTTCAGTGAACACAGATGTTTGTAGGCTGGGGCTGCTTAGAGGCCTAAGCCCCCATTCACATTGGGCTGATTTGACATGTGATTTGACATGTAAAATCGCATGCCAAATCAGAGCCTATTGCCAGCAACGGCAGCGTCTGAATCTGTGCGACGCCAACTTTGCGGCACCGTACCGATTTCCAAAAGTAGTTCTTGCACTACTTTTGGCGACTTCGGTGGCGATTTCAATAGACATCTGTGCATAAACTCGCACAAATGTCTCTCAAATCGCCCCCGAAGTCGGACTGAAATGCCCGTTTAAAATCATGCAAGTTCAGCTGAAATACATCAGCATAGCAACTCGCAAGACTCACATATACAGAACTTCGTAAGATAAAGCCAACACCAAAAAGTTTCACATCAATAAAATAAAGTTACAATTTTAGAGTGCTGTTTTTTTTTTTTTTTTAATACAGGATACAGATATAGTCAATGAAATTGTTTTTTTTTTAGAGGCAAGCTGAAATCATATGGAAGGGATAGAAACTAAAGAAAGAAAGGGAAAGGGAGGGACGTATTGAAAGATCAAAGCATTCACAGTGCCAACCTTGGCAGAAGATGACTGCAGTCTGGGATGGTGGAACAAGCTATAGTCATACAGAAGGGGTGGGGGGGCACTAAAAAGGAAAGAAAGAGAACGGCAGGAAAGGGTAACTAACATGATTTTAAATGTGTTTATCTCTGTCCTTTTTTGTGAACCCTACATTCTTTAGCAGTATTTTGCTGTAAATATGTTTTTCTTTTATACCGTGTAAACCTCATGTTCAAGGTTTTTAGTTGCAGCACCCGGGACTATTAGTGCTTCACATATTTGACTGATTTTCACAAATTTATTTTTCACATTGTTTTATCACCACTGGGGGTAGCGCGGAACGTTTACCATACATTGTTCTCCAGTTTTGAATATACCTTTCTCGCTGCTTCCCCCATCTAAGAAAGGATACACAGCAATTTGTTTATTTAAACAATTGTGTTTCTTTTAAGAAATATTCACTCACATTTTTATTGATACACTTTTAGGTGGTCACATTGTAGCATTATGGATGTTTTTGATTTCTGTAATAGGAAAATTAACCCTGAAGAGGTGTTTGCTCAAACTAATTCACCAACTGAAGGAATACAGGTCATTTTTATGCGACTTAAGAATGTGCTACTATCAGAGTTGCATGCTACTTGGGCTATTGTTTTTCTTGAGAGATATCTCAAGGAGAAAATGATCCCGAGGAGCCTTAGATGGCATGTGTACCCAGATAAGGGTGACACTGAGCTTCAGGAATGGTTTTTATACTTCAGTAATGCTGGCATAGCTTTTCTTGAATTTTTGGTGCAAGGAAGAGAGCAAAAGTAGCTAAATTACAACAGGAAATAGGTACCATCAAAGAAAAACTAGCTCCTTTGAGCAAAGAGGGATTATACCAAATTTATATGAAAGAACTGAAAGAAATTATGATAGAAGAAGAGGAAGAGCAGAAAATTAAAAAAACGAAAGAAATACCTCAGGGACGTAGAGGATTATAAATCCCATAATGTATTTAAATGGCAGGAGAGCTGTCGTGACAGCTTTGTAAATCCATCTGAAAGGTGTAATTCCAATGAGGGGGTAATGGCCGTCAGTGAACCAGCACCCCCCCTCTATGGCCCCATTGAGATCCTTGCCAGGTCCACTTACCCCCCGTCTCAGAGATTCAGGACCGGGTCGAATGGGGGATAATGTAACCCCCAATCCTAAAAAGGGTGGAAATTATAATACTAATAGACCTTCTAATAATGGATCACAAAATTCTTATCCACCTTATACTTATCAGTATACCAAAAATCCGGGGAGAGGTCACAATTCAGGCAGGAGGGGGAATAGACACCCACCCACAGCTAACCCACAGCATGCTGGCCCATACCCACATCCCCGTGCTAGACAATCGGATATGGATCATTGGGTATATTATTATGATCGGTCCCAGCGGAATCCCCCTAGAGATCCATACAGAAAAGGTCCCCCTTATTCCCCGCAAGCCCCTTGGGGGTATGATAAACCAATATGGCCCATTGCAGGGATACGGGGAAAACACAGAAGAAACAGGACAATATTCCAACACTGGACATAGACCATTGGGGAACTCACAGACGCGTACTCAGGAAATTCCCCCAGGGGCGGCCCCCCTGCGAAACAAGATGGATATGTTTTTTAGGAAGAGGCCAAAACAGAAAGGGAAGACTAAGAGAGGATGCCGAGGAGGGAAGTGAAACTACCCTCAAAAAAAGGAGGAGATAAGTGTGAGGGTGTTTTTAATCTAAGTGGGGAGGAACTGACTAGATCTGAGAAACTAACATTAAATCAAGGTTTAAAATATGCCCCCAGGAAGCCACTAAATAAATTCCAGATTTTTTTGGACATACAGAAATACACCAGAAAATTAAACATAAAACGTTATTTTCTCTCTAACCCCATTATGAAAAATTATACTCTGAAGGCTGGTTCTAATTTAGGAGGAACAGGACTAAGAAATGCATCCCTGTTCAACCCTCCTGGTGAGCCAGCTCCCAGTGTCACTGTATTCAAGGAACTGGTTTTACAGGACTTGCAATTTTAAGAATTTTAAGAAGGAATGTCTAAAAAAGAATGAGGAAGGGATTGCTTCCCTGTGTAAGAGAAAAGAACTCATTATACAACCAGCAGACAAGGGGGGGGGGGATTGTTGTCCTCAAAAAGGACAACTACTTGAAGGAGATGGAGCTCTTATTATCGGATAGGAATACATATACTATCCTAAACAAAGATCCAGTAGGTAAATACAAAAGATTCCTTAAAAATATAGTTCAGGATGGTCACAGGAAAGGGATTATTAATAATGATAAAGAATGCTAATTTTTAATTCCATTGGCACCGAGAACACCAATAATGTACTATATTCCCAAAATTCACAAAAATCCTTTACAGCCCCCAGGGCGCCCCATAGTAAGCGGCATAGACTCCCTGACATCTAGGGTAGGAAAATTTGTTGATTATTTCTACAGCCAGTTGTGACTAAAACCCCAGCCTTTTTGAGGGACTCTATGCAGATCACAAATGAAGTGTCTGAATATACAGTGGAGGATGACGTCTTGCTAGTCACCGCAGACGTGGCCTCCCTTTATACCATCATACCCCATGAGCTTGGTTATAAGGCTGCAGAATTTTTTCTTAAAAAAGACCTTTCGCTTAAATCTTCTATGTTAGAATTTATTTTAAAATTGCTTAAGTTTGCTACGGAGCACAATTATTTCTTTTATGGGGGCCAATTTTACCTTCAGAGCACTGGAGTAGCCATGGGGGCTAAATTTGCCCCCAGCTTGGCCAGGCTATTCATGGCCCTGTGGGAAAATTATCAACTCTTTTCCTTAAATGAGCCCTGCCTCCTATTATGGCGTTGTTACATAGACAACGCCTTCTTTTTGTGGAAAGGGGATGCCAAATCCCTTGATGTCTTTATGACACTCCTTAATGCCAATAACTGGGGGATTAAATTCACATACGAATGTAGTACCACATCGGTTAATTTTCTGGACCTGGTTATTTTCGAAGAACAAGGGTCTTTGTTGACCAAGACATTTTTCAAAAACACTGACCGCAATGGATATATTCCAATAGATAGTGGTCATAACCCATATTGGCTTAAAGCCATAACTAAAGGTCAGTTTTTACACATAAGACGAAACTGTTCACATCTTACAGACTTTGAAACCCAGGCAGGAATTCTTAAAAACCGCTTTGTAGAAAAGGGATATGAACCCCTCCAGTTGGATAAAGATCTACAAGAGGTTGCTTGTAGGGATAGATCTAACTTGCTGGTGCCTAAGATCAAAAACAGTGACCAAACCAAGAATGATTTGGAATGGTCTTTTTTGACCACTTTCTCATCTCATTTTTGGTGGGTAAACAAAATAATTCAGAAACACTGGCAGGTTCTAAAGTGCGATAAGGTTCTGGGCCCTGAGCTCCCTGATCATCCTAAAGTTCTGTATAGGAGAAATCAAAACCTAAAGGACCTTTTGGCACCCGGTGTTATTGACCCTCCCCCCAAGGTACAAATGTTTGGCCATTTGAAAGGCTTCTTTCCTTGTAAAGGATGTGCAGTTTGTAGATTGTCACAAACCCTGAAAAGTTTTACCTTTACATCGTTTGTTACTTCTAAGACCTATAATATTAAGGATTTCATCACATGTGGAACTATAGGTATAATATATCTCCTTAGTTGTCCCTGTGGTTTCCAGTATATTGGTAGGACCACCGTGCTCTTAAGATTAGAATAGACGAACACTTATCCAATATTAGGAGGGGATTCATCGGACATAGTGTTTCTTGGCATCTTCGTCAATTTCACAACCGAGACCCGTCCCTCCTAAAAGTTATTGCCATCGAGAAATTTACCCTTCATTGGAGGGGAAATAATTTAAAATGCCACATTTCGCGTAGAGAAACTCGATGGATATTTGATATGCAGTGCTACAGCCCCTGGGGCCTTAACATCGAGTGGGATATAAACTGCTATATAAATAACAGCTAAGGAATATATGTGGATATCTATTTTAAAAGTATTTTGAAATTTTTTTTTCACATATATTCCATTGGGGCTGCTGCCCCTGCCACTATCCTCCAGTATATTACTTATAATCAATTTCCGGCATTCCACCTTCCCTATATCGAGTTTAAATATGTAGGACATATGTCTATGTGTTGTACCTATTTTTAACATGTCTTTTTGGACAGCTATAACACATAGTTATGTATCAAGAAATTATTTCCCCTTTTCTTTCCTTTTTAATAAAAAAACTACATTATTAATTCTTGTTCGCATGGTAAATGTTAGATTTCCAGTGTAATTACGTAGGACATATGTCTATGTGTTGTTCCTATTTGTAGCATGCCTTTTTGGATGGCTATAGCACATAGTTATGTGTCAAGGAATTTTCTTCCCTTTTTTTTCTTTTTTAATAAAGCAATAACAATTTTTATATTTTTACATTTTTGTTCGCATGGTAAATGTCAGATTTACATGTGTTAACATATTTCCCAGAGAAGCGATTTCAAATAGCGAATATTTTATTGGAAACTGTCAATTTCGCTATGTTTTAGCAATAAGACTTGAAATATATCTTTTTGGTTGTAACATATCTTTTTTATGACATTATATGTGTTATCTGTGATGTGCTTTGGCTAGTACACAATAAGTTTTGTTGCTGATGAAGGAAATTGTTAGTTTCATGTCCACGCACATAGTGGGTTGTGCAGCAGATGATCTCAAACTTATTTCCGGTGTCAGTGGTGTGTTGAGGTATTTCAGATGTGGTGGGTGACGTCTGGCCTTAGCCTTCTCTCCCAGTCGATGCCTGTTTAGGAGAAATGCAGCGTTGGGCGGAGCCAGAGGACCTGACGTCACCACTCTCTCGGCTGATCGGCTTCGGCCTCGGCTGTGTTTAATTGCAACGGTGATTGCCCTGCCAATGCTTTGGATGTCAGTTGCCCGTTCATGGATTAAAGCATTTTAAAACTACTGCCCAATGAAGCGCCTCTTTTTCTTTTAAAACACACCATCCCCTGCTATGAGCGGTCTTGCCGGAGCAGCGAGTAGAGGAGATTGTTCCTGATTGCCGCCTCTCAAATTTGAACTGTCTGACGTGGAGGGAATTCCATCTCTACTCAAAGATCAGCTGTTCTTGATACCGAAGTGAATCTGTTCAAGCCCGCACGATCTCTGTAATAGAGATCCATCAATTCTGGTAAGCAGCCCCCTTTTCCTATTTTTACACTGGCTTAGAAGATCAGAGAAGATTTTATGAAGATAACATCGCTTATAATGAGGAATTGCACCTCCGGTTTTTGATACCACCAATTCCCATATGAACTATACATTTATATCCACCTACATTCACAATATTAATTTGGTTTAAATTTGGGTAGCGCACTGAATTTTTCTTTTATACCGTGTAAACCTCATGTTCAAGGTTTTTAGTTGCAGCACCTGGGACTATTAGTGCTTCACATATTTGTATTTTCTGTGTTTTCATGTATTATTTTTAAACTGATTTTCACAAATTTATTTTTCACATTGTTTTATCACCACTGGGGGTAGTGCGGAACGTTTACCATACACTGTAAATATGTTACCATTATGACTGGAGACAACTAAAACTTCCATGACCAGACCACATATTTGTCAGTTTATTTTACAATAAAGTTTTTTGAAACTGTTGGATTTAACCACTTGACATCCGGACGATTTACCCCCTTCCTGACCAGGCCACTTTTTGCGATATGGCACTGCGTTACTTTAACTGACAATTGCAAGGTCATCCAATACTGACTCCCAAATAAAATATAATTTTCCCACAAATAGAACTTTTGGTAGCATTTGATCACCACAATGATAAAGCGGCAGGGCCGCGAAATGCATTGCCATGGTAACCTGGTAGCTTGCTGTCCAAGCCTTGTTTTGGTGCAGTGGTTGTGGCTTTCTCCCAGCTCTCCAGCAGTTCCTGTCTGGTCGCTTCCTTGTCTGCTGTGACATCACTTCTGGTTCGCAGGTTGGTCGTCGGCCACTGCTCCTTTTATCCATCTATAAATATATCGGTGAGAACCCCCCCTTGGAGCCCCCCTGAAATTCCCCTGGACATATCACTGTTTGGATCATACACCAACTGTCCTCCTGGGTATCCTCCACCTCCATGGGCTAGTATGCAACATCCTATGCTTTTGTCCCACTATACAGGCTTATGCAAGCTTGCCATTTTAATTCCTTTATCCTTCAATGCTTATGATGCCATTTTTGAATTGGATTAAATGTTTGTATTTTGGATTATCTGAATATATGATTTATTTGTGAGAATTTTACCACAGAGAACTGTTATATCGAGACATTTTAGCACCATTTTATGGTAATTTTCTATATAGCGCTCTGGTTTGTGTGGTTTTTTTGGATTGTCATTCTATAACTCAAAGTGGAATAGTCTGAGCAGCTGGGTTAATGACCTTAATTACTCCTTTCTTTGGCTACATACCCTCAATTACAAGCTGATAGCACCTGGATGTTGGTAGTTTTTACCCTGTCACATGGTCTTTTGATGGAGGCAGCCTTTTTAACACACATTATGCAGACCTGCTCCAAGTAGAAAAAATGCTTGATGCACCTAAAAGCATGTAAACGCGTCTAAATGCGTATTCACACTAAGCACTTTTAGCACTTGAGTGTTAATTTATTTCAATGGCCAGAATAATTTATTCCGGCCAATGAAATGAATTAATGTCCAAGCACTTGGCGCACATAAACATGCATTTTCTGACAAAATGATGCTGGTCTAAGAAAAGGCACCTTAGAGAGATAGCCAAGCGTCCTGTGTGCATGAGGCCTTTTAGTTTATTTGTTCACTTAGCCCCGGTTCACACTGAGGCAGCGTGACTGCCTCAGGCGACCTGGACACGACAGGGGCGGCGACTTGCAAAACGACTTCTATATAGAAGTCTATGCAAGTCCACTCAAGTCGCCCCCAAAGTAGTACAGGAACCTTTTTCTAAGTCGGAGCGACGCAAAATTAGAACGGTTCCATTGTACAGAACGGGACGCTACTTGTCAGGCGGCTAAGTCGCCTGACAAGTCGTCCTAGTGTGAACCGACCCTGTGTTTTCCCCAGGCTCAGTGTTTCTATTGTTTCTCTCGGCTGCCAGTAAGTGTCACTGTGTCAGGGCTGGGCTCTTAGCAGCTCTCTTCTCAGTGCTCAGGCTGCTTAGCTGTCAGATGATTGTCAGTATTCATTCTTTCCACAGTGGTTCACCTGGTTATCATTACTTGCTCATCAGTCCATCCTACAGCCAGCCCCTTCTGGCTATTTAAAGGATAAGTTCACCTTTGTTCAACTTTTTTTTTTTTTTTTCTAAATTCCAGCTCCCCTATGTTCCAATATAGCATTCTTGTACTTTCTTTTTGCAAAAATATTAAAGCTTTCCATTAAATCTACAGTCACTTACTTCACTTCTCCTCATCCATGTATTGCTTCTTCTTTGTTTCCTGGACAGACTAGAGGTCATGGAAGGAGTTCACCAGCTGACCTCATTAGCACACACCCTGCATCATCCACCCTCCTACTTACCCACCCATTCCCAGCTGCACGTTTTTTAAATGAAATGCAATCAATCAGCGATCATCCTTCTCTCTAAATACACAATCAAATTGCATGTATGCAAGTGTATGGCCATCTTTATACAAGTAGATAGAAGAAGTGGACAGAAACACTCAGCTGTCAAGCCCCGTTCACTCTGCATAGCGGGAACTTGTATTCCCACATGCGTTTTTTTTTTAAAGTGAGGGGTGGAGGTGTTATGGAGCATTTTCACTCATCACAGACAGGGCAGACCATCCACCTGAATGGGCTGCCCTATACACAGCAATCGCCCCAAAGAAGCTTCAGAATTTTTTTTTTTAGAGTGGAGATTGGCACGCAACCCACAAAACGCCAAGATGTCCCATAAGCCACATGTAGTGCATCCAATTGAAATCAAGGGGCTGCACTATGCGTGTCACAGGAAAAAACTAGCCACAAAATGTGCGCTCCCACTATGCTAGATGTGAATGGGGCTTAAATATGAAATTGGTGCGTTTACACAAGAACAACGAGGCTTCATTCACATCTGTGCGTTTCCTTGCATTTCAGAAATGCTTTGCACCAAAAATCACAGTAAAAAATGCGCCAAGCTTTGCTCAAAAAAATTGTTCTGAAGCTTCTTTGGGGTGATTGCTGCGTGTAGGGCAGCCCATTCAGGTGTGGGGAAAAAAAAAGCACGTTGAGAATGCGAGTTCCCGCTATGCAGAAATGCGAAAGGGGTAAATGACTGTAGATTTAACGGAAAAACCTTTGATATTATTGTAAAAAAAGTACATGAATGCTCTATTGGTACATTGGGGAGCTGGAATTTAGAAGGAAAAAAAGTGAACTTATCTTTTAAACTGCTGTGCTCATTGGAGCCTTTGCCTTGGTCAACATATCCTGAGTGTCTCTGCTGTGTTCCTGTTAAAGGACTTGATTACTGTCTTGTCTGATTACCCGTTTTGGCTTCTGAACCCTGTCTTATGTCTGGACTACATTTCTGATCTGTACTATTTTTTACTATTACATTAAAGTTTTTACTACATTTTCTGTCTCAGTCTGATTAATTGTTCCTGACACACTGGTACCTTTGGCAATAGTATGAAATGACACAGTGATCCTGAGTTATGAATATATACATTTCCCATACCTCCCAACTTTCTGAAATCAGGATGAGGACACCTATTAGCAAAAGTATGTAGGCATAGGACATACCACACCCTCTTACAGGAGAATTGTTCAAAAAAATGATTGGTTAAACCCACAAGTGCTTTTATTTTTTTACCACTAAATTTCCTTTATATTGGCTTTTTGGAATTTACAAATGCAGCAGTTTAGAAATTGGTTGAAATGTTTAACACTGAGGAAACACTTTTTGATAAATAAGTAGTGCATTTTATATACAACTATAAAGATCAGATCAAAATGAGGCACAAATGAGAAGGAAAGAAGAACAGAGGGACTTTGTTCTAAATGAGGGACATTTCCTCGAAATCAGGGACAGTTGAGAGGTATGCATTTCCATTAGTAAAGCAGTAGGAGGTTTATTGCCACTGATGCATGCTAGGGGAGATTTTAAATATTTGGGGTGGACCTTGTCAGCTATCTCTTCCTCTGGACCGTGGCCTGGGAAGGTGCTACTGAGTGATGTGATTTGTAAGTCTTATAGCCTGTGAGGGCTCTAGCATGTGCTCTGTGCTGGGAGTTAGGCCACAAGTGGTCCTTAAAGCTGTTCTGCCTGGTTAAGGAAGCAAGCAACTTTGCCAAGCCAAGCCCAGGAGGACCTTACCAGAGGAAGTAGCCTAGAAAAGGCTGGTTTTCTTGCCAAGGGCCTGGTGACTTTCTTGCGAGGATGCATGGAGGTCTGGAAGGATGTACAGGGGTACTGAATTAGTACAGGAAAGTCCGCTAACCAGCCAGAGGTGCTATCTATAGTGTTGCTGATATTGACTAGTGTTGCTGGTGTTTCTCTCTGCTGCCAGTAGGTGTCACTGCTACCTCTGGCAATAGCATGAGAGGACACAGTGATCCTGAGTTATGAATATTTACGTTTCCTCTAGTCAACCAGTATTAGGTTTGTTGTCACTGGTGCCTGCTAGGGGAGAGTATGAATACACAGGGTGGCATGTGAGGGGGGTATCTAGCATATGTTCTGTTCTGGGGAGTTAGGCCAAAAGTCGTCCTTGAAGTTGTTCTACAAGGGTCTAGAGCAAGGGTCTTGAAACTATGGCCCTCCAGTTGTTCAAGAACCACAATTCCCATCATGCCTAGCCATGTCTGTGAATGTCAGAGTTTTACAATGCCTCATGGGATGTGTAGTTCCGCAACAGCTGGAGGGCCATAGTTTGAGGATCCCTGGTCTAGAGACTCTCTTGGGGGGATGCATGAAGGTCTGGAAGGATGTACAGAGGTACTGGATTCGTACAGGAAAGCCTACTAACCAGTCAGAGGCGCTATAGTGTCACCGGCATTGGCTTAAAGGCCCTTACAATGTACGTGTTGCTTGAGTATCTGCAGCCCTTATCCCTCTTTTGTTGTATGATGAGTAATAAAGTCTCCTAAAAGACACTAAAGTGACTGGCACCCTCCATTTTCTCAGTCCCCAATTTTTATCCATGGACCAGCCTTGTGGGTGAAATGTCAGCCCACCCTTGCACTTAGCATCTCTCAAATGCCTCCGGGGGTCTTGGGGGTGCTACATTTACAAACTTAGATATTGTTCAGAGTAATAAGAGTAGGCTAGAAGTAACTGAAATACAATTTAGAAATGATTAAATGATTTTACATTTTGACCATAGATACCCTTTAAAAATAAAATGGATTATTACTTATTGGCTCTTTTGGAGCTCCTCCATTTTTTTTTTTACATCTAAGTTTCAACTTTCTGAAGTCATGTTGTATTTTCAATCATAATCAGGGGGATTCAAGAAATGTTGCATTGTAAAAGTAGTGCTTCTCTTTTTTTTTCTTTTGATTTTTATTGTAAAGTGATGCAAAAAAAAGACGAAAGGGGGATGAGGGTAGATTCTAAGATCACAGGGCCAAGCCTACCGCTTTTTTAACAGCTGCGTCATTTTTTCTTTAGCCGCCACCAAAGCAGAGCAAATCTATCAACTGGGTAGCTGATTTTCATTTTATAACATTATTCCCTATTGTCAGGACAGACGTGCTTACAATTCTGCAAATCACAGTTCATTCATGCCCACAGGACATCATTATAAATGACTATGCCAAAGATAGAGAAAACTGTCAGCAGTCAGATCACTCAGGTACAGCCGGCCATCATCTAATATATTTGCTTGCATATGGCATGATATCGAATGAGATAAAGCCAGTCATTTTATTGTTTTCAGCACTATAAAACATATATTGCTACTCAAATCCAACTCTACAGACATAATGGTGCAGAAAAATGTGGATTACATCAGCTGCAGTGCCATCTTCTGGTAGCAACTAGACACAGCAAGTGCAGCAAATCGCAACTAAGAAGGCAAGGGCTGACCTACAAAATTTTAAACATGAGGCATGACACAGGTTCTGGAAAAATGGGTCACATCATTCGTGTCTGAAAGAAGAAAAATTATTCTATTCTGAAGAAATGTATACGACACTGTTACAGCAGAAACTACTTAGAGGAGAAAGATAAATGTGCGCTGAGACACGGAGTGAAGCTCTGAATACAAAATGTGTAGAAACAGATATGATTGAAAAAGTCCATTTTTATTCCTTTCAAAGGATTAACTGAACAGTTTTCCGTGATGATTACGCTTTTCTGTTTTACATTTTCAACTGAACAGTAACAATTAACCACTTAAAGCGGAGTTCCGGCAAATTTTTTTTACAAATACTGCAGCTGCTGACCTTTAAAATAAGGACACTTACCTGTCCCAGGGCGCCCGCGATGTCGGCACCCAAAGCGGATCTGTCCCTCGGCTCTCAGGTGCTGCCACCGCCATCTTCGGTAAGGGAATCAGGAAGTGAAGCCTTGTGGCTTCACTTCCTGGTTCCCTACTGCGCATGCGCGACTCGTGCTGCGTGATTCCACTGTTCCCTGCTGTCTCCTGGGACCTGTGTGTCTCCCAGAAGACAGCGGGGGGACGGAGAAGGCGCCGAAAGTGGCGTAGATACCCGCGGGTGGCTTGGGTATATATGCCCGGAAGTGGGAGCAAAATACCTGTATTAGACAGATATATGCTCCCCCCTCCCCCCTGCAAGGTGGCAAATGTGACACCGGGGGGGACCGGAAAAGCGGAAGTTCCATTTTTGGGTGGAACTCCGCTTTAAGGACCGAGCCTCTTTTTGAGATTTGTTGTTTACAAGTTAAAAACAACAGGTTTTTTTTTGCTAGAACATTACTTAGAAAAAAATGTATAATTTTGGGGGGTTCTAATACCCTAGAGAATAAAATGGGGGTCATTGCAATACTTTCTGTCACACCGTATTTGCGCAGCGGTCTTACAAGCACACTTTAAAAAAAAAAAAAAAATACACTTTTTTGAATTAAAAAATAAGACAACAGTAAAGTTAGCCCAATTTTTTTTATATTGTGAAAGATAATGTTACGCCGAGTAAACTGATACCCAACATGTTACGCTTCAAAATTGCACCCGCTCGTGGAATGGCGACAAACTTTTACCCTTAAAAATCTCCATAGGCGACGTTTAAAAAAAATTCTACAGGTTGCATCTTTTGAGTTACAGAGGAGGTATAGGGCTAGAATTATTTCTCTCACTCTACCGATCGCGGCGATACCTCACATGTGTGGTTTGAACACCGTTTTCATATGCGGGTGCTACTACGTTTTTTTTTTTCTTATTTATTTTTTATTTTACCTTTTATTTTTTTATTTTTACACTGTTCTTTAAAAAAAAAAAAAAAAATGTATTCCTTTTATTCCTATTACAAGAAATGTAAACATCCATTGTAATAGAAAAAAAGCTGGACCTCTTAAATATGAGATAAAATGCAATAATAAAAAAACAGTATCATTTAAAAAAATAAAAAATATAAAATGACTCTTTAAGAGCTATGGGCGGAAGTGACGTTTTGACTTTTTGCAATGGTATGGAGATCGGTGGGGGCCATCTTCCTTTCACTCGTCTCCATGCCACTGACGTGAGAGGCTCCGGTAAGCGGTGGAGGGCACCGGAGTGCGGTGGGAGGGGGGGCCCTCTTCCGCCACCGATAAAAGTGATCTTGCGACAAATCCGCTGCAGAGACCACTATTATCGGAAACCGGACCGCTGGCCGAAAAAGAGGATACTGGGGTTATGGCAGCTAGCTGCTGCCATAACAATGATATTCCTCTTCAAAGTTAGGACGTATTTCGGCACGCGGCGGTCTGGTAGTGGATAATCAACATTTGGGACCTTGGTTTGAATCCCAACTGGGATGCTATCTGCATGGAGTTTGCATATTCTCTCCGTGCCTGTGTGAGTTTCTTACGGGTACTCCTGTTTCCTACCACACTGCAAAGACATGCTGGTAGGTTAATTGGTTCCTGTCTGAATTGGTGTCATGCCTGGCACATGTCCTCAATTTGGTGGTGCAGCGTTTCTAAGTACGTACTCATGGTTGCAATATGTACTAAAACAGAATAAAAAAATGGGTAGTCAGAATGGTGAGCCGCCCTCAATTCAAAACAACCCCCACTGCGCCAATGAATAGAATTTGCAACAAACAGAAATAAGATCCAGTGAATGGCTCATTTGGTGTATAACAAAATATGTGTAACCATATATAACTCACTAAATGAAAAGTGAAAAAAGAGAGCTGCCCCTTTAAGAAGCTATCAAACTAAAATATTATCTGATCCAATATATCCTAAAATCCAACGCACCTTCTCCTAGATATATCAGAGCAAATAAGAGGCGCTCATATCCCTAGTGCTAGAAATCGCATGTGCTGCAATTTCATCAAAAATAAAGGTTGAAAATATCTTAAGTGTGCAAATTAATGCATGAAACTTAACGGTGTTTACCAATACTAATCAAACCATGCGAAAGTACATCCAAAGTGCACGTGAAAAAAGCTGTGACAGCAAAATAATAAATAAATGGCTAAAAATCCCCAGTTATTGTGTTTCATAAATTAAAGTGCAGAAAAAATTGTAATTGATTATATAATTATATTACAAACAAATTAATTGGTTAAAGCATGAAAAATCAGTCCTTTACAATCTTGTGACAAATAACGTGATTAAATTTGTGACAGAAAAGTGCATAAAAATCGCATAAAAATCGCACAAATCTTCTAAGGTGCAGTGATCTTGAAAATGCTGAATTCCACGTGTCCTTCACCTCACCACCGGGAGTGGATTCACGTATCACGGTGGTGAGGTGAAGGACACGTGGAATTCAGCATTTTCAAGATCACTGCACCTTAGAAGATTTGTGCGATTTTTATGCGATTTTTATGCACTTTTCTGTCACAAATTTAATCACGTTATTTGTCACAAGACTGTAAAGGACTGATTTTTCATGCTTTAAACAATTAATTTGTTTGTAATATAATTATATAATCAATTACAATTTTTTCTGCACTTTAATTTATGAAACACAATAACTGGGGATTTTTAGCCATTTATTTATTATTTTGCTGTCACAGCTTTTTTCACGTGCACTTTGGATGTACTTTCGCATGGTTTGATTAGTATTGGTAAACACCGTTAAGTTTCATGCATTAATTTGCACACTTAAGATATTTTCAACCTTTATTTTTGATGAAATTGCAGCACATGCGATTTCTAGCACTAGGGATATGAGCGCCTCTTATTTGCTCTGATATATCTAGGAGAAGGTGCGTTGGATTTTAGGATATATTGGATCAGATAATATTTTATGTACTAAAACAGGCCAGAAGAGTCTGTAGCAAATTTCAGGTGGTCATACACAGCCAGTGCTCGGTTGGCTGAAATTCAACGGGAATTCCACCTGCCCGTAAACCACCTGATTTGTGACATGCCCACCAGGCGGAACTCAACTTTTGGAATGCTGCAGCAGCTATACATGCAGCAGAGGGCTGTCAACGAGTATCTGTGCCAGTAGGGCACGACGACAGGCTCAGGCCGCCTTGGCTTTTTTTTTCCCCACGCCAATGGCTGATCATTAAGGATGCACGCACTGTATTGTCACTATTTGAGGAGGCCACAAGGATGGTGAGCCGTGACCATGCATACATCAGTGACACAATCCCTGTTGTGTTCCTGCTGGAGCAGACTCTGCGTGGCATTATCAACAGGGCACTGGAGGCAGAGCAGCAGGAGGAAGAGGAAGACTTCCTTTCCTCTCAAGGCCCACTTTATCCAGACACCATCATTCCTATGTCACAGAACACACAGGAGGAGAGAGGGGAGGAGGAATAGGAGGAGGATTCTGGCACTTTCATAGGCTTCGAAGAAGAGGAAGACATGCGTCAATCTGTAAGCGATGGCTTTTCAACCCCAGGACCCTTGGGAGTAGTACATGGCTGGCAGGAGGAAGTTCCAGATGCTGTCATCCTGAAGGACTCCGAGGAGTCTGCTTCTCAAGCCTCAGAAAATTTGAGGCGCATGGGCAACCTCATGCTTCAAAGCCTGCAAAAGGACCCAAGAATATGTGGCATAAAGGAGAAGGATGATTACCGGTTGGCAACCCTCCTTGACCACTGTTATAAGGGGAAGGTCTCAGAACTCATCCCGTCCCCACAGACAGTGCAGAAGATAAAATCTCTTGAGGACATGTTAAAGAGGGTTTTATTGAACTTTTTTCTGACTCCAGTAGGTTACAGTGTGGTGGAAAACTTCATTTTCAGTCTTCTGTTGGTCAAGAGAAGAGCATTGGAGAAGGTGTCCTCCTAAGTGAGGCATTTTGGAATTTTTTTAGTCCTCGCCGCCCAGGGCTGTCAGCTTCCACATCCCATCGGCAGTGTCTGCATCACATGGTGGGCGATTACCTCGGGGCCAAAACAGAGATGGAGAGCTTTCCAGCTGAGGATCCACTGACTTACTGGGTCATGAGAATAGACCACTGGCCAGAACTTGCCCAGTTTGCTATTGAGTTGTTGGGCTGCCCTGCATCCAGCGTGCTTCCAGAACGGGCATTCAGTGCTGCAGGAGGTTTCGTTACTGATCATAGAACGTGTCTGTCCACAGACTCCATGGACCGTTTGAATTTTATAAAAATGAATCAGTCCTGGATTACCAGCTATGAAGCCCCTGATGCAGATATCACTGATTAAGTCTTTTTGGGATGTTGAATCTCTACAGGACTTCGAGGCTGCCTAACTTTGAGGGTGTTCATTTCATTTGGAAGAATGTTTTTGGTATTGGATTTTATGGTCACAATTAACACCTAAAGACCAATTTTTCTGCACCTGTTTGACAGGTGCATATCATTGCAATTTTTTACAGCAAGGCCAATTCTTGCTTTCATCAAGATTACCTCTATAGGGTTACGGTGGGAAGGCGCCACCAACACCCAAAGACCAATTTTTATGCACCTGTTACTTCTATCCAAAGTCAAAGTGACACCAGAATGTATCCAAAAAAATCTCCAATCTTGTTCCCAGTACATTGTGGCTCCATCATACACACTGGCTCCCCAGCTGTTGCTGAGCAAAATAAAGGCAGCTTCCATGGAAAATGTCATTTTTTTGGCTTTATAAATGCAATTATTGCTGCAGCAGATTCTAGACATGGTACAGATCTGCCACTTTACAGGTATACTAAGGGGACTCCCCAGGCACTATATTGGAAGGAATTTTTCATTTTAATGCTCTCACTTTAAAAATCAAAAAAATCACTGCTCATTTAAAAATGACGTTTTTCACAAACTTTTTTTTATTGATACATGTCCCCCAGGGCAGGACGCAGACCACTATAACCATTGTATGCCCAATTACTTGCATATAAGCCTTTAAATGGACACTTGATTTTTTTTTTTTTTTTTTACTTAACTTTTCAACCAGGTTTTATTGGTTTGGCGATCAGTACACAGACACTATGAACAATCTGTGCATTGTTTTTCCTTAAACTCCAGAAGATTGGAAATCTAGGAATAAAAACATGTAGTCAAAATTAAAGTCAGAAACCAAACAAACCCTAGCGGCTTCCCAACTTGAAGTTTAAAGGACAAGTTGGCATTTAAAAAAAAATAAAAATTTAAACACAAAGCACCCCTCGTACCAGTATCTGATACTGTTAGCTTAACCCATTCTCCGTAAAAATGAGATGATGGGATAGATACCAAAAAAACAACAAAACAACAAAAAAACAAATGCAGCCCTGGGAGTGAAGCGGTTGACATTTTTAAACCGCTTTTATTTTTTTAAGCTTCCCAGTACATCACACTCACTACACACTCGAAGTTTTCCAAAAAGATTCACAGCACTTTTACACAGATACTGAAAATAAAATACCACTACCCAAAAAAAAAAAAAAAAATAGGAAAAAAAAATGGTAACATCACAGATAAGTACACAATTTTTCTGAGGGAAATCCATCACCTGGGGACTTTTATTAGATGTAAAATTTGTACGCAAGACAATATGGGTACAGAGAACAATTTAACAAGACATTTAAAAAAAAAACCTTTGTAAACTGTGAATCAGACCAAAATCCAGGCCTTGCCTTCTGACTTGGCCTGCAAGCAAGATCAATGGGGCATAGGTCAAAATGAGGTGAAATTACTTTGAACCATCTCATCACAACCCAGCCATGGAATTAACCTTCAAGTGCTCCGCAGTAAATACTTCTCACACTTAATAACATCTTTTTTTTTAAAAATGGGCTCTCCATCCAAGCGTGTATTAAAAAATAAAAATAATTTGGAACAAAATGGACACTTGATTTTTGACATTCGGGTCCCATTGACTTTAATGGGGTTCGTTATTCGGGTCCGAACATTTGTGGTGTTCGAAAGCTCTGGTGTGAACCGAACAGAGGTCCATTCGACCCATCCCTATTCAACAGCAGCACACCAACACCAAGCACCACAGGCTCTAACCAGCAATACATCTTCTCTGTAGAACTATATACCAAATAGGACATGATGAGAACAATTGAAGAATATTTGGTGGCTCATGAAACACAAAACTGTGTTTTCTACATGCAGATTTGAACGCACAACCTTTAAGCCACAAGACAAGCACTTTACACGTTGAGCTACATCAAGAACACAGTCATCCACTCTGCAGACCTTTCTATTTTCCAGGACTTCATAAATGCAGTGCTCATTTTATTGGCAGCAAATCAGTGCTGGGTTAGAGAATCACTAAGCAGTAAAAACAAAAAGGTAAGGGTTACAGCTTCCAAAATTAGACACCAGTGGTGGCTATTTTTTTTTTTTTCCTGGCAGGTTATCTTTATTGGTACAGGCTCAGTTAGAAAGCATCCACATGGACATTGAATGCAAAGCACATCCAGAAGCAGAGTTTATTTTGGCCAACAACCAGACTGAGTTGCTATTGCTCCCCTGGCAGAAAGTTATTGGCATAAGTGCCTAGCCCAGGCCAATAAATGCATGTGATGTCCAGATTAACACTCTGCAGTGGCGTACCAACGGGGGGCGGTCTGCCCCGGGTGCCACACATTGGGGTGGGGGGGGGGGCATTGGAGTTAGGTCCACAGATATAGGATCTGCTCTGGGTGGGGTGTAACTCACTTCTTGGATACGGGCAGTGGCGGAGAGAACCCGGAAGTGAGGAGCAGCGGCTGGTTTGTCCCGCCGGAGATAAGGGGCTGGGGGTGAGCGGAGACAAGAGTGGGGACAAGGTTGGGAAGTGAGAAGAAGTATCCTCCGGAAGTGAAGGGAGAGCGGACACAGCACGGCGCCTCTGCCGCCACGTCTGTGTTTACCAGAGACACGTCACCCGCCGGGGGCATGCCAGGAGATGAGATTGACAGCCCGGAGCATGGAACTACCGGAGACCTGTCCTCACCCCTTCTGACTGGGGACACAGAGTGCTGACCGGAACCATCTACCACCCTCTGACACCAACACCGGTACCTACACCATCTGACTAGTACCACTTACCCCCTGACTAGTACCCTCCACCCCCTGACTAGTTCCCCCTACACCCTGACTACTACCCTCCACCAGGGGCGGGCTGGGCCAGGGGGCAATTTCCCCCCAGGCTGTCCCGACTTATATGCAAAACGTCCGGCAGTCGCCCACTGCCAATTTTTTTCTCTAAAGGAAGTCGGCCAGGGGCACGGCCACACGCTGTGGCATTCTGGGTCTAGTCCACGCAAATGCCCTGCAAATGGCTCGGTGGAGCTGGCCAAGTGTGGATGTGGCCAGGTGAGGTTGGTCGCGACCACTTGCTGCCGGAGTCCCGCCTCTCTACCTGGGGCACCCCCCCATCAGCCCCCCCTCTCTGTCAGCCCACCCTCCTTTTGTCAGCCCACCCCCCCTCTGTCTGCCCGCCCTCCTTTGTCAGCCCACCCCCCCTGTCAGCCCACCCTCTTGTCAGCCCTCCCTCCTCTGTCGGGCCCCTTCTGTCAGCCCACCCCCACTTTGTCAGCCCTCCCTTCTCTGTCAGTCCCCCTCTCTGTCAGCCCCACTCTCTGTCAGCCCCCCTCCTCTGTCAGCCCACCCCCCCTTTGTCAGCCCACCCCCCCTGTCAGCCCACCCCCTCTATCAGCCCGCCCTCGTCTGTCAGCCCCCTTCTCCTTTGAAGTCTCTGATGGGTCCTGGAGGGGGGGGGTCTCTCTCTAACAGAGACTGTCCAATGGACACTGTTAGAGAAGGACCCCCCTCCAGGTCCCATTAGACTCTGTTGTTAAACAGTGTTTTTTTTAAAAAAAGGTTGTACTTTGTGCAAAATGAAGGGGGGCCAGGGGTGGGTCATGGTAGGACCAGGGATGGGTCATGGGCAGGGCCTGACAGGGGGCCCTTGCTTTATTTGGTCTGGAGGCCCTGGGTGTTGTCAGTCCACCACTGAGGAGCAATGTGCACCAGGGAGTTGGGACCCAGGTGACTGGCTCGGGCTGAAAGTTTACTTGACCCCAGGACAGAAGCATCACTTCACACCCCCAGGATCGGAGGAAGCCATGCAAGAACCTGCTGAGCTGGCAATGGCAAGGGCAGCTGCCATTGCTGAGGTGAGAGACCCTGACACCTGCAGCTGAACCCCACATCCAATCTACCCCCCTATACACCCTATTTATCCTGCTCCAGGCCAGTGCCCACCCAGTAACCTAAAAATAGCTCTCAACACTGTAGGTCCGGCTGGGGGCTGGCCATGGCCAGCAGGACCCAAAGGCCATGGCCAGCGGCCAGCAGGATCCCCAGGTCGTGTGGGTCCTGCTGGGAGCTGGCCATGGACCTGTGGCTCCTGCTGACCACTGACCTGTGGGTCCTGCTGGCCACTAGTCTAGGGGGACCAGACGTCCCCGGACTGAGGAAACTGTCCCTGGACCAAGTCTGTCTCCGGTTTCGTCCCTGCTTTGTAGTGCTGAATGGGGGCAGGTGCACCGCTAGCTGGGGTAGTGGTAGGGTGCCCAGGGTCTGTGCCCATTGGGGTGCCTCGGGTGGGAAGGGCTGCCAGATTTCACAGAGCGAGGATCTCCTGCTTACCTGGCGGCCACTGTCATATGAAATCCTGCCTCCTGAACTGGTCTATGATAGACAGCACACTGATGACGTCCATCATAGGAGCCAGTCCAGGAGGCAGGACTTCGTATGACAGCGGCCACGTTGGGTAAGTGGAAGATCTCCGCTCTGTGTAATCCGGCTGCTCTCCTCTCTAATCCCCATGCACTGAACAGACTGCATCGATAGGTACTGGTGAGGCTGCATTGATGGGCACTGATCAGGCTGCATTGATGGACACTGGTGAGGCTGCATTGATAGGCACTGATGGGCACTGGTGAGTTTGCGCTGATGGGCACTGGTGAGGCTGCGCTGATGGGCACTGGTGAGGCCGCGCTGATGGGCACTGGTGATGGTGAGCTTATTTGGTGGTTCAGTGGGCCACTTGACTTGACTTGCACCCCAGGCTTAAGGCTGCCAGCCCTCCCCTGCCCTCCACCCCCTGATTAGTACCCCCTACCCACTGACTAGTACCCCTTACCCCGACTAGTACCCCCTATCCACTGACTAGTACCCCTTACCCCGACTAGTACCCCCTACCCCTTGGCTAGTACCCCTTACCCCCTGACTAGTACCCTCCACCCCCTGACAGATGTAGGATTAGTCTGGAGGGGGGTTGTGCCAAATATAGGATCCGCCCCGGGGGGGGGGGGGGGTGTTGGTGGTTGCCAGATGTATGATCCACCCGGGATGGAGTTGACAGATATAGGATCGGCCCCGGTGGGTGCTAGATATAGGATCCGACCCAGGTGCCAAATGCTCTAGGTACACCTCTGGCACTCTGCAATGCCTGATGAACATATAGGCTTTCCAATCTGATGGTCTGTTCTTCGCAAACGCAGAAAAGTTGAGCAGCCTGGGAGCCTCTGATCCCAGATTACACAATATGCAAATATCAACTTTAGCACTGATTTGGAGAATGTGCAGTGAAGCTCCCAGTCTAGAGTCAGATGCAGGCACTATATACTGAGTACAGGGACCCCATGGAGCACTTCAGAAGTAAGAGTACATATAAGCATCTTAAAAGTTTGTGCTTTTTCTCACTTAAACACAATCATTCAAGTGACAGGCTTACTTTTAAAAAGGACTTTGTTAAAAAAAAATACCTTTGAGGGAATGCACTGATGGAAGCTGTTATTCTTTCCCTCTCAGCCTGCATGTTACTGTAGTGCTCACCCCCAAAAGGGCCTTCTGATTTGTCCCAGGTTCCTTTCCCAGAGGAATAGCAATAGCAGCCAGGCACACAGCAACAGTCACTCATCTGGCTCAATGAACAGTTTTAGGGCAAGGGAATCCAAACTTTCTAAACAAAGGACCTGTTTACTGTCCTTCAGACTTTAGGAGGGCCAGACTGTGCCCAGTGGGAGTAAACAATGCCCCATCTTTGATATTAGGGGGAGAAATAGTTAGTGTCAGTGGGAGGAATAACGCTCCATCGTTGGTGTCAGTGGGAGGAATAGTGCCCCACTGTTGGTGTCAGTGAAAGGAATATTGCCCTACTGTTGGTGTTGGTGGGAGGAATAGTGCCCCACTATTGGTGTTGGTGGGAGGAATAGTGCCCCACTATTGGTGTTGGTGGAAGGAATAGTGCCCCATTGTTAGAGTCAGTGGCAGAAATAATACCTCAAGTATCAGATAAAGGCAAGCAAAGGGCCGCATCCGGCCCCCAGGCAGTTTGGAGACCACTGCTTTAGTGCAATAAGAGCATAGTCCCTTCACAAGGAATTCGACTGAGCTCTTCAGGACTCCAGCCAATGTCACCTTTGAACAAACACACACACAGCTGACTCTCTAGAACAGCGGTCTCCAACCTCCCCAGCGATACTCACATTTTTATTTATATCTGTATTTATGTATTATGTGAACCTATTATTACTATGATAAATTATTATTATTTAAATTAAATATATATTTTTTAAGTTTTTATTTCCATTTGTTTGGCTGATCACATGAGCCCTATTTATTTGAGCTCATGTAATCAGTTGTAATGAGATGAGTCTGTACAATTGTTCAAGAATGAAGGTAGGGCAGGAGATTGGCTTTAATACTGTATATTGCAGCATTTCAAGCCATTAAATGCAGTGACTGCAATAGTTTTCTTTTTCCAGCCATTTCTTCCTTTATTTTCACTTGGTAATCCTGCAGTCACGCTTCTTGTCCCTGTGTGGCTACACTGTTTCACCCACTGTATCTATGGAAGGAGCCATGGTTCTCGCACAGGCTGATTTTCAAACATGTCTGTCATTGTTCATCCCCATTACATGGTGGAATTAGTAGTTTATACAAAAAAAAAATAAAAAAATGGATGTTTGTGCTTTCATCTCACAGGACATGACGAGGACACTCAATTTCTGGCAAGATCAATAGGTGTTTTCTCTACTGTACTGTTTGCTGCCTGAAAAAAAAAAAAAAACGAATGCAGCCACCACATTTGTGGACTTGTAAGCTGCAATATGTTACATTTTTCAAGGTTCAAATCAAAGCCCAACCCCAGGATAAGCAATTTCCCAATACACTTCTTTTATAAAGGTAAAATTTAATCACTAAAAAATTGAATACAGCTTACAGCATTCAAGAGTACATTGATTTATAAAGTGATGTCACTATTATCCCCAGTCTTTAAGCCAAGTCTGAACAATTGGAGGAGGTGCATAATGTCATTTACCACCAGATCTTGGCGCTGCAGACTAAACTACATGTCCCATGATTCATAGGGAATGTAGTCACAGTGGTGGGAGGTGACAGTGCAGTTGCTTTTCCTATCTGTCATTGCCCAAATAGCCAGGTGATGCACAGATACAGCGGTCACCAGAGGGTGGAGTTTGCAGTCGGTGTGAAGAGCTGGGCTGGACAGAAATAACATCCTTATATTAATCACGTCTACATTTCCATTTATAATTATATTGCAGACCCTCAACACTAATGGCGGTGTTGACGGTCCAGTAACTGTGCAATACATAAAGCAGCAAAGAAGTCAGGTCCCCTGCACCAGTGTTGCCAACCCATGAAGTGAAATCTACTGGCAGGACGCCAAAATTTACAAATGGCACCAATTTTTTTACTTGCAAAAATCATGACATTTACTGACAGAGCCACATTTTTTATTGACACTGCAAAAAGTACCTAAAATTACAGTTTATAATGCTAAACAGTGCAAATATTAACCGCTTCAGAGCCACGCTATAGCCAAATGACGGCTACAGTGCGGACCTACTTTCTATTGACGCCTCCCCAGTGCTCGAGCGGCCTGTGTGCCCCCTGCAGGGCGCATGCTCTATGATCAGCGAGTCTATGAGACTCGCTGGATCACAGATTAAAGTAAAGTGTCGATCACGACCCCTTACCACGTGATCAGCTATCAGCCAATGACAGCTGATCATGTGATGTAAACAGAGATGGTAATCGGCTATTTTTTCTCCTCACGCTATTCAAAATAAAAAGCCGATCACTGGCGGCTGTCAGAGGGACATTGGTCCCGATCAAGGAGAGCAGCCGCCAGCTCATCTGTGTCCACCTGTGCCACCTGCCAGTGCCAACCAGTGCCACCTACCAGTGCCCACAGTGCCACCCATCAGTGCCCACAGTGTCACCTATCAATGTAACCAATCAGTGCCTCATCAACATAATCATCAGTTCTGCCCATCTGTGTCACCTACCAGTGCCCATCAATGCCACCTATCAGTGCCCAGTGCCATTTATCAGTGGTGCCTATCAATAACACCTATCAGTGCCCATCAGTGCCACCCAGAGCCCATTAGCATGGGCGTCCGCAGAACTTTTTTCAGGGGGGGGGGCATTACTTTAAGGCCACCCATGCTCTGACCCTTTTCCACAATGTCATTATCACATTATCATGGTCAAAGACCGCAGACATAGTATAGGAGATGGTCAGAGACTGCAGACATGGCACAAGAGACTGTCAGAGACTGTGGACAAGGCCCAAGAGACTTGCAGAAACTGCATACATGGCCCAATAGACTGTCAGTGACTGCAGACATGGCACAAGAGATGACCAGAGACTGTGGACATGGCCCAAGAGACTGTCAGAAACTGCATACATGGCTCAAGAGGCTATAAGAGACTGCAGACATGGCATAAGAGACTCTAAGAGACTACATACACGTGGGGGTGACAGAGAGAGACAGGGGGGTGACAGAGAAAGAGAGGGGGTGACAGAAAGGGACAGAGGGGGTTGACAGAAAGAGACAGAGTGGGTGACAGAGAGAAAGGGGGTGACAGAGAGAGGGGGTGACAGAAAGAGACAGAGGGGGGTGACAGAGAGAGAGGAGTGTGACAGAGAGAGACAGGGGGGGTGACAGATAGAGAGGGGGGGTGAAAAAGCCAGAGGAGTGACAGAGAGAGAGGGGGTGACAGAGAGGGGTGATGGGGGGACAGAGAGAGGGACCCCCTAGCCCTCTCTGCAGTCCCTTAAGTGCCCCTATGTTCCAGTGGTGTGTGTAATACTCAGTACGGTACCTTGCATGCCAGTAGGATGTCCATGATGGTAGGGCAGCTGGCAAGACCCATTTTAAGGGACATTGTGCCCGCTGTTCCTGGCGTCTTGCTGCTCTCCTTTCCTGTGGCTTCTGTCCAGGGCCAATCCTAGGGTCACAGACGCCTGGGTGCAGAAATATTTCTGGCGCCCCCACATGGGCGTGGTCATCTTACAAACTCCTCCCCTTTACACATGTTTCTATGGCAATGACTCAAACACAGAGATGTTCCCCTAAGAAGTCTTCTAGGATTCTCCCATGATCTTCTAACAATAAAAAAAAATACAGGACGAGCTTACACTAATGAGTCTCTCTGATACATACAGAGAGGGCTTCTGTTAGAAAGAGCCCACAGACATAGTACAGGAGACGGTCAGAGACTGCAGACATGATACAAGAGACAGTCAGAGACTGCAGACATAGTACAGGAGATGGTCAGAGACTGTAGATATAATACAGGAGACAGTCAGAGAGTGCAGACATATTACAGGAGACAGTCAGAGAGTGCAGACATATTACAGAAGGCGGTCAGGGACTGCACACATATTGCAGGAGATGGTCAGAGACTGCAGACATAGTACAGGAGGCGGTCAGAGAGTGCAGATATAATACAGGAGATGGTCAGAAGACTGCAGACATACTACAGGAGATAATGGCCGATCGTTTTCTCACCTGACCCAGCAACAACGGTTCCTCTGATCAGGAGTCAGCTCACTCTGAATTGCCCGTGGCGACTCCGCTGGGTAGAGCCCAGATCTGCATTCTGGCAATGACTCCATTCCTTTCTCCGCAGGGCAGCGGGGTTCTCTCTCTGATGGTGATCCCTCAGCACTGTCCTCTCCCTCTGGAGTGCTGGGTGCACTTCCCTGAAAGCTTTCCCGGGCTCCTGGCTCTCTCTCTCCCATTCAGCTGGGCATGCTGTGTGGGCTGCAGTTTCCGTGTTACAGTGGGGCTGCCAGTCCTCGGGACTACATGTCCCACAATCCTCTTCTCTGATTATATTTTTATTCTATTTCTTCCCTGGACGATATGAAGGCGTGGGAAGAAACATAGTGGCGCAGCTGTGCTGGCAAGCGCTGCTCACTAGTACAGCAGCGCGAGGAGAGGGAGGAGAGGGAGAGGGAGGGGGGAAAGAAGAGCCCACGGCTGCAGTGACGTCACTAGGGTTGGTGTCACCCTGTCACGTACCTGATAGGTTTTGAGCCCGAAGTGCAGAGAAGGACCTCCCTTACAGCTCCCACTCCTGTTCCTCTGGAATGGAGACAGAAGGCCAGGAGTGAGGAGTGGTATGGGTGCCTGGCAGGATCGACAGTCACCGGAAGTTCAGGAGTGGTGGCACCCTCTGGATCCAGAAGCTGAAGAGGAAGCTGGAATGCAGAGAGGACCCGGAACCACAGCAGGTAAGGAAGCAGGTAAGTAAGCAGGACTGGAACCAGGAACAAAGCAGCAGGTAGTAGCCTGGAACGCTGGACTGGAACCAGGAACAAAGCAGCAGGTAGTAGCCTGGAACTCTGGGCTGGAACCAGGAACAAGCAGCAGGTAGTAGCCTGGAACGCTGGACTGGAACCAGGAACAAGCAGCAGGTAGTAGCCTGGAACGCTGGACTGGAACCAGGAACAAGCAGCAGGTAGTAGCCTGGATCGCTGGACTGGAACCAGGAACAAGGCAGCAGGCAGTAGACTGGAATGCTGGACTGGAACCAGGAACAAGGCAGCAGGTAGTAGACTGGAACGCTGGACTGGAACCAGGAACAAGGCAGCAGGCAGTAGACTGGAAAGCTGGACTGGAACCAGGAAAAAGGCAGCAGGCAGTAGACTGGAACGCTGGACTGGAACCAGGAACAAGGCAGCAGGTAGTAGACTGGAATGCTGGACTGGAACCAGGAACAAGGCAGCAGGCAGTAGACTGGAACGCTGGACTGGAACCAGGAACAAGGCAGCAGGTAGTAGGCTGGATACAGGTATCAGACTGAGGGATGGTCAAACAAGCCGGAGGTCGGTATCGGTCGATCAGCAGAGGTTCCAGGGACAACACAGAGGGATGGTCAGGCAAGCCAAGAGGGTCTGGTGCAGGCGGACAGCAGGATGGTCTAACAGGAAGCCGGGTCAGATAGCAGAGTACACAGGTCAGATCAGGTTAAGGCACACGGAACGCTGTAGAGCAGACAGCGGGGATAGAGTGTGACAGGCCGGTTTAAATAGCCCGCCTGGCACTAGCGGGAGTGCGCGTGCGCGTGCCCGTGCGTGACAGCACCCGTGAACGCGCGCGCATGCGCAGTGGAACCCGCGGCCGTGTCCCCCTGCGTCTGGATCGCTGATTACTGGCAGGATCTTCATGACACACCCAGTGCGGTAAAAAATGGTGTCACCCCCCTCTCCACCAACTATAGTCACCCCTCAGTACAGACTCCCTCCATTAAGTATAGACCCCCTCCGTCAGTGCAGACGCCCCACTAAGTATAAACCCCTCCCTCAGTACAGACCCCCCTTCATTAGTACAGACCCCCAGGACAAACCACCCCCCCTCCATTAGTACAGACCCCCCGACAAACCACCCCCCTCCATTAGTACAGACCTCCCCATAAACCACCCCCATTAGTACAGACCCCCCTCAGGGCAAACTACCCCCCTCCATTAGTACAGACCCCCCACAAACCACCCCCCCATTAGTACAGACCCCCCACACAAACCACACCCCCTCCTTTAGTACAGACTCCCCCATAAACCACCCCCCTCCCTTAGTACAGACTCCCCATAAACCACCCCCCATTAGTACAGACCCCCCTCAGGACAAACTACCCCCCCTCCATTAGTACAGACTCCCCCATAAATCACCCCCCATTAGTACAGACCCCCCTCAGGACAAACGACCCCCCCACAAACCACTCCCCCTCTATTAGTACAAACCCCCCACACAAACCACCCCCCTCCATTAGTACAGACTCCCCACACAAACCACCCCCCCTCCATTAGTACAGACCCCCCCTCAGGACAAACCTCCCCCCTCCATTAGTACAGACCTCCTGACAAACCACCCCCCATTAGTACAGACCCCCCCTCAGGACAAACTACCCCCCTCCATTAGTACAGACCCCCCTGCATTATTACAGACTCCCCACACAAACCACCTCCTCCATTAGTACAGACTCCCCCCACAAACCCCCCCATTAGTACAGAGTAGACCCCCCCACAAACCACCCCCCCTCCATTAGTACAGATCCCCCCTCCATTAGTACAGACTCCCCCCCACAAACCCCCCTCCATTAGTACAGACCCCCCTTCATAAGTACAGACCCCCGATAAACTAACCCCCCCATTAGTACAGACCCCCCCTCAGGACAAACTCCCCCCCCTCCTTTAGTACAGACTCCCCCCCACAAACCCCCCCTCCTCTATTAGTACAGACTCCCCCCACAAGCCACCCCCCCTCCATTAGTACAGATTCCCAGAGTCCCCCCCACAGACCCCCCTCAGGACAAACCCCACCCGGGCGGCAGCTGGAGAGGACAGTGTGCAGCCGCGCCACCCAGGTGGAGAAGATCATGACCGAGAGGAGAAAAACAAATGACAGGCACTGTACACCACGCGGCACGGACCGCGCCACCCCCCAACGACGTCACTGCGCGGGTCTCTCTCCGAACAGAGACAGCCGCTCCGATCTCCTCTGACAGGAGGATGGAGCGGGGACGGACTTGGGCAGGAAACACAGCCGCGGTGGAGAGAGCGGCCTGTGGACACCAACAAGGAGAGGAGGAGGGAGGGGAGCACTCTGGCGCTTGAGCGCCCCCACCTCTGTGGCGCCTGGGTGAACTGCACCCCATGCACCCGCCTAGGATCGGCCCTGCTTCCTTCTCCTGGGCCGCTCGCTTGCACTATGTAGACCAGGTGATGTCATCCTGCCCACCCCTTGAGGCCTTCGCTGTCCCGCTCCTCGCACCAGCTGTCACCGGCCCTGCTAAACTGTGTACAGGTGCGAGCAAAAGTCCACTGTATTCCCTTTACATTAGAGTTCCCACTTACTTCAGGGTCTGCAGCATTGCCCTTGCACTGTAAGGGGGAATCCTGCAGACTCTGATGACCAGAGACAACCTTCCACACAAAGAATACACTAAGGTAAGGGGGGGTACTAATTTAGGAGGAAGCTTTATACTAGTGACACCTCACATTATTGTATTCCATTCCCAGCAACCCCCCCCTCCAAACTGGCCTGGCGACACTGTCACTGACCTCCTATCAGGTGCACAGTGCAGGGCTCAGTCAGACAGCTCCAGCTTGGCGGCACTGGTTTCCTCTCCACAGTTCACACACTTAGGACTCCTCCCGTGACTCCCATCCCGACGGCGCTCCCACTCTTGACTCCTGTCCAGACTCCCCCTCAGAGACTGCAGACATGATAAAAGACAAGAGATGGTCAGAGACTGCGTACATGATAAAAGACAAGAGATGGTCAGAGACTGCGGACATGATACAGGAGACGGTCAGAGACTGTGGACATGATACAGGAGATGGTCAGAGACTGTGGACATGATACAGGAAATGGTAAGAGAAAGAAAACATGGTACAGGAGATGGTACGAGGCTGCAGGCATGATACAGGAGATGGTCAGACTGTGGACAGGATACAGGAGATGGTCAGAGATTGCGGACATGATACAGGAGACGGTCAGAGACTGCAGACATGGTACAGGAGATGGTCAGAGACTGTACAGACATAGTAGTGCCCCCCTTACCCCCTCACAGTAGTTTCCTCCTCTGTCCCCCTTCATATTACCTCTCCACATCAGTGTCCTCCTCCTGTGCCCCTTTCACCTCTCCACAGGGCAGCACATCAGTGTCCTCCTCCTGTGCTCCTTTCACCTCTCCACAGGGCAGCACATCCATGTCCTCCTCCTGTGTCCCTTTTACCTCTCCACAGGGCAGCGCCGCAGCACATCAGTGTCCACCTCTACCTGCTTCACTCCCAGTAATGTCCTCTGCCCATTTTTTATTCCCCCCCCCCCACATGAATCAGTGTCACTGACCTCACTCCTCCTCGACTGCGGCTCCTACTCTGCTGTGGGGTGCCGCCGCGACACCGCCAAGAACAAGTGGCACTGGCTTTCATCTAATAATGGTGGCAGGCGGCGCCATTACGTTACTGTGCATGCGCAGTGCTGGCCGAGCATGTATGAGCTTTCCCGAGCCAGGCAGGCTTTGGAACGGTGCATGTGCAGTTGCATGGTCAGCCTGCAGCCAACTTATTTAAGGACGCCGCTGCCCGTAACAGGCTTTTACGGGCAGCAAACTGTGCACGGTGCTCTGAGGAGGCCTGTAATGCTGCACAGTGCTCTGGACTGTGGTCTGAAGAGGCCTGTAATGCACAGTGCTCTGGGATGGGGGTCTGAGAGGTTTGTAATGTTTCACAGTGCTCTGGATGGTGTTCTGAGAGGCCTGTAATGCTGCACAGTGCTCTGCACAGTCTGAGGAGGAGGCCTGTAATGCACACCTTTACATTTCCCTTTCGTTTTCGCTTGTTGACAAAAATGTAATTCATTTTCGTCATAGTTTTCGTCAATTGACAAATCTTCACTGGAAATATGCGGCTGATGAAAAGGTTTTCCTCTACAAAAGTAACACTGGACACAAGGAGGCGCATGTGCAGTCTGGCAGCTATTTTTCTGCATGCGCAGTGAGCCTTGGATTACCTGAAACTGTTGGGAAGGGGAGTAATGCCATTCTCGCCTAAGCAAGATAGCAGGAAGTGTGGGTCTGGATCCTGCAAAACAGCCATTTCACCCCACCCCCCAAATACTTTTTCATGACCAATTGTGTATGAGAACCAGAAAAAAAGCATGTACCAATGGAAGGAATGCCAGACCAAATGAAGAGTCCAAACTAATGTATTAGTTTTCACAAAAACAAAAAGAGCTAACGTGTTTTGGGGACCAGAAAACACTCACATGTCTTCGGTTAAAATTAGAAACTTGAATGAACCGGAAATAGGGCTTTCCTGAGTGAATCTGTGTGGGGGAGTTAACCACTGGACTAGGAAAGTTACTAGCCAGCAGCTTCTGAGAAATCAAGGCTTTTTTGGTAACCTTACGGGTACCCACAGGAGGGGAGGCCTGTCTGTTATGAGCCACCTAACCCGAGCCAGTGAGCTCTCTAAAAGTTGTTTTTCCTTCCCTCACTACTGGGACAACTGCAGTGATTCTTAAACTGTGTGCCGTGTGAGCAGGGGCCAACTGACAACTCATGGGGCTCCCGGGTAATCAGTGGCGTCTCCAGCTTTCATATTTAGGGGGGGCACATGGAGGGACAGGGACAAAAATAGGGGGGCAATATAAAATGCAGATAGATAGATAGATAGATAGATAGATCTAACTATATATTTTATCTATCCTGGGGCCCTTTACCCCTTTACTACGATCCCACAACGGCCCTTTCACATGTTCTGCAGTGAGCTCCCTTCCTACTGTATTGGGGGCCCCCCAGGGTGACAGAGAACAAGAGATATATGTCACCAGCATACCAAGAAAATATAAGGGTCCAAAGCAGTGGGAGAACTATCAGGGTTGCAAAGGTTGTCTTGCCACCCGGCCCTGGTGTTCTGTCACTGTGGGGTTCCCCAGCCTCCTCTTGCTGTCCTGCCCCTGCTATTGACAGCGCTGGTCTGGCATTTCTTGGAATTTACAGGCTCGTTCTCCTGTCCTAAGGACGGGAGAAATCAGTCTGTTTTTTCAGTAACTGAGAGTCCTGGTGGAGTCCTTCCTGCAACTCGCTCTTCTCCCTGCCAATGAGGATGCAGGGGAAGGAGCAGATCGGGCGGCCGTGGTTGTGTGAGCGCTTGCATTATGCAGTGTCAGCGAGCAGAGGGAGGGGGGAGGAATCACCTGCAGGAGCTGACTGGGGACGTTCTCCCTCTCAATAGAGACTGTGTTACCCCAGCGGTGGCCCGAGTAAGATGCGGCACATCCGATATGAATACAAACAAAAAGAAATTACCTTTTTGTAAAAAAAAAAAAAATGAAAAAAAAAAAAATTTTTTTTGGGGGGGGGGGGCACATGGTGGGGCCCAGCATAATGTTGGGGGGGTCAGGGCCCCCTCTGGCCCCCCCTAGGGTCGCCATTGCGGGCAATAGGTTATCCTGCTGGCCCCCTGTCCCCGCCCATGTGTTCCCACCCACACTCAAGCCACTCACACACTACATGCGTTTGTGTTTGTAAAGACTCGTTTAAAAAAAAAACAAACAAATATGTCATACTTGCCTCCACTGTGCAGTTCGTTTTGCACAGAGTGGCCCTGATCCTCATCTTCTGGGGTCCCACGGTGGCTCTCGCGGCTCCTCCCCGCATCAGATAACCTCCCTAGGGGAAGTGCTCTCTCAGGGAGGTTACCTTGCAGCATTTGCATCTATAGACACATGTTTACATACATGTGCTCATCCTACATAAAGCTTTTCATATAGAGCGTGTGCGGGGGTCATGGGTGTGCTTTACATTTTTTTTTAATAATTTTTATTTACGTTATATAATTTTCTTCCCACTGATCACCAATGTAAGGAACATTCTTCCCACTGATCATCAATGTAAGAAACATTCTTCCCACTGATCACCAATGTAAAGGACATTCTTCCCACTGACCACCAATGTAAAGGACATTCTTCCCACTGACCACCAATGTAAAGGACATTCTTCCCACTGATCACCAATGCAAGGAGCATTGTTCCCACTGATCACCAATGTAAAGGACATTCTTCCCACTGACCACCAATGTAAGGAACATTCTTCCCACTGACCACCAATGTAAGGAAAATTCTTCCCACTGACCACCAATGTAAAGGACATTCTTCCCACTGACCACCAATGTAAAGGACATTCTTCCCACTGACCACCAATGTAAAGGACATTCTTCCCACTGACCACCAATGTAAAGGACATTCTTCCCACTGACCACCAATGTAAAGGACATTCTTCCCACTGACCACCAATGTAAAGGACATTCTTCCCACTGACCACCAATGTAAAGGACATTCTTCCCACTGATCACCAATGTAAGGGACATTCTTCCCACTGATCACCAATGTAAGGGACATCCTTCCCACTGATCACCAATGTAAGGGACATTCTTCCCACTGATCACCAATGTAAGGAACATTCTTCCCACTGATCACCAATGTAAGGGGCATTCTTCCCACTGATCACCAATGTAAGGACCATTATTCTCACTGACAACTAATGTAAGGAACATTCTGGTGACCACCAATGTAGGGGACATTATTCTCACTGATCGTTCTTTCCGCTGATGTGTACATATATGTCAGTGCTGTATATAAGGAATAGCTCTCAGTATACAGATATTAATGTTAGGGAAAGCACTCAGTGTATAGATGTCAGTGTAACACATAGGAAATATCACTAAGTGCTATTCCCTATATATAGCCGACATCCTTACATCTTTACAATCTGTACCACTCTGTGTGATTTGAGGCTAGGACGGAGGTTCACCTCCCAGCAGGCCAATGACCCCAAACACAGTGCTAAAGCAACACTTGAGTGGTTTAAGGGGAAACATGTAAATGTGTTTGAATGGCCTAGTCAAAGCCCAGATCTCAATCCAATAGAAAATCTGTGGTCAGACTTAAAAATTGCGGTTCACAAGCGCAAACCATCCAACTTGAAGGAGCTGGAGCAGTTTTGCAAGGAGGAATGGGCAAAAATCCCAGTGGTAAGATGTGGCAAGCTCATAGAGACTTATCTAAAACGACTTGGAGCTGTGATAGCTGCAAAAGGTGGCTCTACAAAGTATTGACTTTAGGGGGGTGAATAGTTATGACTTTTTCTGTTATTTTTTCCTATTTGTTGTTTGCTTCACAATAAAAAAAAAATCTTCAAAGTTGTGGGCATGTCCTGTAAATTAAATGATGCAAATCCTCAAACAATCCATGTTAATTCCAGGTTGTGAGGCAACAAAACACAAAAAATGCCAAGGGGGGTGAATACTTTTGTAAGGCACTGTATATGTAAAAATAAATAAGTTCTTCACCACAAAAATTGTTAAATCTTTTCAGGTGTGCTGTGAAAATTTTTAGATCCTTTTGGGTGTGCCCCAAGACAAAAAAGTTTGAGAAACACTGGACTACGGGGACGCACTGGGACTCACATAAAAGTCCCAGCACCTCTTGGATGCTGTTCTCTACATTGGAGTCAATTGTATATGGGGGGGGGGGGGGGGATTCTGGCAAGATGTGGGAGAGGGTGAAGATCCACTTTAATTACAATATCTCAGCAATGCTGTAATCTTGGAGAAAGGGGCACTGGATATACAGGACTTTATATGTTACATAGTAGGTGAGGTTGAAAAAAGACACAAGTCCATCAAGTCCAACCTATGTGTGTGATTATATGTCAGTATTACATTGTATATCCCTGAATGCTGCAGTTGTTCGGGTGCTCATCTAATAGTTTCTTGAAACTATCAATGCCCCCCCCACTGAGACCACCGTCTGTGGAAGGGAATTCCATATCCTTGCTGCTCTTATAGTAAAGAACCCTCATAATTTCAGGTTAAACCTCTTTTCTTCTAATTTTAATGAGTGGCCACAAGTCTTGTTAAAGTCACACTAAAGGTAATTTTTTATTCTTTTTTAAATAACAAACGTGTCATACTTACCTCCACTGTGCAGCTTCTTTTGCACAGAGAGGTCCCGATCTTGGTCTTCTGGGGTCCCTCGGTGGCTTTCTCGGCTCCTCCTAACATCAGATAACCGCCTGGGAGAAGCGCTCTCCTGGGGGGTTACCTTGCGGGTGCGCTCCCGAGTCCAGCATTTGGCATCCATAGACGCCAAATGTAGGACTCGGTGTCCATAGACGCCGAATGCAGGACTCGGTCCCGCCCTCCGGCGGCCGCGTCATTGGATTTGATTGACAGCAGTGGGAGCCAATGGCTGTGCTGCTATCAATCTATCCAATCAACAGCCTAGAAACCCCTAGCAGAGAGAAGGCGTGTTCCCGTGGGACAAGTTTGAGGGTTCAGGTAAGTAAAATGAGGGGGGGGGGGGCTGGGGGCAGGTCACTGACAGGTGTTTTTTCACCTTAATGCATAGGATGCATTAAGGTGAAAAAACACAAACCTTTACAACACTTTTAAACTCCCTTCCACAAAAAAGTTTTATCCCTATTGCGGGGTCACCAGTATGGTGTTTGTATATTGAAATCATATCCCCTCTCAAGTGTCTCTTCTCCAGATAGAATACGTTCAGTGCTCACAACCTTTCCTCATAACTAATATCCTCCAGACCCTTTACTAGCTTTGTTGCCCTTCTTTGTACTCGCTCAATTTCCAGTACATCCTTCCTGAGGACTGGTGCCTAGAAATGGACAGCATATTCTAGGTGCGGCCGGACCAGAGTCTTGTAGAGCGGGAGAATTATCATTTTATCTCTGGAATTAATCCCCTTTTTAATGCATGCCAATATTCTGTTTGCTTTGTTAGCAGAAGCTTGGCATGGCATGCCATTGCTGAGCCTATCATCTACTAGGACCCCCCAGGTTCTTTTCCATCCTAGATTCCCCCAGTGTATAAATGTAAATATGTAATCCTTCCATGCTGATAAAAATAATTTTTCCTAGAGTAGGCTTTAAAGTGCAACAGCAGACAACTGCAAAATATCCCTTGCAGTGGGGCTGTGTATGCACTGCAAGTGTTAATTGCTCATTTTGGCCTAGGGGAGTAGCTTCTTCCATCCTCTAGCAATCTAGGGTTCTAATGTCATCAAGACCAAAGCAGAGTCCATAGACGTGATGACACTGAGGGACAGTCCACTACCAGAACATGGAAAAGCACCATCTACTGGAGGAGCAAAAAAGCAGGCATGTAAAAGAAGAAATATTCGGACTATATAGGCCAGACATAGAGCTAAATTTTTTATAAAATCAAATAATTTTTTTGTATAACAACATTGTTAAAACTGATTCATACAGCAATAGTTAATAAAACCCATTGAGCAGTAGTATTAATCTACTGTACTCTATATTAACAAAAAGGTGTTGGTATGTTTTGCATCTGATAATGCTGGTAAAAAACTTCATGTTCCAACGCATTTCTAGGGGGGGTCTAGGGGAGCAGCTCCTTCTTCCCGTGTTCTAGCAATCTAGGGTTCTAATGTCATCAAGACCAAAGCAGAGTCCATAGATATGATGACACTCAGGGATATAGTCCACTACTGGAGTGTGGAAGAGCGCGTTCTACTGGGGTAGCAGAGGAGCAGGTAAGTAAAACGGTTTCTCCTTTCCCCTAGACCAGTGATGGCGAACGTTGGCACCCCAGATGTTTTGAAACTACATTTCCCATGATGTTCAACTACACTGCAGAGTGCATGAGCATTATGCGAAATGTCGTTCCAAAACATCTGGGGTGACAAGGTTCGCCATCACAGCTCTAGACAAACTGAGCTAGTAACCTTTGCCGTGTGGGTGCAGCCCCACTGCAAGGGATAATTTTTTAGTTGCCCAGAGTTGGGCTTTCAGTCCTCTTTCATACTGGCAACCAGATGGCGTTAAAAGCAGGCAGCTGAGCTATAGTTTTACCATACCACCCCATTCCTCTTGGCCGCTCACAGTAATTTTAATATTACAGCCTGACAGGGCTGTATACATGCCACACTTGCAATGCTTTGCTGAACAACCATGGCATTTTAAACTTTGGCTGCAGCGATTGACAGGCAGCACCAACCTGTAAGACTCACCCATTGAGATCAATGAGGCTGTCTGAAAGAGCATTAAAACGCTGAAGGATGGAAGAGTGGTTGGCTTCCAAGATCTTGGTATTTAATTGTGTTGTAGTATTAAATATTGTACAAAAGATCTTTTGAATGATCTTTGCATTGAGATGGGATGGAGCCATGGGTCTAGTCTCTCATAGTCTCAAAAATCCAGGATGGATTTTTATAAAAATATTTCTCTCCGTAGTCTGCTGCTGTAAAGCTGTGTATTTCAGAGATTGTAGAACGAATAGTACTGCGCACAGGAAAATTCATATGAAGCCACCAATGCTCTCCTGACTGACAGCAAAATGAAAATGTGTCTGGCTTTACCGTGCCATCCATCCATGTGAAAAAAATCCCGCAGACTTATGGTTTTAGTGGTAATGGCTTTGATTGCTAGAGAGCAAATTTTATTTTTATCGCATGCATTTTCAAAATAGGATTGCCTGACAGCTGACATGCCTTATCCAAATGTGACCTTCCAATGTTTTTCTGCTGAAGCTTTGCCTTTATTTATCTAATCCAAATTTGTCCTTTATTCAGATAGTGGGCATCATTTAACAAAGCAATCACTAAGGGTTAAAAGGCATCCTGTGAAGGAAGGTTTTTGAAGAATATACATAAATGGATTTTCATTTTTCTATTTTTAAACTGCATCCAGCGGTTGCTAGGTAGCAAGGTGGCTTCTGAGACATTCATGCCACTCTTTCTTCCATGTGTAATCAGTGTATTCTATCTGTGCATTTGTCTGCTTGATCAATGGCACATGTCACAGTTCCTCTGCAGTGCTGTAGCTCTCTGTACATCGCTACATACCACATCCACTTCATCTTCACTGCTATTTACATGTGAAACAGGTGTCAGCGTCTATCCCAGCCCTCTAATATTAGTTGGGGCTCATGGGAATTTTAAATGATGGTAAACAGATACTATTATTTCTTACTGCTAGAAGCAGTGTCATAGTCACTAAAAGACACTCAGAAGGTAGTAGCATGTATGGAAGGCCTAAAATAATTTAGGATGCAAAAAGTACACCTTTTTTTATGAATAACCACAAGACTCCCTGCTGCTTTTCCTATACACTGAATTGCAGACTGTGTGGGTCAATGGGAGTTCTGAAAGTAAAGCATGTAGGATACTGCTTCCAACAGCACATCATAATTATGATCAGGACCGCTGACAGGTGGGGGACCACGAGTCCTCCTGTAGAGACAGGGGGGCCCGGGCAGCTGAGGGAATCATTGTGGTCGGGCGGAGGCGCAATTACAGAAGGATTCCCTGTGTGGCTCTCTGCAGCAGCTGAAAAACAGTTTCTCTCGCCCCCCCCCCCCCCCCCCGCCAGCTTTCAGCTGCTGCAGGGAGACACAGACACAGGACATTATTCCTGTAATTGCTTCCCCCGCACCAATCTCTCTCCCTATTCTGCCTGCTTTTGGTCCCCCCTGTGTGCCCCCCTGTCACTGTGCTGCCCCTCCCCCACCTGCTGTGCAGCCAGCTTCCCTGTCCCATAAAAAAAATAACAAATTGGGGAAAAAAAATGATTTTTAAAAATTGTAATAAATAATTTTTAGCCCGGGTTCACATGTGCGTTTCCCCCCATCTAATTCGCATAGTAGGAGAATGTGACTGGCTCCCTATGGAGCTGGTTCACATATCTCCGGGGCGGCTGCGGAGCGCACTGCACAAAAACGCTGTGCGTCTTTGGCTCCGTTTCAGGGCCGAATTCAGGCATAGAATCGGCCCTGATCCGTCCTTGAAACGGGGAACAGGGACGCTCCTGTGCGATCCGCAGCCCGGTATAGTGTGAACCCGGGCTGAAAAATTGTGATAAATAATTTTTAAAAATTGTAAAATAAAATCATTCAAAAAAAGTAAACATTAAATAAAAAAAAAATAAACATTTTTTAAAGAATGTAAAAAACAATGAAAAAATGGCTAATTATCTGTTCTCTGTTTTGTTTGTGTCTAATGATGATTTTAGTGTATTTTTTTGTAAAAATATTGTTTTGATATATTCGGAGGGGGAGGGGCTGCCTGGTAGGCTGTATAGGGCCCCGTGATTTCTAACAGCAGCACTGATTATGATGTACATGTATTGTTACTTTGGAATACGGCCTCTAGTTTATAGTCCCTGGTTCTATCTTTTGCAGCAGTCAAGCAAACAGGAACTTCACACTCTGATTCAGAAATCATAAGTCCATAATTTTTGCCTTTTTAAAAATTTTTAAATTTACTGCAGCACTACAGTGACATTAAAGGTTAATTTTTTAAAAATAACAAACATGTCATACTTACCTGCTCTGTGCAGTGCCCCCACCAAAGCTCCCAGCTCCTCCTCTTCAGCTAGTGCCACCAAGAGCAAGCTACTTGTTTTGGGGGCACTGGTACGTGCTCGCTACCGAGCCCCACTCTATGTGTCCATAAGACACACACAACCATGGCTCAGCCCTGCCCCCCACTTTCTCCTCATTGGCTCACTAGCTGTGATTAACAGAAGAGCCAATGGCCCCTGCTGCTGCGTCACCCAATGAGGAATGAGATACCCAGGAGAAGCTCAGCTCTCGAGCACATTGCTGGATCAAGAGGGAGCTCAGGTGATTATTATGGGGACTAGAGGGGCCGCTGCACACAGGTTTTTTATTTTCATGCATAGAATGCATGAAGGTAAAATACTCTGAGCCTTTAAAACCACTTTAACTTGGATAGGGTTCAGGGAGCATTGAGATATACCACATTATTAACAGGAACAATGCAGACCCTCTTCCTTGTAGTAGCTCTGCTGAACAGTCCTTAGGCAATGGGACATCAAATGGACAGCACTAGGACACAGACAATAATGACACAGGCCAGCAAGCCTTGTACATTGTGCAGCAGGGGTGAAAAAAAGCAGATAGTCAGCAAACTGAAATTTTGTCACTACTCACAGTGTCCTTCCAGCATAAAATGCAACTCTAATTTCACCAGGCAGGCTCTCTTTGTGAACTCTCAAATCAGGTCTTCAGTGGCACCCAGGGGCGACCCGTCCATTAAGGGCACATGGGTGCCACCCCCCCCCATCCATGCGTCCAGTCCAATGGGGGGGTTTTGAAGCACCGGAGGATTAGAGCCAGAGGCTCTAATAGGCTTCAAAATAGGGTGGGCTCAGGGCGCAGAGAATGCGTACCGAGCCCACCCAGGTGTGTAACAATAGCGAATGATTATTCGCTATTGTAACACTGATCCTCCTCCTGGCCAATCAGGAAGTGGGTCTTGAGACCCGTCACCTAATTGGGTGAAAAGACAGGCGATCCTATTGGACACCTAGGAGGAGGGGAGGAGACACACGGCAGAAGCGAGGAGGAGGAGAGGACACAGGAGCCGCTGCCCAATGCCCGCACCTGCCACCTAGATGGGGTAAGTACCGGCAGACAGCGAGTGGGCGCACGGGGGGGGGGGGGTTGAGGTGCCACCAGGGAGTTGTTTGCCGCCCCCTCAAAAAAAAAAAAAAACAGCCGCCACTGGTGGCACCCTTTTTTGGTCCCTGAAAGGATCTGTGGCTGAGCAAGCCCTCTTGGGAAAGGCTGGAATCCTGGTGAGCAGGCTGGACCTTCAGCAATACAGCCAGCAAGGCAAGCAGCCCTCCCTGGCTGGGAACGTCTCCTCCTGGACAAGAACCCTGGCCTCCGGGCTCCAGATTAATTTTACACTTCCCAACCACCATCTGTGCACACCTCTCCAGGTAATGGTTGGAGTTGCATATATATACAGACGGCCCATCTAGCTCTTCCACCCACTATATTCTGGAAAACTTCAGAAGACAGGGGAAAGCAGCCAGTCTAGCAGCCTGCAGAGCTTTACCAAGAGCTTAGCAGGAGGGTGCTACATACAAATAGGAAACCTCACTCACTTAGTCTGTACCAAACTCAAGAACATACATTCTCAAAGGGTAAGTATGAAGCGCCACAATGGAAATTATCGCCCCGATGCAAATTTATTCCAACATAGGATAAAAGATTTTATTAAAAAGATAACACATTTTGAAAGCCAGAATACACCTCCATCATCAGGATTGAACCTGGCTGGTGTAAAAGTTGGCTTGAACTGCTGCACACACTGTGCTTCCACGCCAGCCAGGTTCAACTCTGAGGAAGGGAGCATGATCTGGGCCTAAAATGCCTTGGCTCTGTACAAAACTGAGGATGCACAGAGTGGGGTAGGGTTATAGGGGAGGAACCCAGTGGGAGTACCCTTGAACGCTTGCCAGTGTCTAGTAACCTGACGGCACAAGCCTATAACCCAGGGTCTGTGAATACTTTGCCTGTGTCCATGAACTGTATGATTGGAGATAAATCTTTTATCCTGCTTTGGAATAAACTTGTGTCTGGACAATCAACGTCCGGTGTGCTTCTTCAGCCTTATAATTTCTCAGCAACAAAGGAGGTAGGCAATAGGATCAGTCTATGGTCCTAGTGCTTCTGTTTGTATTATAGTTCTTAAAGGGTAAGTCACAGAAAACACAAGATTTTTGCATTTACTTTAAAATCTTTTTCTTGAAGTCCATTGACAGACACGAGACCAAAGTAATTTTTGAACATTTGGGGTATACTGCTGCCAACAGGAGGTTGGGACACTGGCAAAGAATAAACACGAAGTCAGCCCCCATAAGGCCAATAACACAGAGATGGGACCTGTTCCTTAATGGGTTAAAAAAAAGGATTTATGGTAAGTACTAAAATCATATTTCCTTTATTGTCCAGTGAGGGAAACAGGAATATGGTAATTCTTGGACATTTAGGATGTCCAAAAGCAGTCCAAATGAGGGGTGAGCAAAAGCTACTAAGTCATACAACAGATAGCTAGAAGAAAGAGCGGGACGCAAACATGGAAATTGCTACAATGCAGGAAAGGCACTGAGAATCAATTTCACATTCCAAGGCAGGACAAGTTGCACAGCTAGGGGGGAAACTAGTAAAAAAATATATATCTTGAGTTTTTTCAGCAGTTTTTTCCTAGGACACTAGAAAAATCTGAGGCATGATAGTTAGAGTTGCTGTTATACAGGGGCTGGCTTAATGGTTTTTGTTTGCCAGTCTCCCAAGCTCCTGAAGGAGGCAGTATAACCCATATGTTCAAGAATTCTTATATTCCTGTGTCCCTTGATGGATGATAAAGAAACATATATTTCAATTATTAGTACTGCGTCCACTTTCACCCCTCCCCGACACCACCCCCTCACCGTATTAAAATTCAAATGACATACAGTGCCTTGAAAAAGTATTCATACATCTTGAAATTTTCCACATTTTGTCATGTTACAACCAAAAACTTAAATTTATTTTATTGGGATTTTATGTAATAGACCAACACAAAGTGGCATATAATTATGAAGTGGAAGGAAAATGATAAATGGTTTTCAAATTTTTTTTTACAAATAAATATCTGAAAAGTGTGGCGTGCATTTGCATTCAGCCCCCGAGTCAATACTTTGTATAACCACTGATCGCTGCAATTACAGCTGCAAGTTCTTTTGGGTATGTCTCTACCAGCTTTGTACAAATAGAGAGTGAAATTTTTGCCCATTTTTTTCTTTGCAAAATAGCTCAAGCTCTGTGAGATTGGATTGAGAGCGTCCGTGAAAAGCCATTCTCAAGTCTTGCCACAGATTCTCAATTGGATTTAGGTCTGGACTTTGACTGGGCCATTCTAACACACGAAAATGCTTTGATCTAAACCATTCCATTGTAGCTCTGGTTGTATGTTTAAGGTCGTTGCCCTGCTGGAAGGTTAACTTCTGCCCCAGTCTCAAGTCTTTTGCAGACTCTAACAGGTTTTTGGCTCCATCCATCTTCCCATCAACTCTGATCAGCTTCCATGCCCCTGCTGAAGAAAAGCTTTAACACAACATGATGCTGCCACCACCATGTGTCACAGTGGGCATGGTATGTTCAGGGTTATGTGCAGTGTTAGATTTCTGCCACACATAGCGTGTTGCTTTTAGGCCAAAAAGTTCAATTTTGGTCTCATCTGACCAGAGCACCTTCTTTCACATGTTTACTGTGTCCCCCACATGGCTTCCTGCAAACTGTAAAAGGGACTTCTTTAGGGTTTCTTTCAACAATGGCTACCTTCTTGCCACTCTTCTATAAAAGGCCAGATTGGTGGAGTGCACAGCTAATAGTTGTCCTGTGGACAGATTCTCCCACCTGAGCTGTAGATCTCTTTAGCGCCCCCAGTGTTACCATGGGCCTGTTGGCTGCTTCTCTGATTAATGGTCTCCTTGCCGGCCTGTCAGTTTAGGTGCACAGCCATGTCTTTGTAGGTTTGCAGTTGTACCAAAACACAATGGGAGATGTCAAAAAATAAAAAAATAACACCATAGTGAACAAGGTGAATCCCAGATCAACTACCTCAGGAGTTTATCCATGCTGTTCAAATGTTATCAAATTTCCTGGGGCAATTATGGCTATATATATTATATACTTTAATTCCATGTAGCTTCAACGCAGTCATGTGATGAGATGGGGTCCCTCTTCACCTTCAGCACTGGTGGTCCTCTGCTGCAAAGATCAACACTCCTGTCATGACATGTGAGCGCCGGTCTATGAACCATTCTGTTTTGAGCCCAGGCTGCCTGATGACGATGTGTTATTGTTAGCCTGAGCTCACAGGAAGAGGGTTAAATGATGCTGGGTGTCATGAAATGCGTGGAGAGCAGTGATGAAGTGTGAAGATGGTGACTAGTGCTTTACTAGTTTGTGCTCACAGGAGGAAGGGGGGCAAAACAAAAAAGCAAAAAAGCTAAACTGGAGTTATGCTTTAGATCAGTTGATCATTTGTTAAATATCAAATTTTTCTGCATTTGTAGCTTTTATAAGAGGTCCACATTCTAACTGTTAACTTTTTAATTTACTTATTTTATACTATGTAGAATGTAATGGCAGATGCTGGATTGTGTAATGGTGGGTAGGATCACCCTAAATTCTCAGGTGGATAGGAACAAAGTCTGTGAGGGAGAACCAATGTCTGAACCAACAAATGTGGAGAATAATGTGGAGAACCAACAAAGTCTGGTGAGAACCAATGGAGTATCTGAGACACATAGGAAACCAGAGGCTGCCCACCAGGCTCCACCTATAGCTATCACTTTTGGTTGGACTGGTCCTTTAACATGAGTATATATTACACGCTGGATCAGAACATTTTACTTTAGTCAGCCCTGTGTATAGAGAAAAGTTATGGGGATACTCACATATGTGTCTTGTTAATTCCTTTTACAAAAAACAAGTTTTTTGTCATCCGCTAAGTGTCAGAAGTCTTCCTTATGTCTGCTCTGTAATGTATGAAGTGATATTTCCTTAATTTGAACATAGTTACCATGTTGGGTTCTCTTTCGTATTGTTGAAGCTTGTTGGGTATGGACAAAAGTTTTCAATTGCTGCAAAGAAAAAAACCTTTTGGCTAACAAATCATGTACTAAACTGCCTATGAAACATTATGATATACATCAATCAGCACAGAGAACTTGACAAACTGGTTACTGACATACTGAAAGGGCTCCTGAAATTCATTTAAAGAACTTTTATAAATAACAACAGAACATTGCCACAGGAAAGGAAAATGAGAAAACTATCTGTCATTGCACAAAGGCTTGGATAGACTATTGCTTCTCTGTTCAATTGGAAGAAAATGCAGAGATTTTAGTTCAATGTCTGCTTTACAGAACGGTGAAAAGGCTTGGAGTAGATCTATGCTCTAATGTCAAAGGAAACCTGTAGTAAGTATAAAATCTGCCACAGCCTTTTCCTTCTGAAAATGCTACTTGCCTGGCTGGTTGGATAAAGGAGCTGATTGGCACTCCGAAACGCGTTATCAGGGCAGCAGGACAGTTTTCCAGGTGTGATGTCATTTCCACGTTCAACAATGGTTACGTAAGTCCTCCTCTACTACCGATGAGCGGTGACCTGGCTCGCACCGTCAGACAGTCCGTGGCGGCTAGCTACCGATCTGAAACCTGGGCGACCCAACTTTTGATACTACAGTACTAAAAGTGCGCATTCTTATGGTACACATGCGACTGTTTATTTGGCTGCTCCATTAAAGTTCTTATAAATATTCCACTTAGATGCGCCCCCCTGTGTGTTTTTGTTTTTTGTATTTGCCTGGCTGTCTTGCTTAATTCATGGCCTCAATAATTCTTGGGTCAAATAGAACTATGCAATTGTTAGTTTTGAGATAACTTTGATTTTTTTGACCTGCATGCTTTGTCTGAGTCAGAGCCTCAAAGTATTGTAGCCAATGGTTCAGGATGACAACCAGGCAACCCCCATTTTCAGTAATGGTGATCTTCATATTTCTATCAGTACAGGATTCCTTATACATAAAAAAATAGAGTGGGTTAGAAAAATATAACAGAAAATATATACCTTGACCCTTTTAATATTGCCTTAACAACCACTCTAATTTTGTAAACTGATGGCCTCAGAAACATCGGAACAGGACAACAATAAGCTGGCAAAGTAAGTGGTACTAACAAGGAAGAGCTGGTAGAACATTTTGCAACTGTAGCAGAGTGTCTCAAAGGGAGCCTGGAAAAGTCTTGTTCGTGAGTTTACACATCTCCCAGTCTACTCTTGTACACTAGAGACCTAGATTCTATATCCATTTCAGGTTTTGCACTGCTCCCTTTAGACAATTTAGACAGCGCTTTTGAGCCTGTGGGAACAGACAAGTTGTGTCTGTGAGAGCCTGATATGCATTAGGAAAAAAATGTAGCAGCGCTAAGGAATATATCAAAAACTAAGTAATTGGTGAATCGATGAAATAAATAATCAACAGTGATAATAATATATTCATCAAGGTAAAATTGTTGATACCAACAAAATCACAGTATACATATAGTTTATCAGAAAACTTTTCTTCAGTAGAAAGCTATTCGTGAACAAAATCCATAAACCAGCTGTGAAAAGAGGATTTAAATAGATAGGGGATGAATCCTCCACCGCAACCAAAAAGTGTCAGCACCACACAACATGAGCGCTTACCGCAAGGCAAGCTGTATAAGCCTGCGGCTAATTACCCGGCCAGGGAATTTATCCAGGGAAGACAATGGCGACCAATGCCACAGCAAGATCCTAGGAATGTGGTCAGCAGATAGCCCAGATCATCCGGGTCCCGGGTTCAGATAAAGTGGTCAATTTCAGATGTCGCTCAGATGTTCCTCAGAATAAAAGAACTCACCATAGTGTAATTCTCACTTTCTTCATAGCTGTTTAAACACACTGCTTGATTAAGTCTGCCTTACTTCCTGGTCATGCATTAGGCTTGCTCAGCATGTTAGTTAGGATGTGAACTTGTATAGTTAGTGCTGGGACATGGCTAAGATTTTGCCCAATTTAATTTTGTGGACACTGTAGAGCACCTGTAAATAGACTTGTAAATAGGCACCAATAAACCCTGCACTTTGTCACTACATCACTGGACTGGTATGTGCCTGAAAGTGTGCTCACCCCAGGGAGCTTTGTTCTTGCTACCTATCCCCAGCTCAAACAACTAACTAGGTTAATTTGCAACAGGTCAATAACATGATTGAGTATAAAAAGAGAATCTTAGAGAGATAGAGTGTCTCAGAAGTACAGCTGGGCAGAGGTTCGCCAATCTGAGCTGCATCTAAAAATTGTTGAACAATCCCTTCTGGTTTAATCACTTGCCGACCGCCGCACACCGATGTACGTCCAAACTTTGGCGGCGGATATCGTTGTTATAAGCAGCAGCTAGCTGCCATAACCCCGGTATCCCCATTTGCGTGCGGCGGTCGGCTTTAAGATAAAAGTGGTCACTTTTATCGGTGGCGGGAGAGGGCCCCACCTCCCGCCGCGATCCAGTGCCCTCTGCCGCTTACCAGAGCCATTGGTAGCGGCGGAGGAGATCGCGTCCTTCTCCTTTCTGTGCCTGGAGACAAGTGAGGCTAAGATGGTGCCCACTGTCTCCATGACACTGCTGGGCGGAAGCGACGTCAAAACGTCACTTCCGCCCACGCCTCTTAAAGGCACATTTTTTTCAATGTCATTTTTTTTAAATGAACTTTTTTTTTTTTTTATTGCATTTTAATGTAAATATGAGATCTGGGGTCTTTTTGACCCCAGATCTCATATTTAAGAGGTCCTGTCATGCTTTTTTCTATTACAAGGGATGTTTACATTCCTTGTAATAGGAATAAACGTGACACAATTTATTTTTTTCAAAACAGTGTAAAAATAAATAAAATCATGTAAAATAAATAATAAAAAAAAATGTTTTTAAAACTCCCCCGTCCCGACGAGCTTGCGCGCAGAAGCGAACGCATACGTGAGTAGCGCCCGCATATGAAAACGGTGGTCAAACCACACATATGAGGTATCGCCGCGACCAGTAGAGCGAGAGCAATAATTCTAGTCCTAGACCTCCTCTGTAACGCAAAACATGCAACCTGTAGAATTTTTTAAATGTCGCCTATGGAGATTTTTGAGGGTAAAATTTTGACGCCATTCCACGAGCGGGCGCAATTTTGAAGCGTGACATGTTGGGTATCAATTTACTTGGCGTAACATTATATTTCACAATATAAAAAAAAATTGGGCTAACTTTACTGTTGTCTTATTTTTTTTATTCAAAAAAAGTGAATTTTTTCCAAAAAAGTGCGCTTATAAGACCGCTGCGCAAATACGGTGCAAAAAAAAGTATTGCATTGACTGCCATTTTATTCTCTAGGGTGTTACAAAAAAAACCAATATATAATGTTTGGGGGTTCTAAGTAATTTTTTTAGCAAAAAAAACCTGTTTTAAACATGTAAACATTTAACTCTGGTATGCTCCTACTACTATAGATCCAGCCAGAATCGCATTAGTGAAATCTGTCTCCTATGTCTCTTAACTCTGGTATGCTCCTACTACTACAGCTCCAGCCAGAATCGCATTAGTGAAATCTGTCTCCTATGTCTCTTAACTCTGGTATGCTCCTACTACTACAGCTCCAGCCAGAATCGCATTAGTGAAATCTGTCTCCTATGTCTCTTAACTCTGGTATGCTCCTACTACTACAGCTCCAGCCAAAAACTGAAACACTGCTATCTTTTTTTTTTTTTTTTTTTTTCTTATGTGTCTCTAATAATGCTGGTATGTTATTTTTACTTAACTGTCTGTAGACCTGTCCACATTACAATGCTTTATTATCTCCCTTATCTTACCCAAAATTATGGCCCTATGAACTTTAGTGCCCTCTTGCTAGTCTGTTTGTGAATTAAGAATTTTGCCCTATTAACCAGCCAAGCTTTATAACCTCTTGATTGCTGATTGAAATCCGCCCACACCCTACCCCTATCAGTATATATTTAAGCTTCTCTTGGGGGAAGCATTTGCAGGGGGTACACATTTGCAACTCGGCTCTTTCTCAAAGTGGCGATTTCTACAAGTGACTGTACCCCATGCGCCCATCACCCTGCACCCCCTGGCAGCAGCCACCGCAATCAACACAATTTAATTCCCATTTCTATTCTTCCCAAATCCAGACTCCCTTTCTCCTGTGCCCTTTGGAACTCGCGCTCTGTCTGCAACAAGCTCACCTCTCTCCATGACCTCTTTATTGCCAACTCATTTAACCTACTCGCCATTACCGAAACCTGGCTCCACGAATCCGACACTGCATCTTCTGCTGCCCTATCCCATGGTGGTCTTCTCTGGACTCACTCCCCCAGATCCTGCGGACGTAAGGGTGGAGGTGTCGGAATCCTGCTAGCCCCACATAGCACCTTTCAGGTACTTCAGCCACCTCCCTCTCTCTGTCACTCTCCTCTTTCGAAGCACACTGTATTCGCCTTTTCTCTCCAATTTCTCTAAGGATAGCTGTGATCTACAGGCCCCCTGGACCAGTATCAACCTTTCTTGAAGACTTCTCTGCCTGGCTACCCTACTTTCTTTCTTTTGAAATCCCCACTATCATTCTCGGGGACTTCAACATCCCTATTAATACTAACACTCCTTCCACTTCCAAACTTCTCAGCCTAACATCCTCCTTTGACCTGAAGCAGTGGATACATGCTCCAACTCACTCAGAAGGCAATATCCTTGACCTCGTGTTCTCTCGCCTTTGCACTCCATGCAACCTCTCTAACTATCCATCTCCTCTCTCTGATCACCAACTTATTAGTTTCACTCTCTCCCTCTCCTTCACCTCCTCTCCCTCCAACCACCTTAAAGTTACCCGCAGAAACCTACGTCATCTCAACCCTTCTCTTCTCTACTCTGCCATCAACAACCTCTACGACAAAATCTCTCCCCTATCCTGCACCAACCTAGCCACTTCTGTGTACAACGCTTCACTTCTAGCCTCACTGAACTCACTTGCCCCCCTCACTACACACAGAATCAAGCCCAGACCCCTTCAACCTTGGCAAACAGATGATACTAGAAGTCTTAAAAAACGTAGTCGTGCTCTGGAGCACCTGTGGCGTAAGACTAAGTCCCAGAGAGATTTCTACCAATATAAATCTGCCCTCCAAAAATACAACTCCAGCCTCCTCTCTGCCAAGCAGACCTATTTTACCACTCTCATTAGCAACTTATCATCCTGTCCCCGTCAACTCTTCTCCACCTTCAACTCTCTACTTCGTCCTCCACCGCCAACTCACTCACTGCACAGGAGATCGCCAATCATTTCAAACAGAAGATTGATACTATTCGCGCTGAGATCTCTACTGTGCCGACACCCTCCATGCTTTACACTTCATGCCCACAGGCACAATCATTATTTCCCTCTTTCAACCCCACCACTACAGACGAAGTTGCTAAACTACTTGCTAATGTCCACCTTACCACCTGCTCTCTGGATCCTGTTCCCTCACAAATGCTACGTTCACCCTCTGGCCCTATACTACACTCTCTAACCCACATCTTCAATCTCTCCCTCTCTTCTGGCATCTTCCCTAACTCTCTAAAACATGCACTTGTCAGACCCATACTTAAAAAGCCCTCACTGGACCCATCCAATCTTAACAACCTACGCCCCATCTCCTTGCTCCCCTTCTTATCCAAACTCCTCGAACGTTTGGTCTACAACCGACTGAGCGTCCACCTCGCTGATAATGGCCTTCTCGATCCCCTTCAGTCTGGATTTCTTCCTCAACACTCCACAGAAACTGCTCTCCTAAAACTAACAAACGATCTACTAACAGCCAAAACCAATCGACACTATTCTGTACTCCTACTCCTGGACCTCTCCGCTGCCTTTGATACGGTTGACCACCCCCTCCTCCTCAAAAAACTACACGCCTTTGGTCTCCGTGACTGTACACTTCGCTGGTTCTCTTCCTACTTATCCAACCGCACCTTTAGCGTTTCTTATAACTCTACTTCCTCCTCTCCTCTTCCTTTCTCTGTTGGGGTCCCTCAGGGTTCTGTTCTTGGACCTCTACTATTTTCAATCTACACTGCCTCCCTAGGTCAACTGATAGCCTCCCATGGCTTCCAATACCACCTCTACGCTGATGACACCCAAATCTATTTCTCTACCCCTCAGCTCACTCCCTCTGTCTCCTCACGTATCAGTAATTTACTCTCAGATATATCAGTCTGGATGTCTCAGCACTTCCGTAAACTCAATCTAGCCAAAACCGAACTTATAATTTTCCCTCCCCCCTATGCCTCTTCCCCTGATCTAAAATCGATGGCACAACTATACGCCCATCCCCACATGCTAAGGTTCTAGGTTTAGTCCTAGACTCTGAACTCTCCTTCAAGCAACACATCCAATCACTGTCCAAATCCTGCCGCCTCAACCTCCGCAACATCTCCAAAATACGCCCCTTTCTAACCAATGACACAACAAAGCTCTTAATTCACTCGCTGGTCATCTCTCGCCTTGACTACTGCAACTCCCTTCTCATTGGCTTACCTCTACATAATCTATCACCTCTTCAATCCATTATGAATGCCGCTGCCAGACTCATCCACCTTACCAGTCGCTCTGTGTCTGCCACTCCTCTATGTCAATCCCTCCACTGGCTTCCGCTCGGCCAAAGAATTAAATTCAAAATTCTAACAACTACGTACAAAGCCATCCACAATTTCGCCCCCAGCTACATCACTTGCTTAGTCTCTAAATACCAACCTACTCGCTCTCTTCGTTCCTCTCAAGACCTCCTGCTCTCTAGCTCCCTTGTCACCTCCTCCCATGCTCGCCTCCAGGCCTTTTCCAAAGCCTCTCCAATCCTAAGGAACTCCTTACCCCAATCTGTCCGCTTATCTCCTACTTTATTAGCTTTCAGAAGATCCCTGAAAACCCTTCTCTTCAGAGAAGCCTATCCTACCCACACCTAACAACTGTACTTTTTTTTTTTTTTTTTCTTCCCATCAGCTCATCCCCCACAGTTATTACCTTTTGTCTCCACTTGACCCTCCCTTCTAGATTGTAAGCTCTAACGAGCAGGGCCCTCTGATCCCTCCTGTATTGATTTGTATTGTAAGTGTACTGTCTGCCCCATGTTGTAAAGCGCTGCGCAAACTGTTGGCGCTATATAAATCCTGTATAATAATAATAATAATGTAAACACCTAAAATCCAAAGCGAGGCTGGTCCTTACGTGGTTAACCCAAAATTCCCAGAATTCTTGTCTATCCCTGATCCCTCTTATCTGGGCTTCACGGGGTAGAAAATATTTAACTGACATTTGTGACGGGGCTCCCTGATTACTTTTAAAACTAAAATAAACTAAAACAAAACCATAATCTCCCGAACGCCTTATTCTTTCAGTTTTTGCAACTCCGCCATGCTTACTTTACAGCCATCAGTGCATGTTGGTCTTGATCTTATACAATCCAAGTAGCGGGTGGAAGTGCCAGATCTGAACGTAGAGAATTTGGAGGATATCTAGGATTACACCTTTACCCAATTGCTGGCCACACACGATAGGCTAACCCAATTCAAAATTCTTCACATGGCCTACCTTACAGCGCAGAGATTACACCCAATTTCCCCCTCAGTAGAACCTAATTGTTGGTGGTGCGGAGACACGCCTGCAAATTTTTTTGTTTTTTGGCCCTGTTCGCACATACAAACATTTTGGGCCGATGTCCTACAGTTTATTTTCCCAGTAACCACAATTTCCATTCCTCAAGTGGTGGTTGTTTGTCTATTGGGTTTGGCCAACCATTTTCTCTTTTCTAGGGCCTCCAGAATGCTTTTGGGTATACTTTTGTTCTATGCTAGAAAAGCTATTGTTTTGGCATGGAAATTGGATGGACCCCCTACTTTGGAAAGCTGGACAAAACTGGTTAATTTGGTAATCCCATTGTATAAAAGAGCATATCTTTCCAGAGGTTGCCCCCAAAAATGTCATAAGGTCTGGGATATTTGGATTGAATCTCCGTATATTACTGATGCTAGTGACGATACTATGTTTGACTAAAGTGGATAGTGTATGAATTCTATGTTCCTCTAACGAGAGTGGGGCTATGTGGGGGTTGACCTGACTTGCACGCCCCCCCCCCCCCCCCTCTGTGTACCACCTCTTTACTTTTTAGCATCTCCAGGGGAATATATATTGCTGTTACTGCACTTTACATATCATCAAAAGATTGTGGGGAAATCTCTGTGTGCAGAGGACAAGGCTGAAATGCAATATTGGATGCCTATAATCTTTGGGCCCTCCAGACTGCACTGCGTTAAAAACAGTCCTGATTCTAGGATAGAAACCACTGCATGGGCTGAGGAATACTTCCAAAAATCACTGTCTTTGGACACCAAGATTTGTTTACACTTGACATATGATATTTAGCGTTCTCTTTTAGTATCAGAACATATATACATTTTTGCTTTTATGTCTCACATTCATATATTTGTCTTATTGTGTTTTTTCTCATGTTTGTCCGACAGCCCTGAAGAAGGGAGAGTACTTTCCCCCAAAATACGTTGGCTTTTATGTACTTGTCAATATTACCAATACCTGTTAACCTACTTTCAAATCTGCATTCTTCTGGACACCAGGCGCTCCTTCCTTCCTACTTTTCCAAGTCTACATGTGAAAACGACCATAAGGCCATACCAAAAAGGCAGCAGCCCAAACTCCAAGAGGTTTTATTACCATAACTTAAGAGTGGGAATAACCTACAGGAGGGATTCCTTCCTACTTGCCCACACAACCACCCACCCACGACCAGTGACTGATTCAGTCAATCCAGCGTGGTCTCCAGCACAAACAAGAGTGTTTTTAAAAGAAGAGGGAATGCTACATTGTGGTAAACATGGCCCTGTCTCAACTTTTTTGGGATGTGTCGCGGCGATCAATTTCAAAATTATCTTATTTTTTCTTAAAAGGGTACATTTTCTACTTTTATTGTGAATAAAATATGGGTTTATGAGATTTGCAAATCATTCAATTTTCCTGGAATTGGGGTTGTATAAGCAATAGCACCAGAGATGATTAATCCAGGGAATAGTTGATTGCTTTAAACCATGGATCAGCAACCTTTTTCCACTTAAGGACCAGATTCAATGTATGTGAATCCATGGAGGGCCGCATTCACCTGCTAATAAATGAAGATAATAATCTGGACCCCATTACATTACACAGCCCTGCACCTCTGGGTCCCTTTACATTACACAACCCCCCTGCATATTACACATCCCCCCATGTTATGCTTTAAAATTGCGCACATTCGTGGAATAGCGACAAACTAAGGTACTTAAAAATCTCCATAGGCGACATTTAAAAAATGTCTACATATTACCAGTTTAAAGTTACAGAGGAGGTCTTGTGCTTGAATCGTTGCTCTTTCTCTCTAACGATCGCAGTGATACCTCACATGTGTGGTTTGAACACTGTTTACATTTGCGGTCACGGCTTAGGTATGCGTTTGCTTCTGCGCGCAAGCACAAAGGGACACTGTCCCTTTAAAAAAAAATTCTGATCACTTTTATTGCTGTCAGAAGGAATGTAAACATCCCTAAAATAAGCAGTGACAGGTACTCTTTATAGAGGGATCTGGGGTCTATAAGACCCCAGATCCCTCCTTTGCACTTAAAAGCCTTCAAAATGCCAAGTTTGGCTGTTTTGAAAGCTGTAATTTTTTAAAAATTTGGCACCTTTAAGTCTTCTGTAAATCGGAAGTGATGTCATGATAGTTACTAGATCCGAGACCCGATCAAAGCTGATTCCGGCTTTGTTCGGGTCTCCGGAGAGCCGGTGGACGTGCTGGCTGGTTGCTCAGGCCTCCCGGTAGGACAGGAGAGCCTGGGCGAGCCATGCATTTATCACGTGCACTGACGGGCCGGACATTTAGCGGTGGTGGGCTGTAGGTTGCCGACCCCTGCTTAAGCTTATGTCAAATCGGCGGCAATGGCACCGTCCTAATCGGTGCGACGCAGCATTTGCGGCACTGCACCGATTTAAAAGAGTAGTTTCTGTACTACTTTTTGCGATTTTGGGGTGCGATTTCCATTGACATCTGTGCAGAAACCCACACAGATATCTGTGAAATCGCGCTGAAATCGGGACTGACATGCGGGAGTGAAAACGTGCAAGTTCAGCTGAACTCACACGGCTTCATTCCCACAGCTTAGTGTGAACCTGGACTTAAACTCACTATACACATTACAATTAGACTGTGCAACCTCCTTTAGATGTAATACAAGGGCCTGCCTGATTGGATACAAATTGAGTGCATAGTTTAGGTAGGTGCTCATATTATATAGTTTTGATAGAGCTAAAGTTGATTGCACAGAGATTGTCTGATCAGATTGTAGCATGTATGGTTACCCTTGGGGGATCAACTATGAATTTATCCCCCCTTTTAACCTCCCTGGTGGTAATCCCGTGTGACTCGGGGTTAATTTTCATTACCATTAGCGGTAACCCCGAGCCACGGGATTGCATTGCAGAATCCTGGTGCAGTATACATACCTTGTCAACAGGATCCTGTGATGTCCCCCCGCTGTGTCCTCTGCCCGATGCTCTGTGTGCCGGGCTCCGTTCCCAGCGAGCTTCGCGACGCATGGGGGCGGAGCCCAGTGTACTGTAATCTGTAAGATGTACTGATACAGTACACTGTAATCTTACAGATTACATTACTGTATCAAATCATTTTACATCCCTTTTGTCCCTAATGCTTTGTCCAGTGCCCTGCATGCAGTTTTATATTATATATACTGTTCTTTCTGCCTGGAAACTTGAGATTGTCCATGGCAACCAAAAAGTGTCCCTTTACATCAAAAGTGTTTTTAGCAGCAGCGATAGTATATTAGAACACTTGCAGAATTGAGCAATGGTGAATCGTGGGGAAATTAATTTTTATTATTGTTTCTTATAATTATTTATAGTTATTTATTATATTTTAATTTATGATTTCGTGTTTCAAACTTTATCATACCCGGGATGTCTACTAGACTCTTGTTTGGACAGATTTAAGTGTCTTACTACAAAAAATTACAGGCCTTCAATATAAAACGCCAATTTTCTATGCAAAACAATGTACTGCTTTGCGATGCAAAAATCATACCGCCAGGGTGGCTACAACAAATTGGAACATGCTTTATAAGGGTTTTACCTTCCTCTGATCAACCTTGCATATGGCTATATACTGTATACAGTGGGGACGGAAAGTATTCAGACCCCTTTAAATTTTTCACTCTTTGTTATATTGCAGCCATTTGCTAAAATCATTTAAGTTCATTTTTTTCCCTCATTAATGTAAACACAGCAGCTCATATTGACAGAAAAACACAGAATTGTTGACATTTTTGCAGATTTATTAAAAAAGAAAAACTGAAATATCACATGGTCCTAAGTATTCAGACCCTTTGCTGTGACACTCATATATTTAACTCAGGTGCTGTCCATTTCTTCTGATCATCCTTGAGATGGTTCTACACCTTCATTTGAGTCCAGCTGTGTTTGATTATACTGATTGGACTTGATTAGGAAAGCCACACACCTGTCTATATAAGACCTTACAGCTCACAGTGTATGTCAGAGCAAATGAATCATGAGGTCAAAGGAACTGCCTGAAGAGCTCAGAGACAGAATTGTGGCAAGGCACAGATCAAGCCAAGGTTAGAAAAAAAAATTTCTGCTGCACTTAAGGTTCCTAGGAGCACAGTGGCCTCCATAATCCTTAAATGGAAGACGTTTGGGATGACCAGAACGCTTCCTAGAGCTGGCCGTCCGGCCAAACTGAGCTATCGGGGGAGAAGAGCCTTGGAGAGCGAGGTAAAGAAGAACCCAAAGATCACTGTGGCTGAGCTCCAGAGATGCAGTCGGGAGAAAGTTGTACAAAGTCAACCATCACTGCAGCCCTCCACCAGTCGGGGCTTTATGGCAGAGTTGCCTGACGGAAGCCTCTCCTCAGTACAAGACACATGAAAGCCCGCATGGAGTTTGCTAAAATAACACCTGAAGGACTCCAAGATGGTGAAAAATAAGATTCTCTGGTCTGATGAGACTAAGATAGAACTTTTTTACCTTAATTCTAAGTGGTATGTGTGGAGAAAACCAGGCACTGCTCATCACCTGTCCAATACAGTCCCAACAGTGAAGCATGTTGGTGGCAGCATGCTGTGGGGGTGTTTTTCAGCTGCAGGGACAGGATGACTCTTTGCAATTGAGGGAAAGATGAATGCGGCCAAGTACAGGGATATCCTGGACGGAAACCTTCTCCAGAGTGCTCAGGACCTCAAACTGGGCTGAAGGTATACCTTCCAAGACAATTACCCTAATCACACAGCTAAAATAACAAAGGAGTGGCTTCACAACAACTCTGTGAATGTTCTTGAATGGCCCAGCCAGAACCCTGACTTAAACCCAATTGAGCATCTCTGGAGAGACCTAAAAATGGCTGTCCACCAATGTTTACCATCCAACCTGACAGAACTGGAAAGGATCTGCAAGGAGGAATGGCAGAGGATCCCCAAATCCAGGTGTGAAAAACTTGTTGCATCTTTCACCAAAAAGACTCATGGCTGTATTAGATCAAAAGGGTGCTTCTACTAAATACTGAGCAAAGGGTCTGAATACTTAGGACCATGTGATATTTCTTTTTTAATAAATCTGCAAAAATGTCAACAATTCTGTGTTTTTCTGTCAATATGGGGTGCTGTGTGCACATTACTGAGGAAAAAAAATGAACCTAAATGATTTTAGCAAATGGCTGCAATATAACAAAGAGTGAAAAATTTAAGGGGGTCTGAATACTTTCCATCCCCACTGTATATACTGTTCACTTGGACTGAGTTTGCACCGTGCACTTTATTGAATTATCATCTTTGGACACTTTTTGATAACCTGATTTTCACATTTTTGATTTGATTTTAATGCAATATCTCTATGCTAATGGACTGTTTTATTTTAAATGTATTAGCACTTTGACAGCGCAACACAATGTTTTTGTTTATTGCTTTTATCTGTATGTGGGAGTTTAATGAGTGCTGCTGTCACAATCTTAGTTGATGTTAATTGGTTTCATATGATTGTTATTTTTTTGACACTAAGCGCAATCAATACTTCTTTCATGTTTAACCCTGTCATTGCTGCCGCTGTAACTATTATAGGAGATTTCACTCCATAAGAAAGGCTTGTTAAATGACCCAGAAGACTTAGTCAAAGGCACACCTATCTGTTAAAATGTGTGCTGCAGATGCTGAACAGCTTTGTGGATAGCCCCCCCCCCCCCTTCTCCCCACTGCTATATGACCACACTGGAGCAAGGAAACAAATACTTAACCACTTCCATACCGGGCCTATTCTAGCACTCCTCTCCTACATGTAAAAATTCTAATTTTTTGCTAGAAAATTACTCAGGACCCCCCAAACATTATATATATATTTTTTTTAGCAGACACCCTAGGGAATAAAATGGCGGTCATTATTTTTCGCAACAACTTTTCAACTTTTTGGAAAAAAACTGTTTCGTGATTTAAAAAATAACAAAACAGTAAAGTTAGCCCAATTTTTTTGGAATAATGTAAAAGATGATGTTAGACCAAGTAAATAGATACCCAACATGTCACGCTTTAAAATTGGACACACTCATGGAATGACGCCAAACTTCGGTACTTAAAAATCTCCATAGGCGACGCTTTAAATTTTTTTTACAGGTTACATGTTTAGAGTTACAGAAGGAGGTCTAGTGCTTGAATTGTTGCTTGCGCTCTAACGCATGCGGCAATACCTCATATGTGTGGTTTGAACAGCGTTTACATATACGTATGCATACTTACGTGTGCGTTCGCTTCTGAGCGTGAGCTAGCGGGGACAGAGGCGCTTTAAATCATTTTTTTAAAATTTATTTTACTTTTTTTTTTTTTTTTACACTTTCTTTTACATTTTTTTTGATCACTTTTATTCCTATTACAAGGAATGTAAATATCCCTTGTAATAGGAATCGTTCGTGACAGGTCCTCTTTATGGAGAGATGCGGGGTCAGTAAGACCCCACATCTCTCCTTCAGGCTGGAAAGCATGAGAGCAGATAAAAAAAATCCACAATCTCATGCTTACCAGCCGCGATTGCGGCTTTGTTTACATCCGTGGCCCGGACGTGACGTAATAACATCGCGCCAGGCCTCCGATGGTCATAGAGATGACTGGTGTCCATCTGGTCACTGGAAATCTCTATTGTCATCTGGCAGCGGCCGATTCTTTCTCCGGGTCCCCAATGGCATGGGAGAGTCGGAGAAGCACCGGATGGCAGCGGGGGCTGTCCCCTTCCGTTGCCTGTAAGAACGATCAAGCGGTGGAACAGCCGCTATGATCATTCTTATGGTGCACAGAATCGCCGGCTGAAAACAAGGATATCTGAATGATGCCTGTAGCTACAGGCATCATTCAGATATTCCCACTGAAAGTCAAAGACATCATATGACATCTTTGGGCGGGAAGTGGTTAACTTCTGATGACAGCATAAGGAGGAGAGGGGCTGGTACAGACAGAGATCCATAGCTCCCGCCCCCTCTAAATGCTGCCAAATAGAACATCTGCAGCCCTCCTTGTCATGCCCTGTGCTTCTTCTGCTCCTTTTATACTGATAAAAAAGACTGCGACTTCTCACATCTGCCAGCTAGTTTGAAAGATTACCACAGTAGTAGCTTGCAGCTTCTGTTCTGAAAAATGGCAGCTGGAGTGGAGCCTTCTACTACCTTTATCAGAGAAGGACTAGTATAGTAGCCACCAGCTACTACTGTAGTAATCTCCTCCGAACTAGCTAGCAGCTGCATGAGTTTGAGGTCTCAGTCTTCAATCAGTACAAAGGAAGAAGTTGAGGCACAGGGCTGAACAGAAAGCTGTGCTGCAGGACAGAGAGGGGCTGCTTGTACCTCCTCCATCAATTGCCACCAGAGCAATTGAGGTGCCCACCAGAGGATCCCGTGACCTTGCCAGAAACCTTGGTACCGTTCTGTTGAGCCAGGATGCAAACAGATCTACCTCAGGAGTGCCCCATCAGAGACATGTCCGATGAAACATGGCCCGGTGAAGGGCCCACCCCGTAGTCCAACCCTAGCCGACTGAGATATCCACCTGTCAGTATTCCACTCCTAGAATGCTTATGTTGGAGAGGGTTGGAATGAGACGTTCTGCCCACCGGAGGATACTGGCAACTGCCAGGGCTGCCCACAACCTATTTGGCTCGCCCTGGTGACTTACATAAGCCACCACCGTTGCATTATCTGACAGGATCCTTACCGGGAGCCCCCAACATTGATCCATCCATGATCCAGACAGTCTGATCGCTCGAAGTTCCAAGATATTGCTCAGTGGTCCGGATTCCACCAGTGTCTAACGACCCTGAGCAGAGCTCAGTCCCAGGACACCTCCCCATTCGGACAGACTGGCATTGGTGGTCACCGTGTTCATAACAAGGGGAGAAAGGATTTACCCCGCTGAGGAACCGGACAGCAATGCCACCAGACCTCTGGTTTCCTGGCCCAGCCAAATCAGATTGTCAAGAGACCTCGGGCACTTGCCAGGATCTCCCTGAAGGGAGCTTGTATGGAACTGTGCAAATGGAATCGCCTCAAAAAGGTAGATACCATCAGACCCAACACCCACATGCAGGTCCGCAGGGAGGCCCACCTGCCGGACAACAGTAAATGAAAAAAGCAGCATGCAACTTCTGGAGTTTGTCCAGAGGAAGAAACACTCTGGCCAGAGCTGAAGCCCGGGTCAGGCTCAGATAATCCAATGTCCTGGAAGGGGCCAAAGCAGACTTCAGACAGTATAGAAGCCAACTGAAATCTGTCAAGGTCTGTATAGGAGCTACGTTGCCCCTCGGGGTAGTCGAGGATTCGCAGAAGATGATCGTCCAGGCAGCCCAGGACTTCAAACCCCCACTGACGTAACCACGCCAGATCTGGGGCCAACACCTCGTGAACACCCGAGGAGTGGTGGCAAGACCAAAGGGCAACACCATGCGCTGATAATACTCAGCACCCACAGCAAAACGGAGGAAGTGCTGGGGTTGAGCACATAGTGGAATGCATAAGTAAGCATTCGTGATGTCGATAGAAGCCTGAAAGTCCCCATGATGAAGGGGTGCCACCGCCGTATGGACAGGCTCCATCTTGAGCTTCTGTACCCACACAAGGTAGGTCAGGGCCTTGAGGTCCAGAATTGGACGCACCATGCCCTCCATCTTTTGGACTGTGAACAGGTTTGAATAAAACCCCTGAAACTGTTCCCAGCATGGGAACCGGGACAATCACACTCTGAAGAAACAGGGCTTGCACAGCCCCACGAGGAGAACAGCAAACGGTCCGGCGACAGACGCACATTGGATGCAAAAAACTTTTTGGGTAACAAGGGCGGAAAACTATCTTGTAACCGGACAAAATCAAGAAGCGTAATAATGTCATCCAGGGTAGCCCCCCACAATACATGTCAAAGCACATGAAACAGAGAGCTCAGCAACCAGGGGAACTGCGGCCAAGAGGCATAGCAGACAAACTGCAGCGTCTAGACCAATAGGTCCGCCAATGCAGCAAAGGCAGGGGATTCTGCTCTCCCTCCAAGTATGTCAGCTGGATCTTTAAAATCCAGAGATTCCACTATTGGAATCATGGTTGCCTTGAGCAGCCTAGAGACAGGGGGGTCCACTACTGGTAGAACAGTCCACTTCTGAAGGAGGGACTCCTCAAAGGGGTACCTCACAGCAAGCATTTTTGGAAGCACAAAGGGGCACTTTGGAGATTCCCAGTCTTCATGGACAAATTTTGCAAAATAAGAGGGAGAAGGGAACGCTTTTGCCACGCAAGACAGCTTATGGGTGCAAAAGGGGAACCGGCCCTCTGCCGCAGCCACCCTGCATCCCCCATCTTGAAAGGTTCCCGCACAGATGTAATAAGTGCGACAACCCGTGCCTTTTCGTGCACCACTGCAGTTGTGGAGGAATCATCCTTGCTCTCTGACAGTACAGGGAGCGAGGCCACCAACCCTGCAAGGTTGGTCACGTCCATGGCGGCAAAGCCAGATACAGGATCGTTCGAGACAGAGACTATACGCCTAAGCGCCACCACAAAAAACTCCACCAACTGAGACCCCCACCGCCTGAGGCCCACTCAGGGGATGTCGACCGAGGCCCCGCACAGGTGTTGCCGGATGCCCAGCACAGGGGACACAGACCGAGGCCCCTCACAGGAGGGTGCCGACCGAGGCCCCGCACAGGGGGTGCCGATGGATGCCGCCCACGAGGCACCACTGCGGCCCCCCACAAGGAGCACTCAAACCGGGCCAACCTATAGGACCCCAAAAAAGAATAGAACGCCCTCAGAGCCCCCACACTGCCGCCCCTCTTGTAGGAGGCAGTCACGAGGCCTAGCAGGCCACAAAAGCTGCAGCCTAAATTTTTGTCCACCTGCGGCAAGAGCACGGCCCGTGGAGGGACCGGACGAATCCGAGCCACCCACCCAGCACCCAGTCGGTAGGCTGCAAAGCCGCGGCCTAAATTATGGGAGGGCCGCTGCAGGTGGTGCCCCGATCACGGATTTCCGGTCACCCGCCTCCTAGGCCCAACCACTGCAGCAGATGGGCCCAAGGGATACCCCCAGTAGCAACCCAGAGGGTGGAAGGGGAGGGACAGTGTGTCCAAAAAGCACCTAGGCCAGAAGCCTGGGCCTCACCCGGGAAGGAAGTGAAGGAGGGGGGGTGGAAGAGAACCCCGGGAGGCACCGACCACCCCAGGGAGTACCCGCGCCCCACACCACATTTAGGGAAGGAGATGAGGGGGCCCCATACTTACCGATCCACGAAGCATGCGGGTAACGCTCCCAGACAGATCCCCTCGAAGTGGGGGGTTGTCGGCCATGAGGAGCACTGCGGCTCAGGCCGAGACCCGATTGCATGCGACCTTCAAGACGTTTAACACGCAGGGCCAGCCCCCCGTCCAGTGGGGCTATGTTGCAGCTGACCTAGCGCTTAGCTGCGGTCTGCACGCGCTCGCTGGCTAGACTGGGGAGACCACTGGATCTTAGCGTCCAGCCCAGCAGTTGATTGTAGATCTCACAGGAGAAAAATCCAGGAAAAAAGAAAATAAACAAAAAAATTCCCAGGACTAGAGATCCCAGCAGGGAACTAGGTCCTTACTCCGGACTAGGCAGAAAAAAACTGAAGGCCTATAGCAGAGAGGGGGGTATATACCACCTAGCCAAGTCTTTTTTTTCTGCCTAGTGTCCTACTCCTTTAGAGGGCGGTATAACCCTATGGTTCTGAATAATTGAGCGCTGTGTCTGTCAATAAATGAGAGAGAAATTACATTTTATTTCTAAACCACAGCACAGCTTTTAACAGGGATGAGTGCTACACTATATTGTCAAAAGTATTGGGACGCTTGCCTTTACACGTACATGAAGTTTAATGGCATCTCAGTATAATGCCCCGTACACATGGTCGGATTTTCCGACGGAAAATGTGCGATAGGACCTTGTTGTCGGAAATTCCGACCGTGTGTAGGCTCCATCACACATTTTCCATCGGATTTTCTGACACACAAAGTTTGAGAGCAGGCTATAAAATTTTCCGACAACAAAATCCGTTGTCGGAATTTCCGATCATGTGTACACAAATCCGACGCACAAAGTGCCACGCATGCTCAGAATAAATAAAGAGATGAAAGCTATTGGCTACTGCCCCATTTATAGTCCCGATGTACGTGTTTTACGTCACCGCGTTCAGAATGATCGGATTTTCTGACAACTTTGAGTGACCATGTGTATGCAAGACAAGTTTGAGCCAACATCCGTCAGAAAAAATCCTAGGATTTTGTTGTCGGAATGTCTGATCAATGTCTGACCGTGTGTACGGGGTATTAGTCTGTAGGGTTCAATACTGAGTTGGCCCACCCTTTGCAGCTATAACAGCTTCAGGTCTTCTGGGAAAGCTGTCCACAAGGTTTACGAGTGTGTCTATGGGAATGTTTGACCATTTGTGAGGTCAGGCACTGATGTTGGATGAGAAGGCCTGACTCACAGTCTGCGCTCTAATTCATCCCAAAGGTGTTCTATTGGGTTGAGGTCAGGACTCTGTGCAGGCCAGTCAAGGTCCTCCACCCCAAACTTGCTCATCTGTGTCTTTATGGACCTTGCTTGGTGCACTGGTGTGCAGTCATGTTAAAACAGGCTCCCACAAAGTTGGGAGCATGAAATTGTCCAAAAAATATTGGTAGACTGATGCCTTAAGAGTTCCCTTCACTGGAAATAAGGGGCCAAGCCCAACCCCTGAAAAACAACTCCACACCATAATCCCCCTCCATCAAATGATTTGGATCAGTGCACAAAGCAAAGTCCATAAAGACATGGGATGAGCGAGTTTGGGGTGAAGGAACTTGACTGGCCTGCAATAAGTCCTGACCTCAACCCGATAGAACACCTTTGGGTAAATTAGAGCGGAGACTGTGAGCCAGGCCTTCTCATCCAACATCAGTGCCTGATCTCACAAATGCGCTTCTTGAAGAATGGTCAAACATTCCCATAGACACACTCCTAACCTTGTGAACAGCCTTCCCAGAAGAGTTGAAGCTGCAAAGGGGATGGCCAACTCAATATTGAAGGAACTAATGGGAAATGGAGCGCTGACAGGTGCTATTTTTGAAATAAAAAAACGGGACAGTGGTGTGGATCAGGAAGTGTGGTGTTTGCAGGTGGCAAACAGTTGAGGTGGTCGTTAGACCTACAGTACTGGGTACAAATGGATGGGGTAGGCGGCAGCCAGCTTCTCAGAGCAGAAGGGACTCTGTGGGGAAGACAAGCAGAAAAAAAGAGCAGCGCCGTTCTAAGGGTAGTAGTGTGTATAAAAGGCTTTAATAATGTTTAAAATATGCACTCACATTTAGGCTGATAAAAACAGGCATGTAGTGTTACTCTAACATCATGAGATCACATCCGGTGGACCGGTGAGCTGTGGAGGAGTCATTCCCCGGCCGCTTCTGGTGGCGTCCGAAGCTCCGAGGTATGTAGTTCCGTCAGACAGTGCTTCAGCTGGTCCGTGGGTGGAGATGTCAGATGCTGGAGAGTCGGGGGGCGTGGCCGTAGCGCTCGTGTTCGGAGCATGCGTGCTCCTTCATCAGGCATGTGTCACACACGCCTGATGAAGGAGCACGCCCCCCGGCTCTCCAGCATCTGACATCTCCACCCACGGACCAGCTGTGCACTGGGTCCTCAGGAGGAATTAACAAGACTTTTTTAACTTTTGGTGAGGGTTGTTTAAACTATGCTGTATAAAGGGAAAATAATCTCTTGTGTTTATGAAGAGTTGTCTATAATCTTTTAATTTCCAAATTTTGTCTTTTTCTGAGGGTGTAGCCTGTTATCTATTCAACGTAGACACAAAGGAACATAAGAAAAATCCATTTATTCATCTTCAATATAAATAGATATTAGTTTGTGATAAAGATGTGTGTTCAAAATGAATCCTCATATTAACAAATTAAATATCTGTCATGGCAGACATGATTATCACTGGTTTCCATTGAATAAATGTTTCCATAACAATGATTCATGTGGTCACACTGGGGAATGTAACATTTTATTCTGGAGGAATGACTGAATAAATACCCTTGTATCATCTCATTATTAATCATTACAAAAGCTGAAGAACACGGTTGTTCTGTTTATATATGAACTGTTTTAATTACCACATTGCTTTATATTAAAGTGGTTGTTAACCCACAAATTACAGTATCCTCTCTGTTTATTAATGTAATCTGCCCTGTGTCTGTGCCTTATAAAAATAATGCAGCTATAAACCTCATTTCAGAGCACGATCGGCATTCACGTGACCGAGAATTCCCCGTTGACGTCAGTCGGGTCACGTGAGCACCGATCGGTGCTCTGAAAATGAGGTACAGGCATAACTCACTTTTAAGTACACAATGGGGTTTATTTACTCAAGCTGGAAAGTGCAAAATCAGGCTCACTTCTACATAGAAACCAATGAGCTTCCAGGTTTTATTACCAAAGCTTAATTGAACAAGCTGGGGTTAGAAGCTCATTGGTTTCTATGCAGAAGTGAGCCTGATTTTGCACTTTCCAGCTTTAGTAAATAAACCCCATTGTGTACTTAAAAGTGGGGTATGCCTGTATATAGCTGCATTATTTTAATAAGGCACAGACACAGGGCAAATTACATTAATAAACAGAGGATACTGTAAAGAAATAACAGTAATTTGAGCAGCAGGAGGGGAGGGGGCGGGCACGGAGCAGATACACTGTGGTCAGTTTATAAAGGGGAGGGCAGAATCAGGCAGGATCAGCCAGGTATTTCAGGTGTTACAGGGGGTCAAATGACACAGCAAAAGCACAGTGCTGTATAACATGCATTAAAGGAACAGGATCTTTTTTTTTTAGGTTATCAAACACTTTAAACACCCTTATAAAACTGGACACCCAGAGAAGTGACCTCAGTTTTCTCTGCTACAGACTGCCGATTCAGCAGTGTGATGAGGTCTGACATCTGATAGGGTCATCCCTTTATGATCCTCTCCTGTAAGCAAGCTCCCATATTACAATATTTTAGACTCAAATTATTCTCTCTGTATACTTCCACATATGCTTTGAATCTCTATATCCTTTAGAGTCACAGCATTGAACAAGGTGGCAAAGACTAAAAATGATCTAGTACTATCCATCCCTCTTAGGCCATTTTAACACTGAAGCGGTGGGTCGGTTAGCGGTAAAGCGCCGCTAGTTTTAGCAGCGATTTACCGCTGTTATAGTGGCGCTTTGGCACCTTTAACCCCCCAGAAGGGGTTAAAAGCACCCACTTAGTGCTGCTTTCAAAGCGGCGCCCATTTCAATGGGCAGGGGCGGTGGAGGAGCAGTGCTCCCCCACCGCCCCAAAGATGCTGCTTGCAGGACTTTTTCTCCCTGTCCTGCAAGCGCCCCGCCCCAGCACTCGGGTTTTCACACTGAGGCTGCAGAAGAGGCCGTTTACAGGTGCTATTTTTAGCGCAAAAACGCCTGTAAATTGCCTCAGTTTGAAAGTGGCCTTAGCCTGAGTTCTAGTGTTTATGGGAAGCTGACAGAAATACCCAACTTAGGTACTATTACAAGCAAGATTTATTTTTAATGAATTTATAACTGGTGTTATAAGTCATTTTTTTTTAAAGCTGCCTGAAGTTCAGTTTTAAAGAGACCCTGTTGCCAGACCCATTCATTTCAACAATCTTCCCACATAACATATGTGCATTTAACATATTGCATGTAATTAACCTGTAAAGGATTCCCTTGTGCAGTCATCTTGGATGTGCCGGCAACTCCATTAGAGTTAGAACTGTCACCTAAAGCTGTATTAATCCCAAAAAACTAAAATAATAATATACTGCAGTTTACCAATCATTAGATGTCGTGGCTGCATTCGTTTTCTTTTTTTAGGATTTTTTTCCTCTGTTTTCACCAGGTGATCTGACCTGTAACCTACCACTTGTATTAGAGTGCCCTCACTCTTGATGAAAAAGCGCAGGGGGGCACCTATGGACAGCAGCATTGTCAGTCTGGGAAGGGGGGGGGGGGTAGATGTACTAGCAGATTTAGATATACTAACAAATTGAAGCCAAGCTCCAGCTAATACCTTATAAGCAGTAACAGCAAACACTTTTTCCTTTTGGAATAAATGTTTTACATAAATAAATGCTGATCATTGTAAGCACCTCTGCTAGTTTTAAATGGTTTGTCATATCTCTATAACGAATACATTCTGCTGGAGAGCTTGATTTTTTGAACTGGATCACCACATTTAAATAGAAGACAGAAAGCCTAAAAAGAAAACTAATGCAGCCATCACATATAAGAAATGGTAAGCAGCAATATAATAAATGTTTGCTTTTGGGTTTAGTACCACTTTAACCCCTTGCCGACTGCCCCACGCAGATATACTGCGGCAGAGGGGCTGCTCAGTGCCAGATCATGCACGTGATTGGACACAGTGGGAGCAAATCAGAGGACCCGCTGATCATTTGGGAGACAGGCAGAACGGCGGTCTGCCTGTGTAAACTCTCTTTAGTGCCTGATAGATATTACTCTCCTGAAGAAGCCACAGCATGTGGTGAAACATGTTGAGAAACAATTCCTTCGGTTGCACTATCAAAGATTGTATTGTTACATTGAATGTAAACTCTTTATAGACATGTTTTTATCAATTTTTCTAAATAAAATGTAACATTTTTTACATAAATTTTGTGTCACCTATTGCACCTTTAAAATCCCAGTTCCCTTTATGCTCTTTATACTGTTTACCTAAGGGATGTGGTGCCAATATTTGCGTTAGATGTGAGGCAACCATTTACATTTTCACTGAGAGTAAATAGACACTCCCAGAAAAGGAGATGGCTATGACATGTGGCAGGAGGGAGGGGGTTGTGCTAGGGAATGGACTCTTCCAGGGGTAGTAACATTTTCTAGCAAGTACAAAGGCACATTGCAAGTAAATACAGAATCATTTATGGAAAAGAAAAACACTGCAAGTAATTTAAATAGATTTTCTGTATTTTTACCTGCAATTTTTTTTGAGTTGGTTACAGGGTCTCTTTAAATGTCCCTGTGTCATCTCCGAAAAAAACAAGCACAGGATTGTAAAAATAAAAACAGCAGAGCTTCACAGACATCAAGCAGACATATCACAGGGAACAGCAGGTGGGTGTAACAAACACAGAGGAATGCCACAGCCTACCTGGGTGCTGACCTTTAAGCCTCATGTAATATCTGATGTAAGTCAATTAGCGGTGTTTCTCTACTGTGTTTTTGCTGTGTGCTCCAGATCTTCTGTAGGCAGTGTTCATGATGGCTGTCCTAATGGATATTATGTTGTGGGTTCTAGGAAACCCTGAGGTTTCTAAGACACAATGGGTTTGATTTGTTAACACTGAAGAGTGCAAAGTCTGGTGCAGCTCTGCATTAAAGCCAATCAACTTCCAGGTTTTTTTTTTTGTCAAGGCTTAATTGAACAAGCTGAGGTTAGAAGCCGATTGGCTACCATGCACAGCTGAATCAGATTTTACACTCTTCAGTTTTAGTAAATCACCCCCAGTGTTACATGTACTCCCCACTACGCGTACATTGAAAATTGTGCCTTATAGAGTTGGATCCTTTGTACTTAATACTCAAGAGACAGGAATCAAAAATAAACTTTTACTGTTTGATATAAGTAATAAAACAGTTAGACATTAAATTAATTACAAGGAATAATTAGCACAGAAACAACGTGCACCAATCACAATACCAGAAAACCACACACACAAGGAGGAGGAGAGTAAAACATGCAGAACTCTATATTTCCCCCCAGGAGGAACACAACACAGAGATACTGTAGAAAGCAGATACACAGAACTATATACATGGGAAAGCTAGAGACATCCCCTTAGTAATGAGTAGTGTCTATATACACAACTTCATACACAGGAGTAGTGCACCACACAACGTTTTCTCTCTCCAGAATCTTCACATAGGCTAGTATGGCCTCCCCACATTCACGCGGTATTACGCCGAGGACCGCATTTCCCTATAAAGGCAGGAAACGCAGGTATGGTAACTGGATACACCATCAGCACCCGTGATTTAATACTGTTCAGACTAAGATAATGCCTTCAAGAAGGATAAAAGGGTCACTCAGCTCTTTAAAAAACGGAGAAAATACAAACAATCTCTAAGCTGAGTAATGTATGACCACAACTTGTCCTCTGTGACCGCAGTATCCCCATAGTCTGCCATACAGTATGCAGGAGGACTGTGTTTTGCCTCTGAACATGTCCTATAGCACTGGGGAATTATGCTGTACCCTACTGATTAGGGCATCTTACCCATGGGACTGGGAAAAGTCTGCTACAAAACTGTGTCTCTAGTTATTCACACTTGTCCTTGCTTGTGCCTTCCTCCTGAGTGGGCTCTTTCTCGGTGCCCCCCGAGGAGTTGGACAGCCTTGCGGAGTGCTTATATGCTGTGCACAGCTCCTGTACACGCTCTGCGCTGGGGGTCCACTTCTGGAATCCAGCCTCATTCTGAAGAAATAGCACAGCTGTGTTGTGTACTGCTTTGTAGTACAGCTCATCTCTGTTGAAAGAATAAAGTAAGAGGAAAAAAACAAAGTTAAAAAAGATTCAGATCAAACAGAATTACAGAGAAAACAAGTCTACAGATACCTGAGGATAAACACTGCCTTTACTGGAGTACTGGTGCCAGTCTAACCACCTTACCACCCAAGTATTTTCACACGTGGTAAAAAAGCAACATGAGGTGAACCTCTCAGCCATTTCAAACAAAAAGCTTACCTAAAACTGGCCACAGATGGTTCAATCTCGGCTGGTTCAGCAGGGACCGGCCAAAATTCAAACCATGTATGGGCAGGCTCATTGTACCCAAGTCAATCGATCAACTTGTGCACAACCAGCATGTCAGATTTTCCATGCGATTATTGCCAGCGGCTAAAGCTGCTAACAATAATAACTGTATGTTCTCCCAGCCAGAACATCCCCCCCCCCCCCCCGGGCTGGGTGAACAGTGTTGTTGGGGGAATCAAGCGATTTTATTTCCTTCAACCCATGCACAGGGTACCTTTACTGCTGGGAGAACACAGTGATTACTGCTAGCAGATATAGCTGCTAGCAATAATCGCATGTAGAAATCCAACATGCTGGTTGATGGATCGACTTGGGTACAATCAGCCTGCTCATAATTGGCTAGAATCTTGGCCGGTCCCTGCTGAACTAGCTGAGATTTGAACCATCTATGGCAGACTTAACAGTGCCATTCTTCTCTTTAGCAAGAGCACTTTAGTGGTCATTAAAGGCTCCTGCACATGGGCATATCGTTTTTACACAGGATCTGGCAGCAAGATCCTGCATAAACAGTTGTCATGTTAATGCCAAAGTTTATATGCGTACATAAATTACAGATCCGTACACAGCAAACTACACTGTGTGCATGAGCCCTAAAGCAGATACACAGCCAAAAGTTTTTTACTTGCTGTCTGCGCCCCATCCCATGTATTTAGTGTCAAGGCCCAACAGAAGTGAGAGAAGATCTCTTAAACAGTCGTCACTGAAACAAGTTCACGCACTGTAAAATTTCTGTTTCAATGAAAATTTGAAGTTTTAGATTTTCCCTCACTTTCGGTCCCAGTGACAATGGTCACCAGGACAAATAGTAAGGATAGAGAAACCAATAAAAAAAGAGCTTCTAATTCTACCCCATGCTATCTAAAAAAAAAAAAAAAAAAATAAAGTAGCTATAGACATTTGAAATTACACTAATATGCACAAAGCACACAGATTTCTTATTCAATAGTTCTATAAGTGAGCTTTAGTGTGAATTTGGGCGAATGTCACTGTGCTTGCATGGGATTCCTAACACACTCCAAAGGCATGCTGGTTTGGTTATTGGCTTCAGTCCAAATTGGCTCCAGTATACGTATATGAGATACTTTAGACTGTATTTACTGTGTAAATTGTTGGTGCTATATACTGTGAATACCTATAATAAATAAATATCTGTGGCCAATTTAGAACCAGCAACAGACTGTCTATATATTCCAGGTATACATGCCTCTTGCACACATGCTGGGAGCCACTGCGGTATTCGTGCTGGAAGGCCGGGAGCACCAACTGGTGACGTTTAAACCGGCTTTCTTCCATGCGAGTGAGGGCCGGCGTAGGGGGGTCTCTCCATTCAGGGATAAAGACAATAAAAGACAGGGGCTGATCTGAACTCTCTAGCAGACTCTGGAAGGAAAAAAAAAATAGTTCAGATTAAGGCAAAAATAAAAGTATAACCATGATAGCAGAGAACATTCAGCATAAATGTATCTATTCACCTCAAAATGTGTGACCATGGCATCCATTAACTCCTCACTGAAAGGTGGGTTTGCCTCAAAGGAACCGCTGACTGGGAAAAAACTAAGACATGGCCTAAGATAAAAAAGAAAGCAAGAAAATACTTATAATCACAATCAATTATTATCATTTTACCCCTTACTATTTACTGAAAAGGCAAAGCAAGTTAAAATATTTCTAAACTCTTCATGGGCAGAATATATGAATGATATGCTTCAAACAGACTGATAGCTAATACACCCTTGTATATCTGTAAGGTGATACAAATCTTCTTATATTATGTAAATCTTTATATATCTACATACATTATATATATATATATATATATATATATATATATATATATATATATATATATATATATATATATATATATATACACACACACACACACAGTATCTCACAAAAGTGAGTACACCCCTCACATTTTTGTAAATATTTTATTATATCTTTTCATGTGACAACATTGAAGAAATGACACTTTGCTATAATGTAAAGTAGTGCGTGTACAGCTTGTATAAAATTGTAAATGTAAATTTGCTGTCCCCTCAAAATAACTCAACACACAGCCATTAACATCTAAACTGTCTAACAAAAGTGAGTACCACCCCTAATTAAAAATGTCCAATTTGGGCCCAATTAGCAATTTTCCCTCCCCTGTGTCATGTGGGGAGCAGGTGTGTTAAATTTGGTATTATCGCTCTCACTCTCTCATACTGATCACTGGAAGTTCAACATGGCACTTCATGGCAAAGAACTCTCTGAGGATCTGAAAAAAAGAATTGTTGCTCTACATAAAGATGGCCTAGGCCAGTCATGTCCAAAGTCCGGCCCGTGTTCCAGTTTAATACGGCTCCCCTAGTAATTTGGATATATACATCTTTTGTGGCCCCCAGAGCCACAAAAGATATATACCATCGTGGAGGAGTGGAAGAGGACTCCAGTAGCAACCTGTGAAGCTCTGGTGAACTGCATGCCCAAGAGGGTTAAGGCAGTGCTGGAAAATAATGGTGGCCACACAAAATATTGACACTTTGGGCCCAATTTGGACATTTACACTTAGGGGTGTACTCACTTTTGTTGCCAGCGGTTTAGACATTAATGGCTCACTCACTACTTTACATTGTAGCAAAGTGCCATTTCTTCAGTGTTGTTACGTGAAAAGATGAAAAAATACATGAAAAGATATAATAAAATATTTACAAAAAATGTGAGGGGTGTACTCACTTTTGTGAGATACTGTGTGTGTGTATGTATATATATATATATATATATATATATATATATATATATATATATATATATATATATATATATATATATATATATATACATATATATACATACATACATACATACATACATACATACACACACACACATACACACACACACACACACACACACACATACACACACATACACATAAATTACTGCCAGGGGAGGGGACCGCCAGGTGGAAGGGGGCAGAGCCCAGAGCTTTATAGGGAAATCATAAAATGGTTTTAGTCAATTTTACAGTATTTAACTTTTTTTTAACATGTCTGTTTAACGTATGTAAACAGTTTTTTTTTTACATATTTTTAAATTATTTGTATAAAAAAAACATTTGAGAAATAATTTATTATGGAGGTGCATTCATGACACTCTGAGACAGGGGTCTTCAAACTACGGCCCACCAGTTGTTCAGGAACTACAATTCCCATCATGCCCAGTCAGGTCTGTGAATGTTAGAGTTTTGCAATGCCTCATGGGATGTGTAGTTCCGCAACAGCTGGAGGGCCGTAGTTTGGAGATTCCTGCTCTGAGATGTAGATGGGCTTTCTAAAACAAAATTCCATCAACCACCCTCATTTCTACCAGGTTGTGTTAAAGTATATCCAAAAGCCCAAAATTATTTTTAGTTTTGGATAAAGTAAAAATCCCTGTCTTTTTTTTTTTTGGATCATTAGGGGGATAGACAACTGTCTCTAATAAGTATCCTCAATAGAAACATCCCTTGCTCTGGTTACAACTCCAACATTTTAGATTTTCTATCACTTTCTATCCTAAAAGGTTGAATCTCCCCAGCAGGGACACAGGTAGTAATAAAAATCTGAGAGGCTTAATTTTCCCTACTAAAAAAATGTTTTGTCTTTGTATATATAATATATAATAAATCCACTAATGAAGACATTGCTGTGGTTGCTAGTAGAAGAGGAGGGAACACTCTTCTGACTCATTCAGGCCTATTTTTAGCACAAGAGCTGCCTGAAAGAAAAAGACTTCATAGATAAATGATAGACCTTGCATAGAGCTCCACCTGCTGATTACAAGCAGTAACAAAACATGCACATGCAATATTTCATACTTGCTTGATAAAAAAGAAATACTACAATTAAAGTGATTCTAAAAGGTAATGTTTTTAAAAAAAAAAAAAAAAAAAAAAAAAACAAAACAAAACAAACATGTTATACTTACCTGCTCCATGTAATGGTTTTGAACAGAACAGCCCCGATCCTGCTCTTTTTGGGTTCCCCGCCGGCACTCCTGGCTCCTCCACCGCCAAGTGTTTGCTATGGGGCACTCATGCATGCTCGTTCCATCAGACACACAGAGCGCGGCTTGGCCCTGACCCCATTCCCTCCTCAATGGCTGTGATTGACAGCAGCAGGAGCTAATGGCTCCCCTTTCTGTATCTGTGCCAATGAGGAGAGAGCGATCCGAGAGAGTCTCTGCTCTCGTGCACCTAGTGATTCTAGCAATGGGGAAAAAAAAAACCATTCATTTTCAGGTAGCTTAAAAAGACATCATGGAGAAGAAGTGTTTTAACCTTAAAGTGCGTAAAGGGTTCTTTACTGTCAAAGTGGTAAGGATTTGGAACTCCCTTCCATCAGCGGGGAGTTTCGATAGTTTCAAAAAAGATTAGATGGGCATCTTAGCGAATGCAATATATAGGGATATAGGAACGATTACTGACAAAAACACACGCACACACCCACCTCCATACAGGTTGAACTGGATAGACTGGTGTCTTTATCCAACCTATACCAACTATGTAACATTACTGGATGGAGATCGGACTCAGGTAAATATAAGCAGGAGCTGGCGGGGCTGTTTGCTAGTCTGGTATTTATCTGAGCACTTAGCAATAATGTAATGAGTTCAATAACCAGGCCTCTGAATTGTATCTTGCAATGTATCCTTACCCCCGGGAGCCAAAGTAGCCATCTGTGTCTGGAAAGGCGGAACAGTACTGCTTGAAATAACAGTTCAGAGGTGAAGCGAAACACTCCGAGGTGACACCAAAAATTCTGTGCAAAGCCTGAAAAACGTTGACTGGAAGTGCCCCCTGTAGACCGGAGCCCTCATACTGTGCTGTCCCAAACATCACCTTCAATAAACAACACTGCATGTTAGACATCTTTTATTTTTTCAAATATGAATATATATGAATATGAGTCTTTTGTAGATACCTGATATCTTCGCAGGAGACACCATACACGAGGCAGGAACTTTTCTGACCCTGGGTCATCTGTACTACTGAGGCGATAAAGCTGGAACTGCAAAGGCAACGAGAAGACATGGGAGTAAATGAACGCTCGTGTAAAAATCACAAGCTGTGTAGGCAATGACAGGAAGAAATGTTGCTCACCAATTTACTGAAGTAACTCTGGTTGATTCTGACGGACTCCCCCTTGTACCTCACACACACCACGTTGCCATCTTGTTGCACATCCACTCCTCCCTGGAATGGCAATGCTGGGGAAGTCAATCGCACAGGATGACAGACGAACACTTTGTCTGGGCAGGGTGCAACTGGGCCTGGTTCTGTAAAACACATTGTGTTTTTTGTTAATATCGAATTATTGTCCGTCACAAAAATAAAAAACATTCTCACTCTGCTGTACATCTCATTTATGTGAATGTTAAAATTGACCTTTGCCCTGAAAACACTAAAAGTAGACTCTGCATGCTCAGCAGTAAGCACATACAGTATACACTTATAGTGAAAATGCTGTCATTTTACAAACTCATTTTTTTTATATTTTTTTTTTTGCCCTTCCTGGGGCGCTGGTGATGTCTCCTGAGAAGGCCACGTCACCATAGCAGTTGGTAAATCTAAAGGACATTGTACAATCAAACTGTAACATGTGTGGTGAAGTTTAAGTGTTCTCTGGATCACACACATAATTCGGATTACAGTGATTGTAAAAGATCAAATTACATTTACCTAAATGAACAAACATGTTATAGTTTTGCACAGAGCAGCCCAATCTTGCTCTTCTGGGGTCCCCTGCCAAGTGCCCACCAAAGCAAGCTGCTTGCTATGGGGCGCTCGTGCAGACTTGTTCCTGAGCTGGCTCTGTGTGTCCATAGACACACAAAGAGTGTCTTGGCTCATATGCCTCATAACTAGCTGTGATTGACAGTAGCAGAAGCCAATAACTCCCACTGCTGTCTCTGAACCAATGAGGAGGGAGAGAGCCTCTGTTCTCATGCACAGCGTTGGATCGAGATCAGGCTCACTTGTAAGAGGGCTGGTGGGTGGGGACTGCTTCAGGGTTTTTTTTTTTCCTTAATGCATAGAATGCATTAAAAAGGTTCTTTACTCTGAGAAATAAAAATTATAAGTCAGCAGCTACAAATACTGTAGCTGCTGAAATTTAATTTAAGTACACTTACCTGTCCAGGAATCCAGCACCCAGACTAGTTCTTCACTAGTCTCCAGGTTCCCGGCGCCAGCATCTTTAGTGAGGGAATCCGACTTTGACAGCTTGTGACTTTACAGCTGGCTTCTGACTGCTCATGTGTGAGCTGCACTGTGCTGTATGAATGGTCCCGCAGCCTTCTGGGACCTGTGACGTGTACCAGAAAACTGCAGTTGAAGAGAGGGGGGGGGGTCGAACTGCCTCTTGGATCACCTAGGGGATTTGACCGGAAGTGGGAGTGGGTACCTGTCAAAATTAGAAACCCGCTCCACCCAAAAAAAAAAAAAAAAAAAAAATTTATGTCAAATGTGGTACAGGAGGTGGGGAGGGGGGCTTTACGTGGAACTTCCCCTTTTCGGTGAAGTTCCGCTTTCAGGTAAAAAACCTACAGCCTTTACAACTACTTTAAGGCCTCATGTACACTGGCCATTTAGCCTATGTGTATCTAATCCCAACATTGGGAGGCACACATGTAGTATCCAGCCCCACAGCAACCAGCCTGTCAATATCTGACGTACATGTTCAGGGACATATGCGCACCCATAGGGTACCACCTGCTACAGTTTCCAGCCATTGCGTATTCCAGCCTGTCATAGATTTTGAAAGGCTGCTGTCAGCAGGGCTGGAAGCTACACCTGTGCCTCTCACTTCACAAAAAACACTGGGATTTGCCACACAGGACTAAACACTCCGTGTGCATTTAGCCCCAAGGGCAAAAGAAAACATTACTCCAAGGTAATGGAATGATTTTATTATTGGCGTAACTACAACCAGAACAGTCCACTGCTGGAACAAAGGGTAGTGCAATCTGCTGGAGGAGCAGTGGATCTGGTAAGTAAAACTGATTTACCCTTCACCTAGACCTAAACAAGCATTTAACCATTGCAGTGCAGGGGCAGCCCTACTGAAAGAGGGGGTGTGACTTTTCCTGAAGTTGGGCTTTAACCACTTGCCTACAGAGCACTTACACTCCTTCCTGCCCAGGCCATTTTTCAGCTTTCAGTGCTCTCGTACTTTGAATGACAATTGCGCGGTCGACTGTACCCAAACAAATTTTTTTTATCATTTTATTCACACAAATAGAGCTTTCTTTGGTGGTATTTAATCACTGCTGGGTTTTTTATTTTTTACAAAAAAAAAACACTAAAAACTTTGAAAAAAAATGTTTTTTACATTTTTCTGTCATTAAATTTTGTAACTAAGTAATTTTTTGCCTTCACTGATGTGCGCTGATGAGGCGGCACTGGTAGTGGGCATTGATGAGTCGGCACTTATGGGCACTGATGAGGAGGCACTAATATGCTGCACTTATGGGCACTGATAGGTGCCACTGATGAGCACTGTTGGCTGTCACTAATGGGCACTAAAAGGCGGCACTGGTGGGCACTGATAGGCACGGATAAGCAGCACGGATAGGCGGTACAGATGGGCATTGATGGGTATTGATAGGTGGCACTGATGGGCAATGATCGACAGCAGTGATGGGCAGCACTGATAGGCGGCACCGATTGCCAGCACTGACTGGCATCGTTAATGGGCACTGATTGGTGGCACTTGTGGGCACTGAATGCTGCCACTGGTGGGCACTATATGCTTGCATTGGTGGGCACTGTTTTGTGACACTCAGGGCACTGATGATCAGTGCCCTGATTACATCCCTAGATGTCTCCCTGTGAGGAGATGCCGCTGATTGGCTCTCCTCTCCTCACACACTGTCAGTGGGAGGCGAGGAGAGCCGATTACCGGCATATCCTTGTTTACATGTGACCGGCTGTGATTGGACACAGTCGATAACATGGTTAAAGAGCTGCGGACGCGCCTCTTTACAGAGATCGGGGTCGCGCCGTGTCCTAGCAGCACGGCGTGGGCGCGCAAGAGTGGCCATTCTGGGACGCCGTCATATGACGACATCCCAGAACGAGAGCTGCACCGCCCCACCATCATTTGACGGTGGATGGGCAGCAAGCAGTTAACCCTGATAACTAAGCTGTGGTTAGTCACAGATCTCCTTTGCTTCTCCCCATCTGTGAGTAGATTTTTTTTTACCTTCAGAGTTTCTGGTCATCCTGGCCATCACTCTGATTTTGACTTCGTAAGCCTAAAGCAGTTTTCCTGATTAGGGATGGCCATAGAGAGAGCGGATTTCTTTCCTGCAACCACAGAGTTTTGACAAGGGAATCCCCCCTGCTGAGCCATTGTGTTCTCGCGGGGGGAGGGCGGGGAAAGCCGTCCCCGATGGGAGAACACAGTGATTATCTCTAGTGGCTATAAAAGCCACTAGCGATAATTGCACGTAAAATCTGGCAGGCTGACTGCTCGATAATCTTGGGTACATTCAGCCTGCCCATACATGGTTCGAATCTCGGGCGGTTCTTGATGAACCTGCCGAGATTCAAACTGTCTATGGCCTGCTAAAGGTTATAGAGTAAATGTGCATACAAGAAGTAACAACTATGAAATAATATATAATTAAACTAACAACATACTGTACTTATTTTTTTTACTCACTACTAAACCGCAAAGTTCTGTAAAGTTTGCTGGCTGGGGTGAAGGGCTTAGAGTTTACACCAAAGCCCTAAGATCTTATACTCTAAAAAAAGATCAATTGCAACTGAAAAATGCTGGTGAACTACTGAGTAAATGTCGAGGGAATTCCCTTCACTTTTTCTCCACAGCACTGGCCCCAAATAGTGCACCAACTTTACTGACAGCTCTCCTGCTACCTGTCCATGATTTAGGCATACTTTATGTTAAAATTTATTACACTATTGTCTCCATTAACACTGCCAGGTGTTGCAAAGAGAGAGAGGTCAACATCAAAATGTTGCTATGGGACCCTGTGAATTGAGGTTACGCCCCTATGGTCAACATTAATAATATCAAAATGTTTGTCCCAATTTATGAGCAGTCCAGAGAACCTGCTTAAAAGGAATGTAGCAGAAGTCATAAAATGCTTCAGTGAGGTTAATGTATCTCCCAGAAATAGAAGTGTATCATCTACCTACAGAATTATTTTATCCTTCCCAATCGGCTCTGACCAAGTCTTCAGTAAAAGGATTTTTCCTAATAGTCACAGCAAATGGCTCAATTGTCAGTACAAATTATAAAGGCAAGAGTGGGTATATCTGCCTAGTGCCTCTCCCCAAAGGTATAAAGTGTGAGAGAGTGATGTTTAAAAGCACTCTAGCCGTAGGGGAGGAGAATATAATCTGTACCCACTTCATAAACTTTGACCCATCCTTCCAAGTTTTGGAGCACCTCTCACGTGTATTCCAAATTAATAATATTAAAAAGCCATGGTTGCGTTGGGGGAGAGTAGTGCTCCATTTCCCACATTTTGCAGGGCGGATTGCATGTAAAGGGATAATTTCCAATAAATTGCTGTTGTCAATCTGTTAGGAATAAATCCTGATTGATTGTAAGCTACCAATTTGGATATAACTTTAGGTAAGCAAAGGGCTAGAGCTTAGGCTAGTATTTTAACATTTGTGGTCAGCAGGTAGGCAAGTCTGGTTTGGAAGGTCTCTATCAGGCTTTGGGATGAGCACTATATTGGCTTTGTACATAGATGCTACAAGGGCACCTGATACAAATGCAAGATGCCGACACAAGTATACACAAGAGGTGCTGTATTAAAGTTAGAAAATATTGTTGATAGGCCTCTGCTGGTAGACCATACTCACTGGAAGCTTTATTTGAGAACAGAAAGTTAAGGACCTTCATTACCTTGGTGAGTGAGAGATCAGAGGCTAAAAAGGCTTTGTTCTCTCGGGTCAGTTCAGGGAGTGTGATACAGAGAGGACACAATGAATAGATGTCAGATCCTAGAATACATACTAACTGGCCCTTCACTGCAAAAAAGGTAGGCAGATGTATTTACTGGTTATAGTAAATGATTTATCTCATTTTAAAAACTTCTTTTTACATTTCTTTTTTTTCCTAATAGGCTTTTTTTCTTTAATTAAATACAACATTTTTAGCAATGCAGAACCAAATATTCTTAAGCCTTCTCCATTTTGTGGGGAGAAGAGTTTAAAAACCACAAAGAAATTCTCTCTATTCTATGATATACACAGTGTCCTTGCAGGCAGGTTACAGATGCACAAGATGATGGGATGAGCTGTGATCCAAGAAAGCCCAGTTACAGTATAAAAGGCTACGGGAAACATGCTCAATCTCCATTTCACTGGAAAATCTTTTTAAGAGCAAGGTTTATTTAAGCTTACAACGATAACTTGTTATATTACACTCCTTAATGTGTCCATGCAGAGGATTGTATGTAGGCCAAAGATTTCTCTAGTGTAGAGCCTATGAAGTTAAGTGGAATATATGGATGTCAAATGCAGCGGCACACTAGCAGAGCACTTTGCTGGCAGGACCTAATGCAGGGTAATTGAGATTTATGGGGTGGGAACAGGTGCACAAACCACCAGCAGGGATCCTTTACACTTCGGCGTTTATTAAAAAACAAAGCCTGCAGATATTCTTGTTGGTGTTACACTGAGCATAGGTGAACGCTGCAGCAATGTTATGTAATGAAAGGGAGGGTGGTCTATGTATATTTATTAGAACTAATCATTAATGGTTTTCAAATAAATCACAAATACCTAAACTACCATATTGCAATATATATATATATATATATATATATATATATATATATATATATATATTTTTTTTTTCCCTTTTACAAAAAAAAAAGGTTAGAAATAATAGCAAAATGGTGTCAATTTACATTGGGTCCCAAAAGGGAGATTTGATGTATTTTCCTCTATATTACTCTACATAGCTTGATTGGGAAGGGAACAGACTACATATACCGATATCATATACTTTCCTGGTTTGCCCTTGGTTTATGAGATATTGCTGGACATCAAATAAACTGTATGCAATCCTGTTCTGTCAAAAAGTTTTATGCTATACTATTCCCATTAGAACACTATTTGGGCAACTGAGAATGCCCTACCAACATACACTGTTTCAGAAAATTAATATATGTCAATATTTGTTAATATTGTTTTATAGCTCTGTCAATATTGTATTTTTAAGTTACTATAATACTTTTATTGTATTCGTGCTATTCTAAGGCCCTGACGAAGCGGGGTTTCCCGCGAAATGCGTAGGCCATATATTTGATCCATAGCACCAGGATCAGCACGCCCGGGACCAAAATAACAGTAACTGTATCTCTACAACTGTAACATGTTCTTAATTAATAGATGAAAAATAAAGTTTGAATACATATTTTACATTTGTGGTATATATTTTTATTCAAACCCTACAGAGATACACACAAAGTCCCACCCCACCTTACCTTTACCCGATTTGGTGTTTAAGAATAGTTCTGTATTTCAAAAAGTTAAAGTTTGCAGGTCACAGCATAAACTTTTTTTATTACATCAACATAGTAATACAAACAATAGTTATTTTTTATTTTAGCTCATTTGAAAAATATCCTCATGTTATAATTGCTAACTGCCATATTGATCATCTCTTTCCACAACTTCCTGGATTCCCTGTATGCTTTGCAGCTTCTCCTCTGCTGTTCATTTCAATTTCTAAGGACTACATATCCCATAGTACTATGCTGCCTGCAAGCAGTTATTCCGGCACCGACTCTGCCTCCTAAAACTCCTTCTCTCAGCACCTCTGTAGTTCAGAAAGGCAGGCTCTGTGAAATCTGTGACACAGCGGCGCCTGCTCAAATTTACAAAGTTCAAGATGATTCACATTAATAGGAGTAGACCAGAAAAAAAACAGAAAGAGATTGAAATACAATGTGGAAATGAATATATGATTTTAAATTTTGACCACAAATACGCTTTAACCACTTGCCGACCGCTGCACGCCAATATACGTCGGCACAATGGCAGCGGTGGGCAAATGGGCGTACCTGTGCGTCCCCTGTAACTGGCAGGGCTAGCGGGCGCCCGCCGCGTACAGCGTGACCATGCCCAGCGGGTCCACGGCCTCGATGTCCACCGGTGTACCACGATCGTGTCACGGAGCCGCAGAATGGGGAGATGCAAAACAAGGCATTTCCCTGTTCTGCCTAGTAACATGACAGGGATCTACTGCTCCCTGTCATCGTGAGCAGTGATCGCTGTCATGTCAGTGGTAGCCCACCCCCCCCAGTTAGAATCACTCCCTAGGACACACTTAACCCCTTGATCGCCCCCTAGTGTTTAACCCCTTCCCTGCCAGTGTCATTTACACAGTAATCAGTGCATTTTTATAGCACTGATCGCTGTTATATTAATGACAATGGTCCCAAAATAGTGTCAAAAGTGTCCGATGTGTCCGCCGCCATAATGTCACAGTCACGATAAAATCGCAGATCGCCGCCATTACTAATAAAAAAAATAAAATAATAAAAATGGTATAAAACTATCCCCTATTTTGTAGATGCTATAACTTTTGCGCAATTCAATCAATATACGCTTATTGCGATTTTTTTACCAAAAATATGTAGAAGAATACATATCGTCCTAAACTGAGGAAAAAATTTGGTTTTTTAATATATTTTTGGGGGATATTTATTATCGCAAAAAGTAAAAAATAGCTTTTTTTCAAAATTGATGCTTTTTTTCTTCTTGGTTGCCATGCGGCCGCCCAGCGTCACACCAGCACTCGCTGATGTGAAGCTTACATCAGCTGGCATGGATGGATCCTCCATTCCCCCATGCCGGGTGTTGTTGCTCTGGGTGGCGTGCGACGCTCCTTATGTCGGATGCGCCGTCGTTGTTGCTGACGGCGCTCCGAGTCAGGTAGCGCGCATGCGCACTGTGAGCATTCGGCCGGTCCGGATGACTACGGACGGGACGTACACACAAATAGGACGGCGTCCTGTTATGGTGTACAACCCGTTCCAGCGAAAGGAAGGCACCACACGTCGGAGGCTAACTTCTATCGAATTCAGGTATCCCCATTCTTATAGAAGCAGCGACTACAATAGATTAACTACTGGTATATACATCTTCTTTAGGCCAACACTTCTGTAGCTTATTCCTCTCCCTGCTCCCCTTTGCATCCTAGGTGTAAGCAACATTAAACTACCTTTTGAGACACTGTGGCTTTGGCACCCATCTAACTACCTCTGACCACCCGAGTTCTCCTGCTATATTTATATATACATACATGAGACTGACAGGCAAGAATACCCTGTATTCTGAGCTGCTGGTGAGTGATTTTTGTTATGGTTGTGTGAACTTCACTAACATCCAAGACCTGTAGATCACCGTTTTTTAAGTTAGTTGTTTTCTTTCTAGGAAGGTCTCCCCGTAGGACATAGTACCAGCCTATACCTATCCCGACGTGTGCTGCTATACTACACTGCCGGCCCCCCGGTTCTTCCTGACCTGTGGGCTTATTTTTCATGATTTTAGATACATTTACGTTGTGAGTACTTTATATACATATTCCCTCCTTCTGTCCCCCCCCCCCATATTCCCCTTCTCCTCCCCCTTTTCCTTCCCCCCTCCCTCCTTTTGCCCCCCCCCTCCCTCTTCTTTCCTCCCCCCCCTTCTATTCCCCCTTTTTCCCGTTCCAATTCCCCCCCCCCCGTTTTCCCCCCTCCCCCCTTTCTTTTCCTCTCTTTCTCTCCTGTGGTATATTGGGTGTCTAAAATGATATTTTATGAAGCTTTCCTGCTTTGTTACATTCTTTAGTTACCATACAGTACTATGTTGTGTACGCCCCCATGGTAGCCTTTCATCACTTCTTTGGTTTGTGTCTCTACGCTACACCGCACTGTTTTAACCAGCATGGAATTGTTTGATTCTGTAATATGCGGCATCGTTCTAGATGCCGGTTTCTAGGGTTTTATATACTAATTATATTTATATGTTATGTTATGTTATGTATCTTGATAGCCACAATATATTTTTCCGCTCTTGAAGAAGCGTGAAGACACGTGAAACATGTTGAGCATTGAATATCTACATGACATGAACTAATCGATTGCGGATCTGCTATCCAGCCATCTTCTCGGACCGGTTGCTATTTGGGATGTTCATCCTTATGTCCGAAGAACTGTGCATTTAGATAGTGTTGTATAGCTATCGCTTTATTATATATATATATATATATATATATATATATATATATATATATATATATATATATATATATATATATATATATATATAACTTGTGGTTTTTAATCAATGTCCTTTTTGTATGTATTTTTCAATAAAATAACGTTGTAATAGATATTTTTGTAGTCGTGCCTAAAAAGTCCAAAGTCTCTCCTTTTTGCTTTTTGAGTTTAAATAATATATATGCAAAGTGGTTGGAGGGAAGCTTCAGAATGGCAAAGATATTTTTATTACAAAATATGTGAGAAGACTGCATTTCCTCTTTAATGGTGTTTGCACTTTACTGTTTTTATCTTTATGGAATAAAAATTGATTATTTTATTATTTTTGTGTGATTTCTCAGTGGCGCGCATAAAGTCCCATCCATGGTCTCCGTACATCGTCTGGCACTTAAAAAGGGGAGTGTTTTTGTTCTATTGCTATATAAAGGGATAGTGCCTACTGAGAAATAAGGAAATAACATATATATGTGTTGACAAAAACAGAACTTCTCTACATATGTGTCTACATATAATATACTGTACTCACCTGGATATGGCTGGAGATTACAAAAACTCTGAAGGATTTTTAACCACTTGCTGACTGTCCTATACCGCCGGATCACGTATATATACATGTGATCCTGCACTTCCGTCTGCAGGGGGTGCATTGCGCCGCTTCTCCTGTGATTATTCACAGCAGAAGCTGATCTGCAGTTGCCGGGCACTCAATGTCTGCTGACACTAGCGGATCGTCAGGCAGAGACATTGCATCTCTATGTTTTTTTTTTTTCAAGCTCAGCAATACACTTGAAAACAGAATCTTGTACATTCAAAAGACCCAACACCTAAACACACATAACATTGTATATGCAGTGCGGTGTAATACGAAGACCTGTACACTGAGGAAAACAACCCAAAATGACCCAACGTAACAGAGTAAACACAAGTCAGTTTCCCTACATCTTAAAGTGGATGTAAACCCTCCATACACCCAGTGAAGTGAATGGCCTCAGATTATACACAGGGATGAAACAAATCTCCCTACATAGGTTTTACATCCATATCTGCTGTCTTCTTCTTATGGGACTTAGCTCTTTAAAGAGAGATAACAAAACACTGCAGATAGATGCGCCCAGCTCAAAGTTCATGAATTGGGTTTACATCCACTTTAAGGATTAGGGACTTTTTTTTTTTTGAGGACAGTGGGGTAGTACATTTTGGACAGAGAGAAAAACATTCACATGAGGCGTGAAAACAGGCCATCAACGTCAAAATGCAATAACCATCACTTAACAGAGGTAGGGGGCCTTCAATGTGATCTGTCTTCTACCTGTCCATCATGAAGACTGGATTATGTAATTAGAATAGGGCATGTTTACAAACTTTCACCTCTCCCATAATGTCCTTAGACCTTCAACAACTGCCTTGACACATTCCATGGAAAAATGGCTTCAGGTGACTGATAAGAGTTACTGGCCAGCAGGAAAACGTCTTTATTTGTACAGAACAAGTCCAGTTGGATGTGACTAACTACTACCAACTTGACCATGACCTGGATAAATGAACAACTTCACAGACATAGGAGTTGCTTCACTAAAACTGGAGAGTGTAAAATCTGTTGCAGTTGTGTATACAAACCAATCAGCTTCCAGGTTTTTGTTTTGTCAAAGCTTAAAGTGGTTGCACACCCTGCACAACCACTTTTACTTACAGGTAAGCCAAAATTAAGACTTACCTGTAGGTCCTGGAAATTCACAGTTTAGGAGATATTTACAAAAAGCCGTGCACCGATGTCTATGGCGCACACGCACTTTAGAAAGGGCAGATCGTACCGTTTCTATTAGGGGTCATTCCGTGACGGACGTCATGTGACTCCGTCCAGTCACAGAGCCGGAGTTCGCGGCCCTGGAAGGCAGAGGGGTGAAGATGGACGCTCGCTGCTAGTGTGGACAGCGGAGACATCACAGGCTTCGGTTTCAGGTAAGTGACACATAATGGGCTACGATGCATAGTGGCCCATTATGCTTTACCTTTGCAGGGAAATTAAGGGGAAGTAAAACCCACCAGGGTTAACTGAACAAGCTGAAGTTAGAAGCTAAATGGCTACCATTGCATAGCTGCACCAGATTTCGCACTCTCCAGTTTTAGTAAATCAACCCCATAGTCTGCAAAGAATATGGGAGACAGACTTTGATAAGCTCAGTTTTTACAATAAGAACTGCCTGAGCAGTGCCATAAGAATACTAGAAAAGTATCATGGGCAGCACAGTGGCTAAGTGGGTAGCACTTCCGCCTGGCAACACTAGAGATGTCAGTTCAAATCCCAACCACGGCACTACCTACACAGAGTTCTACCTGTGCCTGCGGGGTACTCCAATTTCCTCCCACACTCCAAAGACATGTTGGTAGATTAATTGGCTCCTGTCTAAATTGGCCCTAGCATGTGTATGCATGATTGTCAGTTAGAGGGACCTTAGATTGTACGCTGTTCGAAGGCAGGGAGTGATGTAAATGTACTATAAACGCATATATATATATATATATATATATATATATATATATATATATATATATATATATATATATATATATATATATATATATATATATATATATATATATACACACATACACACACACACACACACACACACGATTCAAATAGAGTTTTTTTTTTTGGACACCGCGCCGGTCCTGAGGAGCTGCGGGCAGGAGTTTTTAGGCGAGGCCATGGATTTGGCCTAGTCCGCGGCGTCCGGCCTCGAGGACTAGGCCAAAGAAGCAGCCCCACCTAAAAACTCCTGCCTGCAGCTTCTCAGGACTGGCGCGGTGTCCAAAAAAAAAAAAAAGACTCGATTCAAGATTCAAATCGATTTTTTCCCCAGCCCTAATATATATTTTATGTAAAGCGCTGCACAAATTGATGGCGCTGCATAAGTACCTGTAATTAATAAATAAATATGGTGGAAAGGGCCACAAAACCTTTTAACCGCTTCTGGACCAGCCGCCGCAGTTTTACTGGTTGGCTCCCCTGCGCGAAACCACGTTACTGTACGTGGTCCCACAGGGTCCAGATAGCAGGCGCGCGCGCTGCAGAGCACGGTTGCCGATGCTCGTGGCCGACGGGAGCTATGACCGCCATCCACAAGCGATCATGACCAGGAGAGTGGAGACACAGAACAGGGACGAGTGTGTGTAAACACACACTTCCCTGTTCTGTTCTGACCAGGTCCTGGATTTCAATGTTCAATACAAACAATTCGAAAGGATTGTTCGTAAACATTGGCCTATTCTCAAACAGGATATGGTACTGGGTCCAGCTCTTTCTGAATTTCCCCAGTTTGTTTACAAGAAGGCTCCATCTTTGAGAGATAAAATGGCCCCTGGGGTTATTGATCCACCAATTTTGTTCGAGAATAGGATATTTAATGTATTGACAGGATTTTATGCCTGTGGGCATTGTCCACCATGCAAACAGGCTATGGGTAATGTCAAAAAACGCAAAGAGAGTGTGTCGCCACGGCAACCAAGAAAGTTTATCAAATCAAAGATTTTATCACATGTTCTACATCAGGGGTAGTATTCACGATGGAGTGCGAACGTGGCCTCCAATATATAGGGAGAACATCTAGACCTCTGCATATAAGAATTGGAGAACATGTGACAAATATTAAAAAAGGTTTGGTCACATAATGTTTCCAAGCATTTCAGATTGTTTCATGTCCGTAGCCCCGCGAAACTAAAATTTTGGGGGGTTGAGAAAGTGACCCCTCATTGGAGGGGGGGGGAATTACATTCGACAGTTGAGCCGTCAAGAGTCTTTTTGGGTCTATGAGACCTGAGTGGGGGTACCCATGGGGCTCAATATCGAATTTGATTTAAATGGTTTCATTTCGGATCGTTAAATATTAGTTTTTCTTTTTTGTGATCCTAAGGATCTCTGTACAGTTTATGCTCTTTTTACTCACTCAGACTGGGAATATATGTTATGTGACTGATTGGTGATTATATATTTGTAGTGTTGTTAAAGGGTGGCTGCGGTGATGTCGTTTCTTACAAATTATGTGAGGAGTTTAATCATTATATCATAATTTTTATATTTTAATTTTATAACCATGATCTTACATTTTAAATTTCATTTTTATTTATATATCCCTCTTTTCCCTTGTGGCCATTATCTACTTTGTTCTGTACATTACCTCCTAGTCAGTGGACTGGCTGGTGGTCTTCTGATTCAAGCCGTTTTAGAGTTAATAATGTGCATATGCCTTGGTATTAGCTTACAATGCGAATAGTAATTATCTCCCTGAACGTAGTGTCACGTGACCGGGCGTCATGCCGTCGATGACGCCACGGTCGCTATAGCTACCTATGTACATTAGCAGGAAGTAATTCCCCTGACCTCGTAGCGGTCCGTGTTGATTGGACGGCGTCCGTAGGAGCTTTCATTACACAGGTGAATGTGATATGGGGCTCACTATATATATAGATTTTATGTCCGGGACTCTATTACTGAGGAAGTCCTGGTCTGGACGATACGCGGGTGGGAGTTCCCTAGGACATCACTGCAGCCACCTTCTCTATTGATGTTATTTCATGATGTCATTATACACCTTTTATCCCAGCACTAGGGTTGTAGTGCTTTTTATGTGAGTACCTGACGTACAATAAATTAGGTTATTTTAGCCACACAGTGTGCACTATATATATATTTATTTATATTTCATGTTATTATGGCCACCAATTGAGAACAACTGAGTGCGGTCTCCTAAAGTCGTGTGACTGTCTACCCATGCAAGTTTCCATCCATGTCCACAGAGTGGTAAACGCCTTATTGACCCGTCTGTTAGTTCAGGCGTCCATTTGCTGAGGTGAGCGGTTTGGCTAACTGGTGGTGGAATCATGGATTGTGTTGCACTATATGAACTGTTGTGAGCACCCAGACCACCGCAGCGGAGACTTCTTTTCTGTCAACCCGTCTATTTCCACTTTTTTCAATTTAAAGGGGACTTTACTATATTTATGCTATGAGCAATATTTGAGTCTTCTGGTTGCATTTATAGTGCTGCACTGCTTATTTTCTTTGTATTCTTTAAGGTCTTATATGTTTGCCTTCAGTGTTCAGCTACTTGTATTTCACAGTTAGGATATAGTTTTTTGCGCTGACTGAATTTCCATTTTTACTGACAGATCGTGTGTTCCTATTAGCTAGGAACCATGATCCGTCACTTCCTCTAGTCAGTCCCCTCCTCCTTCAGTTAGAATACGTATTCTTCTACATATTTTTGGTAAAAAAAAAAAAAAAAAAAAAAAATCGCAATAAGCGTATTTTGATAACTTTTGTGCAAAAGTTATAGCGTCTACAAAATAGGGGATAGATTTATGGCATTTTTATTATTCTTTTTTTTTTACTAGTAATGGAGGCGACCATCGATTTTTATCATGACTGCGACATTATGGCGGACACATTGGACACTTTTGGCGCTATTTTGGGACCATTCACATTTATACAGCGATCAGTGCGATTAAAAATGCACTGATTACTGTGTAAATGTGACTGGCAGTAAAGGGGTTAACCAGGAGGGGGCGCTGCAGGGGTTAAGTGTGTCCTAGGGAGTGATTCTAACTGTGGGGGGCTATGTGTGACACGACACTGATCACCGCTCCCGATTACAGGGAGCGGTGATCAGTGTCCTGTCACTAGGCAGAACGGGGAAATGCTTGTTTACATCAGCATTTCCCCATTCTTCCTCTCCATAAGACGATCGCGGGTATGCCTGTGGACATCAAATCCGCGAGACCCGTGGTGGGACTCATGGAGCTCGCGGCGGGCGCGCGTGCCTACTATCTGGACCTCGCGAGATCACGTACAATAACGTGATTTCGTGCAGCGGAGCCAACCTGCTGCAGTAAAACTGTGGCGGCTGGTCTGCAACCGGTTAAATTGAAAAAAAGAAAGAGCACTATACATGTGATTTACTCTTTTAACTTACTAAATCCAGCACAATGCTACATTAGTGGTACTTCTTTCTTAAATTGGAGTTCCACCCATATAAAAGTCAGCAGTTACACTAACCTGTCCTACGGTCCAGCGATGCGGACGAACGAAGCCTCGCTTCTCTTCCCCTTCTCTCCTCTGCGCTGGCATTGTGACTGTGGGTGCCCGGCTGTGGCTTCACAGCCAGGCATGCACTGCGCATGCGCGAGCTGTGCGCTGTGATTGACTGGGCAATCTTCTGGGACCTGTGAAGTGTCCCAGAAGATTGCACGGAGGGAGGGGGGAGAGGTGATCTTCCTTCCAGTGCTGCGGAGCCAAGGGAGGAAGTGGGAGCTGGATGCCCCTAAAAAGAGGGTATTGCTGCCCCCCCAAAAAAATGACATACCAAACGTGGCATTTCAGGAGGTCACCTTCACTTAAAGCGGAAGTTCCATTTTTGGGTGGAACTCTACTTTAATATAAGGCCAACTCCAGCCAATAGCCCAAGGCATAGCAATTTGCAACCTTATATTTCCAAGGTGTTAAAGAGTAAACATATTACCTGGTATATTGGCTTCACGTAGCAATGTCAAGTGCTTCTCATGAATCCTCTTCACATAATCCTGAGAGAAGTGGTAGATTTTGCTACATATGCCTTCTACTGAGTCTCGTGCCACAGCTGCCATGTGCGGGCCACATTCCCTTCGTAGGTGCTCCAAGCGGTCCTGAAACAGAGCAGATAATTAATTGACAATAAAGCAGGTTTTTATGATGCAATACTATGCAAAATGTAAAAGGATTAAAAATCAACGGTGGTAGAGTAGAATGTAGATGAAAGTTTAGTAAGGAGAGATTTAGAAAAAAATCTCTCTAGCCGAAATCCTCTCACACTAGCCCTATCACCTACGTGAACAGCACTAGCTGCCAGTACTAATATTTTAACACAAATGGGTAAACAAATAATATATGAATAGTGCAGAATCCACTCTGTAAATTTTCAGTGAAAGTTTCTTCTTTACAATTTGAAATCACCATAAATAAATATGCATAAATATCTCCACGATATTCAAAGTACTCACCGAAAGCCTCCTTTGTCACTCACTCACTCACTCACCTTTTTGCCTGGACCTATAATAATATACATCAGCTAGGTCAGGCACGCTTATGATTCCATACAAAGGAGATGTCCTGATGTTCTCAATTGAATGTCACCCATACGCAATCAGACCAATCTCCACTCCACTACATTTTCGGGGATTACATCATCCAGTCTCTGCCATGTCACATCTGTTAAGTCTTCCTCAGGGGCTTTTAGACTCGAAATACATACAATATAAATTTGCTATTTATCTGATTATATCGTAATCATAGTAACATGTATCATGTTGCATGTTAATATAATTGGGATATATGAGATAAATGGCAAGGTGTACAGTGGGGACGGAAAGTATTCAGTCCCCCTTAAATTTTTCGCTCTTTGTTATATTGCAGCCATTTGTTAAAATCATTTAAGTTCATTTTTTTCCTCATTAATGTACACACAGCACCCCATATTGACAGAAAAACACAGAATTGTTGACATTTTTGCAGATTTATTAAAAAAGAAAAACTGAAATATCACATGGTCCTAAGTATTCAGACCCTTTGCTCAGTATTTAGTAGAAGCACCCTTTTGATCTACAACAGCCATGAGTCTTTTTGGGAAAAAATGCAATAAGTTTTCCACACCTGGATTTGGGGATCCTCTGCCATTCCTCCTTGCAGATCCTCTCCAGTTCTGTCAGGTTGGATGGTAAAAGTTGGTGGACAGCCATTTTTAGGTCTCTCCAGAGATGCTCAATTGGGTTTAAGTCAGGGCTCTGGCTGGGACATTCAAGAACAGTCACAGAGTTGTTGTGAAGCCACTCCTTCGTTATTTTAGCTGTGTGCTTAGGGTCATTGTCTTGTTGGAAGGTAAACCTTCAGACCAGTCTGAGGTCCTGAGCACTCTGGAGAAGGTTTTCGTCCAGGATATTCCTGTACTTGGCCGCATTCATCTTTCCCTCGATTGCAACCAGTCGTCCTGTCCCTGCAGGTGAAAAACACCCCAACAGCATGATGCTGCCACCACCATGCTTCACTGTTGGAACTGTATTGGACAGCTGATGAGCAGTGCCTGGTTTTCTACACACATACCGCATAGAATTAAGTCCAAAAAGTTCTATCTTGGTCTCATCAGACCAGAGAATCTTATTTCTCACCATCTTGGAGTTCTTCAGGTGTTTTTTTTTAGCAAACTCCATGCGGGCTTTCAAGTGTCTTGCACTGAGGAGAAGCTTCCGTCGGGCCACTCTGCCATAAAGCCCCGACTGGTGGAGGGCTGCAGTGATGGTTGACTTTCTACAACTTTCTCCCGACTGCATCTCTGGAGCTCAGCCACAGTGATCTTTGGGTTCTTCTTTACCTCTCACCAAGGCTCTTCTCCCCCGATAGCTCAGTTTGGCCGGACGGCCAGCTCTAGGAAGGTTTCTGGTCGTCCCAAACGTCTTCCATTTAAGGATTATGGAGGCCACTGTGCTCTTAGGAACCTTAAGTGCAGCAGAATTTTTTTTTGTAACCTTGGCCAGATCTGTGCCTTGCCACACTTCTGTCTCTGAGCTCTTCAGGCAGTTCCTTTGACCTCATGATTCATTTGCTCTGACATGCACTGTGAGCTGTAAGGTCTTATATAGACAGGTGTGTGGTTTTCCTAATCAAGTCCAATCAGTATAATCAAACACAGCTGGACTCAAATGAAGGTGTAAAACCATGTCAAGGATGATCAGAAGAAATGGACAGCACCTGAGTTAAATATATGAGTGTCACAGCAAAGGGTCTGAATACTTAGGACCATGTGATGTTTCAGTTTTTTCTGCAAAAATGTCAACAATTTGTGTTTTTCTGTCAATATGGGGTGCTGTGTGTACATTAATGAGTGAAAAATTTAAGGGGGTCTGAATACTTTCCGTCCCCATTGTATCTCACATCTTCATGCCTGTGAGGAAGTCTAACGTAACATGTAAGGTGGAGACTGGATGACACAGTCTCGGAAGTTGCAGTGAAGTGGAAAGACAGACAGTATCTTATTAAATTGGTTTTATTGATTTTACGCTATATGCAGTTTCCACTTTATTCTATTGTACTACTTAAGGCTGGGTTCACACTAGTGCGAATTGGATGTGGGTTTCCTCGCATCCAATTCGCACAGCAGGAGATTGTGACTGGCTTTCTATAGAGCCGGTTCACATATCCCCACAGCGGCTCCGGTGCGACTTGCACAGGAGCCCTGTGCCTTTTTTGGTCCGTTTCAGGTCCGAATTCAGCTGTGAGCCGCTGCGTGCTCATATGTGAACCCAGCCTTATGTGATTTCCACTTTACTCTGCCTGATTGTGTATGGGTGACAGCCAATCAAGAACATCATGAAATCTCCTATGCATGGTATTATAAGTGTGCCTGTCTTAGCCGATGTATATTAGCAAAGGTCCAGGTCAAAAGGTTAGTGAGTGACCAAAGGGACTTTCACTGAGCACTAGGAGAGTCGTGGCGTTATTTGCGCATATTGATCACGGCGGTTACAATTTGTAAAGGAGGACGTTTTACAGAAGATTTACAGAGTGTAAATACACACACACACACACACACACACACACACACACACACACACACACACACACACTATATTGTCAAAAGTATTGGGACACACATACACTTTAATGGTATCCCAGTCTTAGTCCGTAGGGTTCAATATTGAGTTGGACCACCCTTTGCGGCTATAACAGCTTCAACTCTTCTGGGAAAGCTGTCCACAAGGTTTAGGAGTGTCTATTGGAATGTTTGACTATTCTTCCAGAAGCGCATTTGTGAGGTCAGGCACCGATGTGGATGAGAAGGCCTGGCTCCCAGTCTCCACTCTCATTCATCCCAAAAGCATTCTATTGGGTTGAGGTCGGGACTCTTTGCAGGCCAGTCAAGTTTCTCCACCCCAAACTCGCTCATCCATGTGTTTATGGACCTTGCTTTGTGCACTTTAGCAAATCATTTGGTGGTGGGGGGATTATGGTGTGGGGTTGTTTTTTTTCAGGGGTTGGACTTGGCCCCTTAGTTCCAGTGAAGGGAACTCTTAAGGTGTCAGCTTACCAAGACATTTTGGAGAATTTCATGCTCCCATTTTTGTGGGAACAGTTGGGGATGATCCCTTCCTGTTCCAACATGACTGCACACCAGTGCACAAAGCAACGTCCATGAAGACATGGATGAGAGAGTTTGGGGTTTAGAAACTTGACTGGCCTGCACAGAGTCCTGACCTCAACTCGACTGAACACCTATGGGATGAATTAGAGTGGAATTCTCGTCCAACATCAGTGCCTGACCTCCCAAATGCGTTTCTGGAAGAATGGTCAAACATTCCCACAGACACACTCCTAAACTTTGTGGATAGCCTTCCCAGAAGAGATGAAGCGGTTATAGCTGCAAAATGTGGGCCAACTCAATATGGAACCCTGTGGACTAAGACTGGGATGACAATTGAGTTCATGTGCGTTTGCAGATCACTGGTTTGAGGGTTTGATGTGTGGATCACATCTACAGGGGGAGCTTTGAAACAAGAGGTACTAGAAAGAAGATAGATAATGTGTGAATTCATCAGATAGATTATAACATTTAAAGCAGAACTCCAGCCACCAAAATGTATTCAAATTCTTATAGGCTAAATTCACCTTTTGAATAAGATTGACTAGCAGTCAAGGGGCCCTAGTATATTAAAATTCACTGCAATATTTTTCAAACATTGCCTAACAGAATTGAAATATTATATATATACACAGTGGGGACAGAAAGTATTCAGACCCCCTTAAATTTTTCACTCTGTTATATTGTAGCCATTTGCTAAAATCATTTTCATTTTTTTTCCTCATTAATGTACACACAGCACCCCATATTAACAGCAAAACACAGAATTGCTGACATTTTTGCAGATTTATTAACCACTAGAGACTTGCACTATAGCTGAATGACGGCTACAGCGTGGACCTGCTTTGCCGGGAAGACGTCTATTGACGTCGTCCCGTGCACGAGCGGCCTGCGCACTACCCCCGCGAGACTCGCCTGATCACAGATCGGAGTATGGGGTCGATCCCGACCCCTTACCACGTGATCAGCTGTCAGCCAATGACAGCTGATCATGTGATGTCAACAGAGCCTGTAATCGGCTATTTTTTCTCCTCACGCTGACAGCGTGAGGAGAGAAAAAAAAGCCGATCACCGGCAGCCGTGAGAGGGACATCAGTCCCTCTCACGGCGATAATCAGTGCCCACCTGTGGCCCCTGCCAGTGACACCTAACAATAGGCAGCAGTGCCTCCTACCAGTGCCCACCAGCGCCACCTATCAGTGCTCATCAGTGTCACCCACCAGTGCCGCCCATCAGTGCCACCCATCAGTGCCTCCCATCAGTGGTACCTATCAGTGCCACTCATCCATGCCACCCATCAGTGCCGCCTTATCTGTCCCCATCAGTGCCGCTTTATCTGTGCCTATCAGTGCCGCCTATCAGTGCCCACCAGTGCCACATCATCAGCGCATATCAATGAAGGAGAAAAATGACCTGTTTTCAAAATTTTATAACAAACTATGAATCATGATTTTTTTTTTTTCAAAATTTTCCATCTTTTTTTGTTTGTTTAACAAAAAAAAAATCCCAGCTGTGATTAAATACCACCAAAAGAAAGCTCAATTTGTGGGAAAAAAATTATAAAAATGTCATTTGGGTACAGTGTTGTATGACCGCGCAATTGTCATTCAAAGTGCATCAGCTCAGAAAGCTGAAAATTGGTCTGGGCAGGAGGGGGGTTTAAGTGCCCAGTAAGCAAGTGGTTAAAAAAGAAAAACTGAAATATCACATGGTCCTAAGTATTCAGACCCTTTGCTGTGACACTCATATATTTAACTCAGGTGCTGTCCATTTCTTCTGATCATCCTTGAGATGGTTCTACACCTTCATTTGAGTCCAGCTGTGTTTGATTATACTGATTGGACTTGATTAGGAAAGCCACACACCTGTCTATATAAGACCTTACAGCTCACAGTACATGTCAGAGCAAATGAGATTCATGAGGTCAAAGGAACTGCCTGAAGAGCTCAGAGACAGAATTGTGACAAGGCACAGATCTGGCCAAGGTTACAAAAAAATTTCTGCTGCACTTAAGCTTCCTAAGAGCACAGTGGCCTCCATAATCCTTAATTGGAAGACGTTTGGGATGACCAGAACCCTTCCTAGCGCTGGCCGTCCGGCCAAACTGAGCTATCGGGGAGAAGAGCCTTGGTGAGAGAGGTAAAGAAGAACCCAAAGATCACTGTGGCTGAGCTCCAGAGATCCAGTCGGGAGATGGGAGAAAGTTGTAGAAAGTCAACCATCACTGCAGCCCTCCACCAGTCGGGGCTTTACGGCAGAGTGGCCTGACGGAAGCCTCTCCTCAGTGCAAGACACATGAAAGCCCGCATGGAGTTTGCTAAAAAACACCTGAAGGACTCCAAGATGGTGAGAAATAAGATTCTCTGGTCTGATGAGACCAACATAGAACTTTTTGGCCTTAATACTAAGTGGTATGTGTGGAGAAAACCAGGCACTGCTCATCACCTGTCCAATACAGTCCCAACAGTGAAGCATGGTGGTGGCAGCATCATGCTGTTGGGGTGTTTTTCACCTGCAGGGACAGGACGACTGGTTGCAATCGAGGAAAAGATGAATGCGGCCAAGGACAGGGATATCCTGGACGACAACCTTCTCCAGAGTGCTCAGGACCTCAGACTGGGCCGAAGGTTTACCTTCCAACAAGACAATGACCCTAAGCACACAGCTAAAATAATGAAGGAGTGGCTTTACAACAACTCCGTGTTCTTGAATGGCCCAGCCAGAGCCCTGACTTAAACCCAACTGAGCATCTCTGGAGAGACCTAAAAATGGCTGTCCACCAACGTTTACCATCCAACCTGACAGAACTGGAGAGGATCTGCAAGGAGGAATGGCAGAGGATCCCCAAATCCAGGTGTGAAAAACTTGTTGCATCTTTCCCAAAAAGACTCATGGCTGTATTAGATCAAAAGGGTGCTTCTACTAAATACTGAGCAAAGGGTCTGAATACTTAGGACCATGTGATATTTCAGTTTTTCTTTCTTAATAAATCTGCAAAAAAGTCAACAATTCTGTGTTTTTCTGTCAATATGGGGTGCTGTGTGTACATTAATGAGGAAAAAAAAAGGAACTTAAATGATTTTAGCAAATGGCTGCAATATAACAATGAGGGAAAAATTTAAGGGGGCCTGAATACTTTCCATCCCCACTGTGTGTGTGTGAGCGCATATATATATATATATATATATATATATATATATATCTATCTATCTATATCTCGACCCGAATATAAGCTGAGGCACCTAATTTTACCACAAAAAATGGGAAAACTTATTGACTCGAGTATAAGCCTAGGGTGAGAAATGCGCAGCTACTGTAAGTGGAAAAGAGGGTCAATAATGCCCATTTGCATGCCTCACTGTGGCCATTTGCACCCATAGGTCCCCTGAACTTCAAACTCGGTAATTAAGGGTTCCTAGATGCCCCCTAGCTGCAGCCAAAATTTGGGGTCTCTGGACCCAAAGGGTCCCAAAATGACATTGCTGCAGATGGACCCAGTTGACTGACTTTGGGGCCCCCGTATCTCGGGGCCATTTGGTGCTAGAAACCCCAAATTTGGTGTGCAAACCCAGTGGAACTAGCACTACAACATATCCAACAGTTGGGGTTCCTAGCACCAAGTGGCCCTGAGATACGAGGCCCCAAATTCGGTTCGGAAAATGTCAAGCACTTTTCTGCAGCAGAGAATGACATTTTCCGAACTGACCTTGGGACCCGTATCTCGGGGCCACTTGGTGCTAGGAACCCCAGCTTTAAAATGTTGTATTGCTAGTTCCACTGGATTTGCACACCAAATTTGGGGTTCCTAGCACCAAGTGGCCCCGAGATACGGGGCCCCAAAATCAGTTCGGAAAATGTCATTCCCTGCTGCAGAAAAGTGCTCGACTTTGACTCGAGTATAAGCCGAGGGGGGCATTTTCAGCACAAAAAAATGTGCTGAAAAACTTGGCTTATAATGAAAAAAAAAAAATATATATATATATATATATATATATATATATATATATATATATATATATATATATATATATATATATATATATATATATATATAGTCCCATTTCTGGCACCCCTGAGGCATGGAAGAAAAACTTGTTATTTCCATTTCCTGTTAGTTAGAGCTTAACCCCAGCATCACAGTAGTCAGTGCTCTCCCTAGTTAAAAAGCTGTTTCTGCAGCAGTGAGATTGATTTATTAAAACTGGAGAGTACAAAATCTTGTGCAGCTCTGCATAGAAACCAATCAGCATCCAGGTTTTTTTTGTCAAAGCTTAACTGAACAAGCCAAAGTTAGAAGCCGATTGGCTACAATGCACAGCTCCACCAGAGTTTGCACTCTCTAGTTTTAGTAAATCAACCCCAGTGTTCCTGCATGAGCAACTTTCAAACTAGGCAGAGAACTCACTTCTGTGATGCTGGGGGCGGGTGCTCAACATCTACCTTGTCCTAACATCTAGCCTGGACAGGGAATTCCTGCGATAACTGCTAGGTCACAATATAATCAGTGCAAATAACAAAGTGCAGCGCTAGGTCAGTACAGAAAATGAACCTGTACATGAATATCAGGTGTCAGATAAAGTGCAATTCAGTACATTAAAATGTGCAAACAAAAAAATTGGAACAATAACCAAATGTGCAAATCAATGTGATTAACGCATAATAAAGCAAACCAAAAATTGCTAAATAACTAAATAAAGTGCAGATGTGCAATTCAGTATATTGAAATGTGCAATCCAAGAGAGTAAAAACAGTAACCAAATGTACAATTCTATGCAATTAATGCGCAATGGAGCAGACAAAAAGTTGCATACAAAAATTACACACAAAGTGCTGAAATTAGATAATAATAAATTCTATCTATTGCCTAAAAACAAAACAATATCAAAATGTGCAATTCTATGCAATAAATGCCCAATAGAGCAAACAAAAATTGCATACAAAAAGGTTTACACAATAAGTGCTAAAAGTGCAATACAAGTGCAGAAAAAGTTCATATGTGGCCATCATCCAATGAAAGTGACTTCAAGTGCAATATGAAGCATAAACCAAATGCTTGACACTGTGATTCCCGTCACCTTGTTAAGATAAAAGGCTTACCAGAAAGCCTGCAACCTCCTCTACTCAGGAAGGTCAAACAGCGCTTAGTAGAATCAAGGGTCCACTGGTGGAGTATTTAGACTTCCCCCTTCCGATCATCTGATGGCAGCCAGACAGCATAAACAGCAAGAGGTGATGATATGCAGGAAGAAAAAAACTCGAATAATGTAGAGTGTCTCTTTATGGAGTATTTATTGATAAAAAGTTTGAGCAGCTACATAAAGAACTCTGGAGAGCGTTCTCCAGTTCAAAACAAGCACAGATATTCTTGCAAGAAAAAAATTCGTACATGTCCATAAGATCAAATCGCGCATGCGCAGAACGTGTGTGCGTAGCGTCCAGGCAATCGTATTGTCATATGTGACGTCATTAGGGGTACTCAGGCACCTCATCCCCAAATTTGGTATGAAGAACAATAGGAGAGTGCTGGGATTAGAGCGGTGCCAAAGACAATGTTCATCAAAATTAACAAAATATTTTATTGATACATAGTCAAAACATGAATGAGAGTTTTTCTTCCATGCTTCTCACAGAAATGTTTTTAAAAACTGCACAGTGTATTTAAACCTACTCAGGTCCCCATGACTGCATAGTCCATTTTATTCAAAAATGAACTTCCTTTGCTGAGTTGTGTAACAGGTGTAAAATGTTTACAGTGTCTCTATTTACTCTATAATCCATTCATTCATCAGTTTGCCAGATACTACTGTCAACCAAAAACTTCTGGTACTATGGGTATGACAGCTGAGGTTTGCCAGATACCACTGTCAGCCACCAAACTTCTGATGCTGTAGGTATGACAGCTGAGGCTGCAGTGAAGAGATCCTGTCAATCACCCCTCACATCCATTCACAGAGTGCCTTGTATTGTCTGGATTGAATATACAAGGGGAGGAGAAGGAGTGGGTGAATGACAGGCTCACTTCAGTGTTGCAGCTGCAGCTTTAATACTGTAGCACTGGAAGTTCAGCATAGACAATAGTATCCAAAAAATTAATGAATGGATTAAAGAGTAAAATAAGGGGCTGTAAATATTTTACACACCTTTACAACAGGTAACTTTTTTACCTTAGGAATTCAGATACATATATGTAGTTCTGCTTTGAGATGCTTGGCAGTGAGTGGAATGTTAGTGACATTTTCCTTCATCTTAATATCTCCAGTGAAATTTTCCCATCTTGCTACCAATAGCATCAATAGATCACATCTTATTGGCATTACCAGTCGTTAACTATGACTGAATTTGGAACTGACCATGTAATCCTCCTTTGTAGCCAGGTTGTCTCTCCGCAGCCAGCTGAATGTGTCTTCCACGTTCCACTTCACCACTTTTCTAATGTCTGGAGAGGCTCGCCTGCAGCAGAAAAGAGAGTCTAAGCAACATGTGGATATAGAAGTTAAGCACCGATCATTGAAATAGACATATGAACAATTATAAAATGTATTTGTATGTCATCATGGGGATACTGCCTCAGCCAAAAAAGTAATGGAAGTTACGGCTTTATATGATACTGCAACAAAATAAAGACATTATGTGTGTATCCTTTCTTGGGATTTTCCAATGTGTAATCTCTGCAATTATATTTTCACTGATAAACTATTCTAAAAAAACAAGGACATTGATACATATTAGCTGTTGATGGTAAAACCACCAACTGTTTTTAATTCTATCTTGAGATGCACAAAGTGTTCTTTATTAGCTAATAGCAAAAATAAAAAAGATGAATAAATGTTTAGTGTTTTTATCATCCTGAATTTTTTGTATAGGTGGCTTCATACTGCCCTGCTGCACTTTTGATTAAGCACAGTTAACCAGATCCAGGTCCTGCGGTTTCAGAAAAAGCACCAAAACTCCTGCATGCTATATCTTTGGTGTGCTTTCTGAAACTGCACCATAACCGTGGGACACCATAGAAGTCTAGGGGAAAGCACAGCAAATCCACACGATAACTGCAGGTTAGCTGCGCTTTAGGAAAAGAGCGGCATAGCAGTGTGAAGCCACTAAGACTTCAACATCTCTGCCCCAAAATCTTCACTGCACAGCTTGCCCAGCTGCACACACCCTCTGGTGAAAATCTGTACATGCATGTGTAGATCTACAGCCTCCAGTCATCCGCCCACCAAGCCCACTCACAGCCTGTCAGGTTAAGCAATAGGCTTACTACTGAAGCCCAAGCCCACTCACAGCCTGTCAGGTTAAGCAATAGGCTTTCTACTGAAGTCATTGAAGGCTTTAGTGCAAAAGAACTGTTTGGGGCATCTCTGAGGATTTCATCCAGGCAGACTGAACAGTGAAGATTACAGGACAGTGGTGTTGACAGTATGTATAATCAGAGACAGATTAAGGTAGACCGAGGCCCTAAGTAACATAGCAGCTTTGGTCCACCATCCTTTTGGCCAACAATGATAGGGACTGCATTAGGCACAGACAAGCTGCCCCTATTGACCTGGCTTCACCAGACACCAACTGCCTACAAGTGCATCCTCCAATTTGAAGTGTCAGACAGGCGCACAGCTTTGTCCAATTGTGCTATCCCCCTGGCTTAGTGCAGAAAAATGAAATTTGCAGCTGGGCCCCCTGCACATCCACAGAGTTCACGGCAAATGCATACTGTAGGTTGCCTCGTGGATGATCTGGCTCTGGACATAACCCATACAGAAAATTCTGAGGGAGTAGAAAAGAATAAGTGCATGTATTCTTGAAGCTTTGACACACTTTGACACGGGTGAATTTCCAGTTCCTAGCTGCTGTTCTAGACCATGGTCAGTGCTGCCTCTTGGTAAATACCTTCATGAACACATGCATAAACAACATTTACCATAGATGATGTGAACTAGTGTTATAGCACAGGAGCATTGGGACTAAAACGCAGGTTTTAGAAGGTCTCACCTAGATTCAATAAGTCGCTTAGCAGCCTCGGCATATTTAAACAGCAAACGTTTTGCTTCATCCCGATGCTTAATACGTGATAACCTGGAAGAAAATAAGAGGTTGGACTCTGAAAGACAAGTCAAATGTTTCTAAACACTCACAAGTCTGCTACAACATGAATTTCACACATTTCCTAAAGAAATTCAGTCCAGTTCTAGAACTGTCTTTATAAATTCCTAGGACACACTGCATGCAAACCAGAATCTCAAACATAAATAGAAGAATCACCTTATGGGGACATCATTCATAATCTCCCTGAACATGGATGGAGACACCACTGGGTCACAAGCACTGGGAAGAAGGGGGTCAGGTCCTCGATCTAGTACTTTCCGTTCCAACAACCAGCGATTAAATGATTCCCGGGGTGGATCAATACCTGGAAGACCATTAAATATATATACATTTTTTTCAAGTCCAAACAATAAGGCATTGTTACAAAAAAATTAGCGGTACACCAGTATGCATAGAACAGTCATAACTCAATCAATAAATGAAAACTGAATATAAACAATTAACTACAATTTCCAGAGTGTACATGTCTATTATGCGTACAATACCTTCAATAGGCTTTAGAAGGGAAAATCCCTAAGGAGACTGGTCACCACGAGGAGAACGTATGACTACCCTTCAATTTTTAGTTTTATTAAAACACTATAGTAAGGAAACAAGTGGATGTATACAGAGAAATCGAAAGAAGAAGAGAGAAAGTAAGGTGGAAGGCGAACTGGGGAGAGATAAAAAAAAAGAAAGCTCTATTTGTAGGGGAAAAAAGGATGTCAATTTTGTTTGGGAGCAACGTCGCACGATTGCGCAATTGTCAGTTAAAGCGACGCAGTGCCGAATCGCAAAAAATGCTCTGGTCTTTGGCCAGCCAAATGGTCCAGAGCTTAAGTGGTTAATAGAAGAAAAAGTATTTCAACTCTCACGTTTACAATATTTTAAACCAGAAGTGACATTTTCATATAAAAGTGCCCATAGAAGTGCGATAATCACTCTCTAATCCAGGTATAGGCAAACTCAACATTTCAGCTGTGATGAAACTACAAATCCCATCATGACTGTAGCGGTCAGTCTTGCAATGTGTCATGGGACTTTGTAGTTTCACCACAGATGGGGTGCTGAGGTTGCCTACCCCTGCTCCAATCTCTCCAATTTTAGTTTGATTGGGTCACAAACTAACCAATTCCAGAGAAAATGGTGATTGGCTCTGTTGCATATGGCTGGCTAATTATTAGAATTCTGTTGTTTGCACTTCTCTTTTTCATCTCTACAAACATAAGCATGCATGCTGAGATAACTTAAAGTGATAGTAAAGGTTTTTTTTTTTTTAAATAACAAACCTGTCATACTTACCTGTTCTGTGCAAGGGTTTTGCACAGAGCGGCCCCAATCCTCCTTTTCTAGGGTCCCCCAGCGGCGCTCCTGGCCCCTCCTCTTCATCGAGTGCCCCCATGGAGAGCCACTTTCCATGGGGGGCACTCCTGCCAGCGTGCTGAGTCATGTTGCTGCGTCCATTGACACAAACAGCAGGACTCGTCCCCGCACCCCAGCTACCCATCCCTCTGGATTTGATTGACAGCAGCAGGAGCCAATGGCTGAGAACCCGAGACAGCAGCTGGAGCTGTTGGGCTTGTCCTCATCACTGGAACGATTAGGTTCAAGTATAGAATGCATTAAGGTGAAAAACCTCAAGCCTTTACAACTCCTTTAAGGCTGCACACTTACATCAGTATCTATTAAAAATTCTGGTGGTCAGATCCTGTGCTCATATCGGACTACCAGATAATATCTAGGGCCATCCCTACATATGTCAACATAATATGTAATAGTGCTGTGTCATGCTTTAATCAAATCAACACTAGCCAGCAACAGACAGATTTTTAATTTTACTGCCACCAATTTACAAACATGAAGTAGTAATCAATAAAAAAATGGTGTGAATCACTAATAATCCCCAGCAAGCAAATCTATAGCGCTCCCAGCTGCATATTCAGAAATGTATAACCAGAAATGATATACAGTACTGTATTACTTGCCATTCCAAAACAGAATGCAAATTATGCTTTGAAACTGAAGATGTCTTATTTCAAGTTGCCATGTCTCTGCACATGTGATCAGTTATGAAGCCAGCCATTTGATGCATTGATAGTTCGGTTGTGACAACAAGCAAGAGTAACAGCTATCATTTACAGCATGCCTTGAATGTAACGGTTTGGAGAAACAATTAGACCCCTTTCACACTGAGCCGCGGGCAGCGTTAGCGGTAAAGCGCCGTTATTCGGCCGCTAGCGGGGCGATTTTAACCCCCGCTAACGGCCGATGAAAGGGTTAAATGTGTCCGTGTAGCACCGCTGCAAAAGCGCTTTGCAGGTGCTTCGGCAGCGGTGCCCATTCATTCCAATGGGCAGGGGCAGTTTAGGAGCGGTGTATACACCGCTCCTCCACCCTCCAAAAGATGCTGCTTGCAGCACTTTTTTTTAACGTCCTGCCAGCGCAGCCCCCCAGTGTGAAAGCACTTTTTTTCTGCTGGCAAATCGTTCCCAAAAAAATGTTGTGCTCCTAGAAGCGGAAGCTTCAAAAACGCTTGTAGACTAAAGTAGTGTGCATGGACACATGGGATAACACTGTTTGTTTCTATATGTGTTGGAACTTGGTGTGCTACTCTGTGTTTGTTAACACGTGATCCAAAAACAAATGTAAAATAATTATAAAGAGTGTATCCGAAAATAATGTTCAGAGGGTAAAGCTGCCCTTCCTAGTAGTGTCCCCACATACATTAACAGTGATAATTTTTATTATCACTATTTGCTTCTAGAAGCAGAAAAAATGCTCATTAGATGCTACTAGGAGCATTTTTTAAGCTAGTGTGCATGGAGCCCAAAAAACATGAATGCACCCAAACACTAGGGCCAAAACAACTAATCAACAACTGATTGATTATTAAATAATTCAAATACTATTTTCATAATTGATTAATCAGGCAGTAACATAATGGGGTTAAAAAAAACTAGAAATTAGCCCCTTTAAATTACAAAAAGAGCAAATGGTCACTAAAAGGAACCCCTTACAGTAGCGTTTATTTGCTCTTTTTTGTACTATAAAGGCCTAATTTTAGTTTTTTTTATCCCCGATTATGTTACTAGGCCTGGATCACACTTATGTGTTTTTTGGTGCTTTTTGCAGAAACGCACTACAGTTTATTCAACATGGTTTCCTATGGGACACTTTAACATCTTTGCTTTTTTGGAAAGGGTCAAGGACTTATTTCAATACAAAACTGAGCTTTTTTGGTTCAATAGACTACAATGGAGAAGCTGAAGAAAAACATGTAATGCGTTTTTGCAGCAATTTGTATTTTTTAATCTGCCCAACAACAAACTGCCCAAAAAAAAAGCATAAAAAAAAAAAAAAAAGGAAAAAAAGCGAATCGCAGCAAAATCACAGCAAAAAGCACTGCAGAAACAGATCAAAAGCAAACTGCATAGGTGTGTACTGAGCCTTATGCTGGCCACACGGATCAATTTTCAGACAAGAATATTTATACGAAAAATCTTTGTACATTCACTGAATGAAAGAATTTGGTTTGAAAATGTCACTTGCTTTTAACATTCGGTTTTAAAATTAATGTAATTTCATAATGAAAACCACAAACACTGTCTAAAAAATCCTTTGACCGAGCAGTTTTCTATTTCTAAATTTTCCCATCACTGTGGTTGAAAACAAAACGACGATTTGACCCCACTAACGATTAGAAAATCGAACGAACGTTCTTAAAATTACATTTTTTTGAAGGAAGACATTGTTTTTGTATGGCCAGCATATAATATATTACATTTCTGTATGAAAATCTGTACAATTAAAATTGGTATTAATACTTTGCGCTTTACCTAAGCCTGAATGTGTTATAATAATACAAAAAATATTTACGGAGGGTCTCTTAAAGTGTATGTCTAGGCAAAACTTTTTTGTTTTCATTAGAGCAGAGAAGGGATTAGACGGGGAAGATCTGCCCCTCTCTTTGTACTGGTTACCATTGTCATTGATAAAGAATATAGGGGGGAATCCAACATTTTTGAGCTGTCCCCAGAACAAGAGGTAAGGGAAAATCTTCCAATGGGTCAAATGCATAGTTGCCAACTGTCCCGGATTTCCCGGGACATTCCCAGGATTTAGACTCCATTCCCGAATTTGTTGTTTCCTGGTAAATGTCCCGAGAAATCCGGTTCTTCACGGATTTTCGCTGCCGCTAGAGGTCCGCGGCCGGCGGACACATTGTCTTCGCCGGCCGCCATTTTAAAGAAGATCAGGAAGATGGCTGGGGGGGGGCTAGACGGAGCTCCTGCTGGGACATCTGATGCAAGGACGGACTCTGCTGGGACATCTGACGCAAGGACGGACGGCTGGTGGCAGGCGACATGGCTAGTGACACGCTCAGGGATCCCACTGATTCTGCATTATGGTGAGTTGAATGATTTCATTTTATATTACAATGTAATAATAGAAATAATGCACTTCAATCATCCTGACACCATAACAACCATGGTGCTGGTATCTTTATCTGCTGATTGTTAAACTTTCTAGAATACACATATTTCCATTGTTGTGTAGGATCTGGGGCTGCTGTCCCTCCATCCCTCTCCCCCTCTTTCCTTCTCCATCCCTCATTCATCTCAGACTCTAACCACACCCCCTTTGAGGCACGCCCGTTTAAGACACGCCCACTATTTCGCACGCTGCATTTTTACTTTTTCCCTTTGTTACACCCACAAATGCATGCCCCGCCCCCTAATTAAAACAAGACTCCGCCTATGGCCAAAAAAGCGTCCCTAAAAATGTTTTTTCAATGTTGGCAACTCTGCAAATGGTTCAGGGACAGCTAAGAGGGATATTCTCTATAATTCAGGAGATTTCCTATAATGTCCTGTTGTGTCTTTGGGACAGAAAGTGAAGGTAGATGTCCCCAATGATGCAGAGCGCAAAAAATAACCTGACAGTGATTTTAACAGTTCCTCACTTTAGAAGAATGACAAAAAAGGTTTTGGCTATACATACACTCTAAGTAACTGTCAGTGAGGTGTATCAGCTAAGTGCAATTACAGGACACCAACATCTTTGTTTTGCTGACACCATGTGGCTGTACCATGTAATACATGAGTTTATATGTTGTATGTGTATTAGACTGCTTTCACACTGAGGCGCTTTACAGGCGCTACAGCGCTAAAAATAGTGCCTGCATAGCGACTGTAAAGCGCCTCTCCTGTCTCTCCGGTGTGAAAGCCTTAGTTCTTTCACATTGGAGCGGTGCGCTTACAGAACGGTAAAAAAAGTCCTGCAAGCAGCATCTTTGCAGCGCTGTAGGAGCGGTGTATACACCGCTCATAAAAGCGCCCCTGCAGTTATAACCTTCGATATAATAAATAGATACACGTAGAAGTTTTGTGATTACTATGTTTATTTTGTTGTGTTCTTGCTCGAATATCTCTATTTCAGGGGCTTGCTTTGAATGCTATTGCTCTTGTAAAAGCTAAATACACTTCTGGGAAGTATAAGAGATATGAACGGGTTTGATACTTTTTACCAAAAAACGGAAAAAAAAAAAAAAAAAAAAAAAAACTAAAGAGGACTTTACTGGTACCAGGGATGACACATCTTTTAAAAGTCAAGTACTTATTTACAACATTATTAAAAAAAAAAAAAAAAAAAAATTTTATAATTATAAACTATAATTCCTCATAAAAGTTACATCTTCAGTTTCCAAAGGGTGTCAATCAAATGACTGGAAAATAAAGATGTAACTTTTATGAGGAAATATATTCCTTATGTTTTTAAAAAATGTTGTAAAAAAGTACTTGAATTTTGAAAGGTGTGTCATGCCTGGCACCAGTAAAGTCCTCTTTAGTTTTTCAGTTTTTTGCTTAATGGTTGATATTGGATTTGGTACTTGTTTGGCGGCAACACTTTGAAAATTCTGTAGTTTTGATACTTGAAAAGTTTGGAAAATGCTGCCTTGCATAAAATCATCATACAAATAAAAACCTGGAGAAAGGGCATTTCTAGCCACTCCAGAAATCAGAGAGGAAATGTATAGTGTGGGCCCTTGTTCAAACTTGCTAATATGAAAATGCCTTCAGTGCATTCCATTCATATATTGATCTAGGGAAGAATAAGCAATGCTGTAGGGAATTGGTAACAGGAATCACTAACATTAAACAGGAGCTCGGTCATCTCCACTTGCCTAAAATCCTTATTCCATTGGCCAGGAATGTGAATATAAAAACACCAACTGCAGACAAGTGAAATGAATCCACAACTGCTAATCCAATCCTGAAGCACTGAACACTGCCTGCTTCCCCTTCCAACTCACAAAACAAAAACACAAAAAGGTAAGGATCTTTATTTTAGCCATGTGACTAAAATGTCAAATCTCATTGGACTCAGCTAAAAATACCTCACTTTTAAAAAATTTTTTTTTATTCTAATGTGTTAGCTTTGCAAAGTCAATGGGGTTGATTTACTAAAACTGGAGAGTGAAAAATCTGGTGCAGCTGTGCATGGTAGCCAATCAGCTTCTAACTTTAACTTGTTTAATTAAGCTTTGACAATAAAACATGGAATCCGATTGGTTACTATGTAGAGCTGCACCAGATTTATCATGCTCCGGTTTTAGTAAATCTTCTTCAATGTGTGTATGTTTGTAGCCATGCAGTGTCGGAATCATGTTCATCTAGGTTTTTGATAGTTAAAGCAGAAGAAAAATGTACTAGTAGGGCGAGCCTACTAGTAGACATTTTGTATGTTTGTTCTTTCCTTTTTTATTACAAATGTGTTTACTATGCCTATGGTGTTTGTGCAGTGCACATTCTCTACTCCAACTTGTGTGTTGTATCATCACTGCCGCCCCCCCCCCCCCCCCCCCAGGGTGCTGAACAAAGAGCAAATCAAGAGTGGAAGAGGCCTCGGCAGTTACATTGTAGGTGAGGTTGAAAAAAGACACAAGTCCATCAAGCCCAACCTATGTGTGTGATTATATGTCAGTATTACATTGTGTATACCTGTATGTTTTGGTTGTTCAGGTGCTTATCTAATCGTTTTTTGAAACTAATCGATGCTCCCCACTGAGACCACCGCCTGTGAAAGGGAAGTCCACATCCTTGCTGCTCTTACAGTAAAGAACCCTCTACATAGTTTAAGGTTAAACCTCTTTTCTTCTAATTTTAATAAGTGGCCACGAGTTTTGTTAAACTCCCTTCCGCGAAAAAGTTTTATCCCTATTGTGGGGTCACCCGTATGGTATTTGTATATTGAAATCATATCCCTCTCAAGCGTCTCTTCTCCAGAGAGAATAAGTTCAGTGCTCGCAACCTTTCATCATAACTAATATCCTCCAAACCCTTTATTAGCTTTGTTGCCCTTCTTTGTACTCGCTCCATTTCCAGTACATCCTTCCTGAGGACCGGTGCCCAGAACTGGACAGCATACTCCAGGTGCGGCCGGACCAGAGTCTTGTAGAGCGGGAGAATTATCCTGGAGTAAATCCCTTTTTGAATGCATGCCAATATTCTGTTTGCTTTGTTAGCAGCAGTTTGGCATTGCATGCCATTGCTGAGCCTATCATCTACTAGGACCCCCAGGTCCTTTTCCATCCTAGATTCCCCCAGAGGTCCTCCCCCTGGTGCAGGGGTAGGCAACCCTGGCACGCCAAGCCTCTTTTGCCGGCACTCAACCCCCCCCCCCCCCATCAGAAGAGCCGCGCAGGGAAGTGTCAGTGAGACACTAATGCATTCCAATTTCAGAATTCCACACACCGCACCCGTACTGAGGGGGGAGGCACTGCGCCCCCACACATTGTAAAAGATGGGAAACATTGTTTGGTTCTCTAATTTTGCTGTAGCTGCAATCATCAGCTTTTGTGATGGGGAAGAGATTGGGTGCAGTTCTGCTAGGGGGCGGGTCCCTGCTTCCAGGAGGAGGAGGACTGTCATTGGCCACTGCTAAAGCCAACCACAGTCCTGATAGCACCGCCAACCATCTGGAGGAAGATGACTCGCTTGGTTGCCACTACCAATCTCAGAAAGAAGGGATTTCACTGTGATTGAGAAAACCACAATCAGGTGACAGTTTGTGGAATTACTGTTGAGCTTCTGGGAACTTTGTTGAAATTATTCCTGAACCTTTGCGTCACTTACTACTGAACCCCTGCACTATGTATCCCTTTAAGCCACAGCCAGTATTCAGCGCAATGAAAATCACACCCAACCACTATTTCTCAGCTGTGGGGGCCCAACTTATGATCCTGCACAGGCCCACTGCTTTCAGAAAATGCCACTGACCTGAGCTCATCATTGCGCATCTATTCCATATGCTTGCATGTGACATCTCATACATCCCATACAAGCACATGGGCTGGATGCGAGAGGTGGATCAGCAGGATGAGAGTGCCAGGAAAGGTAGATGTGTCTCATCTCTGCTTCCTTTCACCACTCTATCACAGATATCACAGATGAGAAGAGGGTACAGCAGTGGTGAAAATGAGCAGGAGAGGTTCAGAGGTGGGACAGAAGAGCAGGAGGTACAGCAGTGGGGCAGATGTGCAGGGAGGTACAGTGGTGGAAGAGATGAGAAGGGGGTTCAGCAGTGGGCCAGATGAGCAGGGGGTTCAGTGTTGGGCCAGATGAGATGAGAGGGGGGGGTAGAGCAGTAGGGCAGATGTGAACGGAGGTGTATTGGTCGGACAGATGAGCAGGGGAAACAGTGGTGGGGCAGGAGAGCAGAGGTGGGGGGCGGCAGAAGAGCAGGGGGGTACAGAGGTGAGACAGATGTGCCGGAGGTACATTGGTGGGGCAGATGAGAAAGGGTTACAGTGGTGCGGCAGATGAGCAGATGGGTTCAGTCTTAGGACAGATGAGAAGGTGATTCAGTAGTGAGACAGAAGAGCATGGGGATACGGCGGTAGAGCAGATGTGCAGGGAGGTACAGTGGTGGGGCAGATGCGAAAAGGGGTACATTGATGGGGCAGATGAGCAGGGGGGTTACAGTGGTGGGACAGAAAAGCAAAGGGGTACAGTGGTGGGGCAGATGTGCAGGAGGTACAGTGGTGGGAGGGATGAGAAGGGGGTTCAGCAATGGGACAGAAAATCAGGGGGGTACGGTGATGGGGCAGATGAGCGGGGGGGTTCAGTGTTGGCGCAGAGGAGAAAGGAGGTACATTGGTGGAACATATGAGCAGGGGGTTACATCAGTGGGGTAGAGGAACAGGGGGTTACAGCAGTGGCAGAGGAGCAGGGGGTACAGCGGTGCGGCAGATGTGCAGAGGGGTGCAGAGGAGAAAAGAAATACATCGGTGGAACACATGAGCAGGGGGTTACATTGGTGGGGCAGAAGAGAAGGGGGAACAGAGGTGGGACAGATGTGCAGGAGGTACAGTCGTGGGGCAAATGAGAAAGGGGGTTACAGTGGTGGGGCAGATGAGTTCTGTGTTAGGACAGATGAGAAGGTGATTCAGTATTGAGACAGAAGAACATGGGGATACGGCGGTGGAGTAGATGTGCAGGGAGGTACAGTGGTGGGGCAGATGAGAAAAGGGGTACATTGATGGTGCATATGAGCAGGGGGGTTACAGTGGTGGGACAGACGAGCAAGGGGGTACAGTGATGGGGCAGATGAGCAGGGGTTCAGTGTTGGGCCAGATGAGAAGGGGGTGTTACAGTGGTGGGAAAGATGATCAGGGGGGTTCAGTGTTGGGGGAAAGGAGGTACATTGGTGGGACAGATGAGCAGGGGGTTACAGCGGTGGGGCAGAGAAGCAGGGGGTACAGTGATGGGCCAGATGAGCAGGGGGGTTCAGTGTTGGGGCAGAAAAGCAGGTGGGTGGAGCAGTGGGGCAGATGAGCAGGGGGTTACAGTGGTGTGGCAGGAGAGCAGGGGGGTACAGAGGTGAAACAGTTGTAGAGAAGGTACCTTGGTGGGGCAAATGAGAAAGTGGGTTACAGTGGTGCGGCAGGTGAGCAAAGGGGTTCAGTGTTAGGACAGATGAGAAGGTTATTTAGAAGCGAGACAGAAGAGCATGGGAATACGGTGGTGGAGCAGATATGCAAGGAGGTACAGTGGTGGGGTAGATGAGAAAAGGGGTACATTGATGGGGCAGATGAGCATGGGGGTTACAGTGGTGGGACAGAGGAGAGCAAGGGGGTACAGTGGTGGGGCAGATGTGAAGGAGGTACAGTGGTGGGAGGGATGAGAAAGGGGTTCAGCGGTAGGACAGAAAAGCAGGGGGGTACAGTGATGAAACAGATGAGCAGGGGGGTTCAGTGTTGGGCCAGATGAGAAGGGGGTTACAGTGGTGGGAAATATGAGCAGAGGAGGTTCAGTGTTGGGGCAGAGGAGAAAGGAGGCACATTGGTGGGACAGATGAGCAGGGGGTTACAGCGGTGGGGCAGAGGAGCAGAGGGGTGCAGAGGTTAAAGGAAGTACATCGGTGGAACACATGAGCAGGGGGAACAGAGGTGGGATAGATGTGCAGGAGGTACAGTCGTGGGACAGATGAGCAGATAAGTTCAGTGTTAGGACAGATGAGAAGACGGTTCAGTGGTGGAGCAGATGTGCATGGAGGTACAGTGGTGGGGCAGATCAAAATGGGGGAACATTGGTGGGGCAGATGAGCAGGGGAGTTCAGTGTTGGGGCAGATGAGCAGGGGGGTAGAGCAGTGGGGCAGATGTGAAAGGAGGTGCATTGGTGGGGCAGATGAGCAGGGGGTTACAGTGGTGGTAGGTACAGATGAGCAGGGGGTACAGAAGTGGGGCACATGTGCAGGGGGTTACAGTGCTGGGGCAGATGAGCAGGGGGTTACAGTAGTGAGGCAGATGAGCAGGGGGGTGTACAGTGGTGGGGCAGATAAGCAGGGGGTACAGTGGTGGGGCAGATGAGCAGGGGGTACAGTGATCTGAGGTGTGAAGGTGCATGAATTGGGGCTCATCTGAGGTGTGGAGTGGCAGAAATTGAGGCTGATCTGAGGCATGAGTGCAGGATGTTAATTTCTCACTACTAAAGTAGTTTACAGCATTTACTTTATAAAAAATCCTTTTCGTGATTGAGAGTGTGAAGTTGACATTTTGTTTGTTATAAAATTGGCACGCTCAATTTCTTTGAAAACATTTTTCGGCACCCTGTGCTCAAAAGGTTGCCTACCCCTGCCCTAGTGTATAGATTGCCTTCATATTTTTGCCACCCAAATGCTTCATTTTACATTTTTCTACATTAAACCTTATTTGCCCTGTAGTTGCCCACCCCATTCACTTGTTCAGATCTTCTTGCAAGGTTTCCACATCCTGCGGAGAAGTTATTGCCTTGCTTTGCTTAGTATCATCTGCAAATACAGAGATTGAACTTTTTACCCCATCCTCCAGGTCGTTTATGAAGAAATGAAATAGGATTGGTCCCAGCACAGAACCCTGTGGGACCCCACTACCCACCCCTGACCATTCTGAGTGCTCCCCATTTATCACCACCCTCTAAACTCGCCCTTGTAGCCAGGTTTCAATCCATGTACTCACCCTATGGTTCATGCCAGCGGACCTTATTTTGTACAGTAAACGTTTATGGGGAACTGTATCAAATGCCTTTGCAAAATCCAGATACACCACATCTACGGGCCTTCCTTTATCTAGATGGCAACTTACTTACTCGTAGAAGGTTAATAAATTGGTTTGGCAAGAATGATTCTTCATGAATCCATGCTGATTACTGCTAAAGATATAATTTTTATTGCTAAAATCTTGTATATAGTCCCTTTATCATCCCCTCCAAGAGCTTGCATACTATTGATGTTAGGCTAACTGGTCTGTAATTTCCAGGTATGTAATTTGGGCCTTTTTAAAATATTGGTGCTACATTGGCTTTTCTCCAATCAGCTGGTACCATTCCGGTCAGTAGACTGTCAGTAAAAATTAGGAACAATGGTCTGGCAATTACTTGACTGAGTACCCCAAGTACCCTCGGGTGCAGGCCACCTGGTCCCGATGATTTATTAATGTTACGTTTCCCAAGTCTAGTTCTAATTCTGTCCTCTGTTAGCCATGAGGGTGCTTCCTGTGATGTGTCATGAGGATAAACACTGCAGTCTTGGTTACTAAAGCCCCCCCCCCCCCCCGATTCCCTCGTGAAGACTGAGAAAAATAAATTCAACACCTTCGCCATCTCCCCATCCTTTGTAACCAGATGTCCTTCCTCATTTTTTATGGGGCCCAATATGGTCTGTCCTCCTTTTTTAGGGTTTACATACTAAAAGAATTTCTTGGGGTTTTTTTGCTCCCCTCCGCTATATGTCTTTCGTGTTCTATCTTAGCCGCCCTTAATGATCCCTCAACCTTGTATTTTTTGAAGGCCTTCTCCTTTGCCTTTTTTATGCATTTTTACATTGGAGTTAAGCCATCCAGGACTTTTGTTCGCTCTTTTAAATTTATTAGCCAATGGGATGCATTGGCTAATGCCCTTATTTAATATGCTCTTAAAGCGAACCCATCTCTCCTCCATGTTCTTTGTTCCTAAGATTTTATCCCAATGTATGCCTTCTAGCATGGTTCGTAGTTTAGGGAAGTTGGCTCTTTTGAAATTCAGTGTCTTTGTATTCCCCTTACGTTTCCTATTTGTGTGATTTATACTGAAGCCAATTGACCTGTGATCGCTGTTTCCTAAATTGCCCCGTATTTCCATATCCGTGATCAGGTCTGTATTGTTGGTAATCAGTAGATCTAGTAACGCTTTATTTCTAGTTGTTGCGTCTACCATCTGACCCATGAAATTGTCCTGCAAGACATTTAGGAACTGGCGAGCCTTAGACGAATGCGTGGTTCACTCCGCCCAGTCTATGTCTGGATAAGTAAAATCCCCCATTATGATGACATTTCCCATTCTTGCTACTAATCCAAATTGTGATAGGAGATCTGACTACCCCCTTCCTCCCTCAGGTTAAGGGGCCTATAGCATACTCACAGTATTTTCCCCTTAGCTTCATCCCTTTGGAGCTCTACCCATAAGGATTCCACCTCCTTCCTAGCTCCCTTAGTGATGTAATCTCTCACATTCACTTGTACATTATTCTTGATATATAGACATACCCCTCCCCCTTTTAACCCTCTCTATCACTCCAGTGGCTGTGGAGTTGCCATTGATGGGGCAAAGAAAATAGAGAGGTAATTTTGCAAAATGTCAAAGTAAGCCATTCATACTTTCACATTATGGTCAGTGCTCCCACATCTCCACTTGCGCCCCCCCCCCTTAAAAAAAAAAACAATAACAAAATAATGCTTAGTCTGCATTGATGATAAAAGAACTGGACAGTGGATACCAAATTCCCTATACCTGGTATCATTATTAGTATTTTTTGAAGCTGAGGGCTTCAGTACAAAGTTGTGAGTATTGCTGCTCTCCAATGCTTATCGAACAAGAGTTTTTTTTGACACAAGAATATATCCAAAATGGATAAAAGAAAACATGTTGTTTAGCCCAGACTTTATTTAAAAGTAGTAAATGGTGTTAATGGGGTGTTGCGCTATTGCTTGATAGAAGAAGTAACGACTGACTGCGCAAAGACCTAATAGAAAAAGATATAAAAGCTGAACTCCAGTTAAATTAAAAAAAAACAAAATCTTGCAGTGAAGCTCCCAAAGGATAAAATGTTCATTTTTGCCTGGGGTACCACTAAAAAGTGGACAGGCCCTCTGTGTCCTTACATAGGCCGGCCATAGACAGTTCAAATCTTGGCTGGTTCATTAGGAACGGGGTGGGACTCGAACCATTTATGGGTAGGCTGAATGTATCAAGTTGATTGGTCCATCAACTTGGGTACAACCAGCCTGCCGGACTTTACTTGCAATTATTGTAAGCGGCTGGTATACAATAGCCACTGGCAATTATCACCGTTTTCTCGGCTTCCCCCTACCGGGAGATTACAATTTCTCGGCAGAAGGGATTTCCCTGTCAGCACTGTCTGTGTTGATGTGAGAATTTAACCTTTGAGTGCAAGGGGAGCCCCACTGCATGGGTAGCTCTTTTAAATTTAACTTTTGTAGAGCTTTAAAAATATTCAACTTTTTTTACTACAATGTGTATCTCCCTTAAAAGCAAAGTCATGTGCCAAGAAGGCTAAAAAAAATCCTGTAGCTGATAAAATATCTTTTTTTTTTTTTTTTTTTTATAAAATTAATATCTTACAGCACAAAGAGAACTTGTGATTGTGACTAAGTATGCCTTGGGATGTGTTTTTGTGTTTTGTGGTTAACCATAAATGTTGTCATCTCATTTGAGGGTTGTTTCATGTTTAGCTGTACATATAAACGTTCTAGTTTGTGCTATATTTAGTCACATAAGAAGTGTCATTAAATAATTAGTGTGTGTATATATAAATATATATTTACATAAATGATATTCAGTATACACACACACTTTGACCATACAATAAATAGAGGAAGACACAAGCAAGACCGGAGTGAGTTTGCGCAAGGAATAACTGTGCAAGACAAACATGACAGCTTACAATATTAAAAACAATACTGATTCTCATACACTGCAATTAGCGGACCGCCAGCTGTTGCAAAACTACAAGTCCCATCAACCTCTGCCTCTGGGTGTCATCCTTGTGGTGGTCAGAGTCTTGCTATGCCTCATGGGACTTGTAGTTCTGCAACAGCTGGAGGTCCGCTAAATGCATATCCCTGCACTAATGAGTCAAAGGTGTACAGAGCAGAAATTGTGTGGGCTAAAACACCTTGTGTTGAAAGAAGTCAGAAGAGAATGGTCAGTCTTGTTTAGGGTGACAGTGGGTCCAAACAAACAACTTTTTCTTAGAACAGTGGGGTTGATTTACTAAAACTGGAGCACTCAGAATCTGGAGCAGCTGTGCATCGTAGCCAATCAGCTTCTAACGTCAGCTTGTTCAATTAACCACTTGACGACCATATAACTTAGATATACAGCGGCAAAGTGGCACGGCTCCACCGGATCATGTACCTAGTGCATGATCCCACACTTCAGGGACTGGAGCGCACATGCACACCGCTGGAGGCCCGCTCCCCCTGTGGTTATACACAGAGGGAGCTGATCGGCGATGTCCGCCAGCACCCGCCGATCCTTCGGTACAGAGGGAGAACGGTGGTCTGCCTGTAAACAAGGCAGAGCCCCGTTCTGTCAGTACACAAGGTATGGATACTGTGTTCCTGCAAAACTGAAACAGGGACATGGACCTAAGCCTTCCCCTAGTACAAGCACCTCCCCCACAGCAAGAAAACACTAGCTAGGCACATAGCTGACCCTTTGATCACCCTTGATGTTAACCCCTTCCCTGCCAGTGTCATCAGTACAGTGACAGTGCATATTTTTTTTAGCACTGATCACTGTATTAGTGTCACTGGTCCCCAAAAAGTGTCAGTTAGGTGTCCAATTTGTCCACCGCAATATCGCAGTCCCACAAAGTCGTTGATCGCCGCCATTACTAGTAAGAAAACAAACAAAAATAAAATAAATATATCCCATAGTTTGTAGATGCTATAATTTTTGCGCAAATCAATATAGGCTTATTGGGATTTTTCTTATCAAAAATATGTAGCAAAATACTTATTGGCCTAAATTGATGAAGAAATTCGTTTTACATGTTTTTATTGGATGTGTTTTATAGCAGAAAGTAAAAAATATTGTTTTGTTTTCTTTTCCAAATTGTCAGACTTTTTTTGTTTATAGCGCAAAAAATAAAAACCGCTGAGGTGATCAAATGCCACCAAAAAAAAGCTCTATTTGTGGGAAAAAATTACATACATTTTATTTGGGTACAGCGTCGCACGACGGTGCAACTGTCAGTTAAAGTAACACAGTGCCATATCGCGAAAAATGGCCTGGTCATAAAAGGGGGGGTAAATCTTACAGAGGGCAAGAGGAACTGCACTCTGCTCACATAATTTGTAATAAAAACATCTTTGCCATCCTGAAGCTTCCCTCTAACCACTTTACATATTATTTTATATATATGTACTTGCCAAATATGCTGCAGAAATCTCCCTCCACTGAGTCTGGCTGCATCCATTTTAACTGTGGGCAGCTGAAGCTCCTGCCTGTTCACTTCCTAAATTTACATAGACACAAAGAGGCACACCTCCAGCTCTGCAGCTCTCATTGGCCATCTTATGACTCATCCCCCCCTACCTCCCTGGCAAACTCTCACAAGAGTGAGAGAGAGAGAGCTGTGCGTGATGTCATAGGCCTAGGCTAATGACCAGACAAGAAACAGGAAGTGGGCTGTATAAGGTATTTACTGGCAGAAAAAAAAAAAAGTTTTACTATCCAAAAGTTAAAACAACAAGGGCAGAAGATTTCATAGATGGAAAGTTGAAAAAAAAATGACTGGGGCCTGCTTTAAGCTTTGAAAAAAAAAAAAAAAAAACTGGATGCAGATTGGTTTCTCTGCAGAGCTGCACCAGATTTTGTACTCTCCAGTTTTAGTAAATCAACCCCAGTACTCCATTTCTAAACACACAAAAAAACGTAACCTTCAATAAGACGGGATCATACCAGTAAAAGACCATGCTACAGAGTGCACAAGAATGGAAAAGCATCACATAGTCAGGCAATTGTTAATTTCAGCTGCAGCCACGCATCCTAACCTGCAAAATCCCAGGGAGGTGGTACACTCATTTCAGGGAAGTATCTCTCCGCGACCGCAACCACCGAGCCTCCGCCGCGGAAATTTTTTTTTAACACATTTTTTCACAGTGCTTCTGGGGAAGGGGGTGGGGGTATGTGGCAATGGACAGTGTCAGTAGTTTTTTATTCTTATGGTTTTTTTTTTTTGTTTTTTACAATTTAATTTGTTTTTCATTTTTTTTCACAATGCTTTTGGGGGGGAGGGGTTGGGGCAGTGGACAGTGTTGGTAGGGTAGGGGGGAGTGGTGTCAGTAGTTTATTTTATTTTTTTACACTTTATTTTTTTACAATAATTTTTGTAATATTTTTTGGGGGCTTTGGCAAGATATCAGGGGTCTAAACAGACCCCTGACATCTCCCCTTTGAGACACAGAAAGGGACTGGGGACATAGATTCCCAGTCCCTTTCTCAGCACTAAAGAGGAATCAACAGAAGACAGAGGCTCCTGTTTATTCATAAACTGAGCAGAGTAAACACAGTTTACTCTGCTCAGTTATCAAAGGACACAGGAGCGATCTTACTCACTGTCTCCAATTCCTGACAGTACAACCCCCCCCCCCCCCCCCCCCCCGTGCAGCTGGCGGGAGAGGAGAGGAGGGGAGCCGGCTGTGGGGGGAGCAGAGGGGGAGGACAGGAGGGGCGGAGAAGGATACGGAGGGGGCCGAGGGAGGAGCATACAGGAAACAGCAGAGAATGATGGGTGTGGCGGGGAAGAGCTGTGAACACCGATCTCCCTGTATAGCTTTTTAGCCGACAGCAGCAGGAGAGAGAAAAGGAGAAGCGGTTGTCAGCTAAAAATCTATACAGGGAGATCGGTGTTCACATCTTTCCACTGTCAGGGAAGACAATCCTTGTAATATTGTTCTCCAACTGATAAACTGATGCCAGTTCCGCTCCCCAATCTGTCTCCCTAATCTATCCAAGAAGGTTGCTTTTAAGCTAAGTTAAGCCACTTTCAAAAGCTCCATCAATGTAAGGACACAAACGTATGACCACCTTCTAATGTCTCTGCTCAGGCTATAAACCATCCAGTGAGCTCCACTTTCCTGGTCAACCAGCTCAGGAATTTAGAAACAGCATACACTTCTCTCATGTATTTTACATGCCAGCCCCCCGAAGATACTACAAACTAGGTTTACATATTAATGAAAACAGCATTAAAAAAATGATGTATTGCATTTATATACAAAAATATTTTACTCAGGTACAAAGCTGTGGTGTTTATAAAATGTATATTTTACTTTGGCCAAGTAGTAGGCTTCACGGAAAAACTCGATCCCAGTAAGGTGAACATTGTCTGTAGCATAACACAAGCATTTTTGCTGCTGTACTGGTTCCTTCTGTATTTTTTCGACATACTGAGGCTGATTTACTAAAGGGGTTAAGAATGTTCACACACTAAAATTGTGTGAAGATTCACTTCAATGATCCAATCATGTGAAAAGCAAATGCCGGTTTACTTTTTAATCTGCACTTGATTTCATAAATGAAGTAAATATTCATACAGTGCATAGTTGAAATATTCTCAATTTCTTTAGTGAATCAGCCTCAATGTCTTCTTGGATCCTATTAGATCTAGTAAATCTGACTACTAATGCAGAAATACAAGACCGAGAACCATAGGTTGCGTGAATTTTCCTCACACCTAGTAATAGTCCCAAAACTGGAAAATCTTATTAACAATGAAAAACGCCAAAGACCTATAACCAGAGGCTGTATGGGTGTTCCTGACATCTAATAATTGTGCCAAGCCTAGCAAATCCTGCTGCCAATGCAGAACTCCAAGGACTAAGAACCAGATGTAAAGATCTACTGCAACCTCTCTGCATTTCTCTTACTATTCAACTGGAACAGAAGAGAGCCTGCACATAGCAAATTTCTGCATTTAGTGCAAGACAGTAAAATCTTATTTTCAGTCTGTTGTGTTATGATAAATGCTTCTACCAGGGGCCACGACCACTAACAGAGGAGCAGATTTTTCACTCCACCTTTCAGCAGCCTCAGCACATTGGTAACTGGCACAAGGATGGAAAAAAATTATATCCATTATACAGCTGGGTCAATTTTATATTTTTGCATTAGGGATCAAGAACTGGCAACACACCCTATTACATAAAAGAAACACATACCCTCTCTTTGTTGGCAGAGTTCTCGGTAATGTTGTCGTAGTTTCAGGATAAGCTGTGCTCGTAGAAGTTCCACTTCAGGGTGGACAGCTAAAGCTTGTGATGGGAGTGGTAATAGGTGAGAGGGTGGAGGTGACTTAACCAATGCATTACTCTGTATGTCCAAATCCCAGTAAACTCTGTCAAGAAAAAGAAAAACGACTTATTAACTTTACAGTTGCAAGGTGAAATTTTTACTTTTGATTGGGGTTCTCTGTTAACGATGTCTTGCCCAACTACAACATTCTAACTCTGAAATCTGAAAAACTCACTCGGTTGGTTTCACCATGTTTGCAAACTTTTCCTCTAAAGAAATCCCTGGACAGGCTGGGGAGCTGGGCACGGTAGCCGGTGTCACAGGCACAGACTCAATCTAAAGTAATAGAAGACAAATATCAAGTCAATTGAAAATATAGTTTCAATAATGATAAACAGGCATTTAAAAAAATGAATGGTTATTATTTATTAAAAAATGTATGGTTTGATGTCCAATCTAGCATACCTAAATTATATTGTACATGCCAAACACGAAGATCCAAGAATGGATTACTGATTTTTTTTTCATATAGCAGATCTAAACCCAATAACAAAAAATAATGTATTGCACCTTTTACTCATCTGTAGTTCTGGTTGTTCCATAACTTTTCTTTTTTTTTAGGCTTCTTTCCTTTATTGTAACTGGAGATCTTGCCATTAAAGAATATATAAATCCAACACCTCATATTCCTGATATGTGCCTGCTGTACTTGTATGAGAAAGTATCCTTTTCTCTTTGTATTGCTTTCTTTATGTGAAATCCCTGGTGTTCCTGACAGTCCCTGCTTTCCTATTAAAAGCTAAGCAGAAGGAGACACGTGGTCAGTTCTCTAGCTGTGCTGGGAACTCAGCCTGCTTTCCTCCAATGATCAGACTTGTCCTGACACACCACCCTTGCACAGCCATTCATTGAGAAGATCAGTGTCCTACTGTTTCTCCTCCCCTAGCTCTTATGCAGCGGAGAGCAGAGGGATGTGATCACTTATAACAAAGGGGAAATATATATACAGTCAGGTCCATAAATAATGGGACATCGACACAATTCTAATCTCTATACACCACCACAATGGATTTGAAATGAAACAAGATGTGCTTTAACTGCAGACTTTCAGCTTTAATGTGAGGGTATTTACATCCAAATCAGGTGAACGGTGTAGGAATTACAACAGTTTGTATATGTGCCTCCCAATTTTTAAGGGACCAAAAGTAATGGGACAATTGGCTGCTCAGCTGTTCCATGGCCAGGTGTGTTTTTCCCTCATTATCCCATTTACAAGGAGCAGATAAAAGGTCCAGAGTTCATTTCAAGTGTGCTATTTGCATTTGGAATCTGTTGCTGTCAACTCTCAATATGAGATCCAAAGAACTGTCACTATCAGTGAAGCAAGCCATCATTAGGCTGAAAAAACAAAACAAACCCATCAGAGAGATAGCAAAAACATTAGGTGTGGCCAAATCAACTGTTTGGAACATCCTTAAAAAGAAAGAACGCATCGGTGAGCTCAGCAACATCAAAAGACCCGGAAGACCACGGAAATCAACTGTGGTGGATGACCGAAGAATTCTTTCCCTGGTGAAAAAAACACCCTTCACAACAGTTGGCCAGATCAAGAACACTCTTCAGGAGGTAGGTGTATGTGTGTCAAAGTCAACAATCAAGAGAAGACTTCACCAGAGTGAATACAGAGGGTTCACCACAAGATGTAAACCATTGGTGAGCCTCAAAAACAGGAAGGCCAGATTAGAGTTTGCCAAACAACATCTAAAAAAGCCTTCACAGTTCTGGAACATCCTATGGACAGATGAGACCAAGATCAACTTGTACCAGAGTGATGGGAAGAGAAGAGTATGGAGAAGGAAAGGAACTGCTCATGATCCAAAGCATACCACCTCATCAGTGAAGCATGGTGGTGGTAGTGTCATGGCGTGGGCATGTATGGCTGCCAATGGAACTGGTTCTCTTGTATTTATTGATGATGTGACTGCTGACAAAAGCAGCAGGATGAATTCTGAAGTGTTTCGGGCAATATTATCTGCTCATATTCAGCAAAATGCTTCAGAACTCATTGGACGGCACTTCACAGTGCAGATGGACAATGACCCAAAGCATACTGGGAAAGCAACCAAAGAGTTTAAGGGAAAGAAGTGGAATGTTATGCAATGGCCAAGTCAATCACCTGATCTGAATCCGATTGAGCATGCATTTCACTTGCTGAAGACAAAACTGAAGAGAAAATGCCCCAACAACAAGCAGGAACTGAAGACAGTTGCAGTAGAGGCCTGGCAGAGCATCACCAGGGATGAAACCCAGCGTCTGGTGATGTCTATGCATTCCAGACTTCAGGCTGTAACTGACTGCAAAGGATTTGCAACCAAGTATTAAAAAGTGAATGTTTAAGGGATGATTGTTAATCTGTCCCATTACTTTTGGTCCCTTAAAAAGTGGGAGGCACATATACAAACTGTTGTAATTCCTACACCGTTCACCAGATTTGGATGTAAATACCCTCAAATTAAATCTGAATGTCTGCAGTTAAAGCACATCTTGTTTGTTTCATTTCAAATCCATTGTGGTGGTGTATAGAGCTAAAGAGATTAGAATTGTGTCGATGTCCCAATATTTATGGACCTGACTGTATGTGTATGTATATATACACACACATACATACATACACACGCACATATTTTACCTTTCATTTCAAACGGTTTACATGTACTTGAACACATTCCAGTCCTAGGGTTGGATCACTCACTATACTGCATCTATGGAGAAGTGTTGTCACCCTGGAACAAGACTACAGAACACCTCCATCATAACATAAATTACATAGGGAGGAGGTGTTCTTGAGCCCAAAGAGAGATCTGAAAACAATGCTAACCAATACCAGTGGAGATAGAGAGCACAGGAATTTAGTAGCTCACTAGATTTCTGGCAGGCTCAACATGTATTTTATTTTGCACTTATCGAAGAGATATAACAATGCTTTCAATAATTAGAGTTTACACACACTTTAAATACAAGCTATGGTAAAAAAAAATTCTGACTTACAAAAAAAGTACCCAGGTTCTACCGTATACTGTACCCTGCAACTAGGGTTACACCAGTATCAGTGAGGATACTAAGCATTTGCACGAATACTTGTACGCATGCAAATCCCCCGACACCTGAAACTGATACCTCTGTGGTGCGATTTGAGCCCATACAAAATGAATGAGCTCAATTCACACTGCTGTGTGAACCAAGGCTTGTCATAGTGACTTCAGCCTGGGTTCACACAGGTGCGGTGCGGAAAACCGCATGTGATTCGGAAGAAATCGAACCGCATTCCTGTTCAAATCTCATGCGATTCTTTGAAGTGCGGTTTGAGCCTATTCATTTTGTATGGGCTCAAATTGCACCGCAAAAGGTATCGGTGAAACCCTACCCGCAACCAAGGTTAACCAGCATACTTTTTGCAAAAGGTCTGCCTGATTGAAAAAGATGTTACACTGTATATGCACAATATGTATAACAAATTTACCTATTACATTTCCTTTTTTTCCCCATTACCAGTGATGCATGTTTATAAAAAGAAAAAAAAAAAAAAAAAAAAGAAAAAACGTTTTTTTAAAAGTAAGCCACAAAACCAAAATGCACCCTTACCTTAATCTTCTTGGTGCTGTCGGTGACTGGAGGAGCCTCCTCAGATATCCTCCTCTTGCGTGGCATGGATTCCTTAGGAGTTGTTGGAATACATGCTTCAGTAGGAACCGGTGCCGCATTGAGGCCCAGAGGATCAGACTGTTAAATGAATACAAAGGCAGGCACATCAGGCACTGATTGTCTTCACCTTTATGGTACAATGTTGAGTTTCACTAATGTCCTTGCAAATTGTTGTCATATGATTTGCACCCACTGTGCCTGTAAACAGTTCTCTAGCAGATAAAATGATTGGATTGCTTTAAAAAACCTGTTTGACTACCATTGTTTATCTTTATTGTCCTCATCCTCATTCAACCTGAGAATTCCTGTTTAGAGCAGAAAATGTGTCTGCAGACAACTACACACATTATGAATACAACTGATCGTTTTCGGATTTGTGATCAGCATACATTGAGTAATTCACTTGCCATTTATAAGCCCAACGTCCATTTTTTTTTTTATTGTACAGCCTCAACCGCCTGTAAAAAAAAGCCTTTCTTTGACCGGAAATAAAAAAAAAAAAAAAAAAAAAAAAATAGGATTTTTATAACAGCTTACCTGTAAATCCTTTTCTTTTGAGGTACATCACAGGACACAGAGCCTCAGTAATTACTGATGGATTATGAGTATCACAAGGTGATTAGACACTGGTCACACCCTAGACAGGAAGTTCAACCCCCTATATAACCCCTTCCCTTACTGGGGATACCTCAGTTTTGTAGCAAAGCAATATAAGTGTATTAGAAGAGGGGCGGGACCTCTGTGTCCCGTGATGTACCTCAAAAGAAAATAATTTTACAGGTAAGCTGTAATAAAAATCCTATTTTCTTTCTTGTACATTACGGGACACAGAGCCTCAGTAATTACTGATGAGATGTCCCAGAGCAATGCTTTTTGAGGGGAGAGGACCACACAACGTAGGGTGTAATCAGACCTGAGGACCTCGTACCGCTGCCTGCCCAAAGGCGATATCCTCATGCCTTCCCACATCTACCTGATAAAATCTGGTGAATGTACGTACTGAAGACCAGGTTGCGGCCTTGCAGATTTGAGCCATAGAGGCCCGGTGATGCACCGCCCAAGAAGCACTAATAGCCCTTGTGGAGTGTGCCTTAATTTGAAAAGGTGGAATTTTCTGTTTCAAACCGTAAGCTCGAATAATCGAATAAGCGAATTTGAGCAGTTGCTTCCAGATAGGCCTTGACTGCTCTTACTACATCCAAAGAATGTAGTGACCTTTCTATCGTAGAACAGGGATCTGGAAAAAAGGAAGGTGGAATATCTTGGTTTAGATGGAAATTTCGGTAGGATGAGGGCGCAATACCACTCTATCCTTATGCAAGATTAAATAAGGCTCTTGTTTGGCCAAGCCCCGGGCTTGCTGTTCAGGTAAAACTATGAGGACCTGTTTAACAGGGTCTATCAAGTATTGACAGACTCCAATTGCTGCCACTGCAGGTTGAGCTACTGAACTTGCTAAGGAAAAAATATTTTTTAATAGGAATTCCATTTTTTCTATCAGTTGGATCCTTAAGAATCTGAGCATTGTCGACAGGACAAGTCAGACTTTTATTTATGGAGGAAATGGCGGCGTCAACTGCCGGTATACCCCACATTTTTCTAAATTTTTCCTCCATAGGATAAAGTGTTGAAAACTTTTTAGGCAGAAAAAAATGTTTATCTGGGTGATCCCACTCAGAATAAATGAGCTTTTCTAGCAAACTATGAACAGGAAAAGCAAGTGTTTGAGGAGGCTTCAGTGAACCCAAAGAAGAGGAGGGTTCTTTAACTGACTCAGATACGGGCAACTTAAATGTGGAGCGGACCAATCCAGCAAGAATTTGCACTAACACCTTCTCATCCTGAGAAGCTGAAGAGGGCCCTTCTCCACTAGATTCCCGAGAAGAGGAATCATCAGTCCCATCCCGATCCTCTGAGAGGGATTCCTCTCCTTTTTCCCCAGAGTTCCTCAACTTGAGGGTCCTGAGTAACAGAGGGAGACCTAGTGCGTTTTCTTCCACTGAGTGAAGATGCGATTAAGGCCATTAGTCTTTCCTCTAATCCATTAATGGTTGAGGAAAAAACCTCCTGCGTAATGTATACAGGGGCTGAAGTGCCAGAAGCAGATGCGGCCCCTGACCCCGACGGTTCACCCTGGCCAGCCATCCCAGGTCCTTCAGGATCGGAAGGTGCTGCAGAAGAGGGGTCCTCAGAGCCTGAGGGAGATCCCCTAGAGCCTCTGGTTTTCGGGGTATTTGTACCTCTTCTACCCATAGTGCAAAGCAACAAAAGGTGGAGGTACCACAAACACTGACTGCAGAGCGATGTAGTTCAGCAACTGCCGCTGCTACCAATGCTCAGCCTGGTGTTTTAAGTAAATGCTGCCTGGGAGAATGCCTGTGTCCCACCTCACATGCGCCCGTCAGCTCTGTGTCCCTCCATAGGCTGTGTGCACCTGAAAGAGAGTGCACTTTATAGCCTGTGTAGCCAGCGATGTGGGCGTCTAATCACGCCGGACGTCGCGCTAATGCTCCGCCCCCCCTCCTCCGACCACCCCTCCCGCCCCCCCCACACGGTTTTTTCAAAAACTTGTGCTTTCCCACGCGAGCCGAGGCTCCGATCCTCGGGACAAGTATGGAGGGGAGGCTGGGGTGGAGGAGAGAGGAGGGCCAGTGGATGGGGAACCTGCCGAAAACGTGGTGGTAGCAGCGGCGGTAGTGCGGTATACTACCGCTGTTTGTACAGGCCACCCCGGCCCCCCTAAATCATGGGGGGAAGCATCCTAAAAGGAGAGAACCCCCCAACCCATCCTACCTGGAGCCTGGCTGGAGGAGCATACAGCGTGGACACACAGACAGACAAGCATGAAAAGGTATGTGCTCTTGGCAGCCCCCGGTGGCGACAATAGGCATGGCATACATTTACTTAAAGGAGAAAACCTACTAGAATTAAAAAATTCTTGAGGAGTCTCCCTTACCTTATCCAGCTGCAGGGTTCTGTTATACAGACCCAATCTTCACCTCTCACGGTGGGCTCCGTTTGAAAAAACCTTCAGAGACTGGGTCCCCCTTGAATAGGAGGATCCGCAGTTCTGGCCCCGTCAGGGATATGGCTGAAAAAAACAAATACTGGATCCTGGGGTCCAGCTCTCTAAAAAGAGAAGCGTTACAGGTAAAACCTTGTTTCTTCGGACACGAGGCCCGGGTACCATCCAATTTGGCCTGAAAAAGCACTTTGAATGGATCCGGTTGCATGGCTTGCAGCAGTGGTCCGCTGCGTGCTGGTTCACCATTTTAGGTCCGATTTCAGCCTGAATTTGCACCTGAAGTGGACCAAAAGACGCAAAGCGCGTTTCTGCAAAATGCACCGGACCTGCTGCAGAGATAAGTGAACCGGCTCCATAGACAGCCGGCAAAATCTCCTGATATTGCGAATTGGATGCGGGGATACCGCATGCAAAGGTTTGAATCCAGCCTAATGTAGGGGCTGGCACAAAGGGCAGTGACAGTACCAGAGATTTTCAATCCAGAAAATATCCACTGGCTGTTTAAGTGTTCATGAGCTGAAAATAATACAATTTGTGTCAGCAGCAAAGGAGCTGAGAAACAAATACATGGAAAGAATAACCAGCTAATTTATTATGCAATTCCCTGGCTCTCCAACCTCCATATTAAAAGCCTTCTGACATACTATTAAAGGGATTGTAAAGTTATTTTTCTTTTTTTAAATAACAAACATGTCATACTTAGCTGCTCTGTGCAATTGTTTTCCAGAGAGCAGCCCCTATCCTCCTTTTCTGGGGTCCACCACTGGCACTCTGGGCTCCTCCTTTTCTCTGTGTGCCACCATAGGAAGCAGATTCCTATGGTGGCACATGTGTGGGCTCGATCCTGAGCCTGGCCGTGTGTGTCTATAGACATACAGTGCGGCTTGGCCCCCCTGCTTCCTTATCACCTTCCTCACAGCCTTCAGCTGGTGAGGAAGGAGAGAGAGCGCAGCTGTTCTCAGGCATAGAGCTGGATCGAGATCAGGCTCAGGTAAGTGATCAAGCGATGTGCACGAGAGCCTCGGCTCTCCTGGTACTCTCACTCCTCATTGGCTGCGGCAGTCAATCACAGCCAGTGATCCAATGAGAAGAGAGGGGGGGCAGGGACGAGCCACTGCTCTGTGTGAATAGAGACGCAGAGCAGCGGCTCAGGAGTGAAATATTGCTATAAAGCAGATTGCAGAAGGTTGACTCCAAGGCAGATCCAAGTACTTTTGTCAGCCTTATGTAAAATATAATTTTTAATGACTCTATAACTAGATTAAGGCTCGGTTCATACTGCTGCGATGTGAGAACCCATGCAAATCCAGTACGGGTTCCAGCATCGCATTCACACTGCCCTATTCGAAACGCTGCAGGTGTCAATACAAAGTTAAAGCGGAGTTCCACCCAAAAATGGAACCTCTGCTTTAAAGTGGATGTAAACCCAATGTCATTCTTTCTAAACTACTGACATAGGGGTTATCTATAAGGATATACACGCCTCCTGCATGTATCTTTACCTGTCAAATGTCTCCCCTCTGTCTGTTATGAGACCCAAAAAACTGCAAATTCTGTGGGTGGGTCTGTTGTCTGGAGCTCGGTGGGTGGAGTCGTGATGTCAGTAGACTCCCTGCCCACCTCTACACTCCCCTGTCTATTTCTAACACTGAACTTCTGCTATGATCTCTAACATCCAGTGAAAAGACAGGAAAGTAACCACATGACTTCAGCATGCCAAATCATGCTGAGGTGTGGAACAGCCAATCCTTGCAGAGCTGCTGAAGAAAGGAGTGGGGGAGGGAATTAAAAAATACTGCATGTGTCTTAGGCTAGTGCACAAGATATGTAAATCACCTGTCACTCACAGCAAGGGGGAGGATTCGACAAAGTTTTTCTCACTGAACAATAAAAGGATTGCTCAGAGACTGTGTGGCAAGACTGGGCTCAAATGATAGGACATCCACTTTAAGGGAAGGTGACCCCCTGACATGCCACATTTGGCATATAATTTTTTTTGGGGTGGGAACGGAAACCCTCCTTTTAGAGGGTTCCAGCTCCCACTTAATCCCGGGGCTCTGCAGCACCGGAAGTCAGTTCACCTCTCCCCCTTGGCAATCATCTGGGGCACATCACAGGTCCCAGATGATAGCCCGGCCAGTCACAGCGCGCCTCGGGCGCCCACAGTGACAATGACGGTGCTGCAGAGAGGAGGGGGAGACGAGCAGGGCTTTGTTCCCCCGCATCGCTAGACCCTGGGACAGGTAAGTGTCCGATTGTTAAAAGTCAGCAGCTACAGTATTTGTAGCTCCTGACTTATTTTTTTTTTTTTTTAAGCGGAAATCTGCTTTAACCACTTGACGACCGCCTCACGCCGATTTACGTCGGCAAGGTGGCACAGACAGGCAAAATCACGTACATATACGTGATTTGCCTTCCGCGGGTGGGGGGTCCAATCGGACCCCCCCCCGGTGCCCGAGGCGGTCGTCTTTTGTCCCCCGGCGATCGGAGATGAGGGGGAGGCCATCCGTTCGTGGCCCCCCCCCTCGCGATCGCCGCCGGCCAATGAGAACATTCCTTTGCTGCTGTATGCTAAACAGCAGCAAAGGAAATGATGTCATCTCTCCTCGGCTCGGTAATTTCCGTTCCGGCCCGAGGAGAGAAGACAGGTATGTGAGTGCACAACACACACACACACACAGTAGAACATGCCAGGCACACAAAACACCCCGATCCCCCCCCCCCGATCCACCCCCATCACCCCCCCCCCCCCCCCCTGTCACAAACTGACACCAGCAGTTTTTTTTTTTTTTTTTTCTGATTACTGCATGGTGTCAGTTTGTGACAGTTACAGTGTTGGGACAGTTATTATTACCCCCCTGTAGGTCTAGGATACCCCCCTAACCCCCCCTAATAAAGTTTTAACCCCTTGATCACCCCCTGTCACCAGTGTCACTAAGCGATCATTTTTCTGATCGCTGTATTAGTGTCGCTGGTGACGCTAGTTAGTGAGGTAAATATTTAGGTTCGCCGTCAGTGTTTTATAGCGTCAGGGACCCCCATATACTACCGAATAAATGTTTTAACCCCTTGATTGCCCCCTAGTTAACCCTTTCACCACTGATCACCGTATAACTGTTACGGGTGACGCTGGTTAGTTTGTTTATTTTTTATAGTGTCAGGGCACCCGCCGTTTATTACCGAATAAAGGTTTAGCCCCCTGATCGCCCGGCGGTGATATGCGACGCCCCAGGCAGCGTCAGATTAGCGCCAGTACCACTAACACCCACGCACGCAGCATACGCCTCCCTTAGTGGTATAGTATCTGATCGGATCAATATCTGATCCGATCAGATCTATACTAGCGTCCCCAGCAGTTTAGGGTTCCCAAAAACACAGTGTTAGCGGGATCAGCCCAGATACCTGCTAGCACCTGCGTTTTGCCCCTCCACCCGGCCCAGCCCAAGTGCAGTATCGATCGATCACTGTCACTTACAAAACACTAAACGCATAACTGCAGCGTTCGCAGAGTCAGGCCTGATCCCTGCGATCGCTAACAGTTTTTTTGGTAGCATTTTGGTGAACTGGCAAGCAACAGCCCCAGGCAGCGTCAGGTTAGCGCCAGTAGCGCTAACACCCACGCACGCACCGTACAGCTCCCTTAGTGGTATAGTATCTGATCGGCCGTTTATTACCGAATAAAGATTTAGCCCCCTGATCGCCCGGCAGTGATATGCGTCGCCCCAGGCAGCGTCAGATTAGCGCCAGTACCGCTAACACCCACGCACGCAGCATACCCCTCCCTTAGTGGTATAGTATCTGTACAGATCAATATCTGATCCGATCAGATCTATACTAGCGTCCCCAGCAGTTTAGGGTTCCCAAAAACGCAGTGTTAGCGGGATCAGCCCAGATACCTGCTAGCACCTGCGTTTTGCCCCTCCGCCCGGCCCAGCCCAGCCCACCCAAGTGCAGTATCGATCGATCACTGTCACTTACAAAACACTAAACGCATAACTGCAGCGTTCGCAGAGTCAGGCCTGATCCCTGCGATCGCTAACAGTTTTTTTGGTAGCTTTTTATTGAACTGGCAAGCGCCAGCGGCCTAGTACACCCCGGTCGTAGTCAACCCAGCACTGCAGTAACACTTGGTGACGTGGCGAGTCCCATAAGTGCAGTTCAAGCTGGTGAGGTGGCAAGCACAAGTAGTGTCCCGCTGCCACCAAGAAGACAAACACAGGCCCGTCATGCCCATAGTGCCCTTCCTGCTGCATTCGCCAATCCTAATTGGGAACCCACCGCTTCTGCAGCGCCCGTACTTCCCCCATTCACATCCCCAACCAAATGCAGTCGGCTGCATGAGAGGCATTTTCTTTGTCCTCCCGAGTACCCCTACCCAACGAACCCCCAAAAAAGATGTCGTGTCTGCAGCAAGCGCGGATATAGGCGTGACACCCGCTATTATTGTCCCTCCTGTCCTGACAATCCTGGTCTTTGCATTGGTGAATGTTTTGAACGCTACCATACACTAGTTGAGTATTAGCGTAGGGTACAGCATTGCACAGACTAGGCACACTTTCACAGGGTCTCCCAAGATGCCATCGCATTTTGAGAGACCCGAACCTGGAACCGTTTACAGTTATAAAAGTTAGTTACAAAAAAAGTGTAAAAAAAAAAAAAAAATATATATATATAAAATAAAAAAAAATAGTTGTCGTTTTATTGTTCTCTCTCTCTCTATTCTCTCTCTCTTGTTCTGCTCTTTTTTACTGTATTCTATTCTGCAATGTTTTATTGTTATTATGTTTTATCATGTTTGCTTTTCAGGTATGCAATTTTTTATACTTTACCGTTTACTGTGCTTTATTGTTAACCATTTTTTTGTCTTCAGGTACGCCATTCACAACTTTGAGTGGTTATACCAGAATGATGCCTGCAGGTTTAGGTATCATCTTGGTATCATTCTTTTCAGCCAGCGGTCGGCTTTCATGTAAAAGCAATCCTAGTGGCTAATTAGCCTCTAGACTGCTTTTACAAGCCGTGGGAGGGAATGCCCCCCCCCCCCCACCGTCTTCCGTGTTTTTCTCTGGCTCTCCTGTCTCAACAGGGAACCTGAGAATGCAGCCAGTGATTCAGCCAGCTGACCATAGAGCTGATCAGAGACCAGAGTGGCTCCAAACATCTCTATGGCCTAAGAAACCGGAAGCTACGAGCATTTTATGACTTAGATTTCGCCGGATGTAAATAGCGCCATTGGGAAATTGGGGAAGCATTTTATCACACCGATCTTGGTGTCATCAGATGCTTTGAGGGCAGAGGAGAGATCTAGGGTCTAATAGACCCCAATTTTTTCAAAAAAGAGTACCTGTCACTACCTATTGCTATCATAGGGGATATTTACATTCCCCGAGATAACAATAAAAATGATTAAAAAAAAAAAAAAAAAAAAATGAAAGGAACAGTTTAAAAATAAGATAAAAAAGCAAAAAAATAATAAAGAAAAAAAAAAAAGCACCCCTGTCGCCCCCTGCTCTCTTGCTAAGGCGAACGCAAACAGCGGTCTGTCGTCAAACGTAAACAGCAATTGCACCATGCATGTGAGGTATCGCCGCGAAGGTCAGATCGAGGGCAGTAATTTTTGCAGTAGACCTCCTCTGTAAATCTAAAGTGGTAACCTGTAAAGGCTTTTAAAGGCTTTTAAAAATGCATTTATTTTGTTGCCACTGCACGTTTGTGCGCAATTTTAAAGCATGTCATGTTTGGTATCCATGTACTCGGCCTAAGATCATCTTTTTTATTTCATCAAACATTTGGGCAATATAGTGTGTTTTAGTGCATTAAAATTTAAAAAAAGTGTGTTTTTTCCCCAAAAAATGAGTTTGAAAAATCGCTGCGCAAATACTGTGTGAAAAAAAAAATGAAACACCCACCATTTTAATCTGTAGGGCATTTGCTTTAAAAAAAATATATAATGTTTGGGGGTTCAAAGTAATTTTTTTGCAAAAAAAAATAACTTTTTCATGTAAACAATGAGTGTCAGAAAGGGCTTTGTCTTCAAGTGGTTAGAAGAGTTGGTGATGTGTGACATAAGCTTCTAAATGTTGTGCATAAAATGCCAGGACAGTTCAAAACCCCCCCAAATGACCCCATTTTGGAAAGTAGACACCCCAAGCTATTTGCTGAGAGGCATGTCGAGTCCATGGAATATTTTATATTGCGACACAAGTTGCGGGAAAGAGACAAATTTTTTTTTTTTTTTTTGCACAAAGTTGTCACTAAATGATATATTGCTCAAACATGCCATGGGAATATGTGAAATTACACCCAAAATACATTCTGCTGCTTCTCCTGGAGTACGGGGATACCACATGTGTGAGACTTTTTGGGAGCCTAGCCGCGTACGGGACCCCGAAAACCAAGCACCGTCTTCAGGCTTTCTAAGGGCGTGAATTTTTGATTTCACTCTTCACTGCCTATCACAGTTTCGGAGGCCATGGAAAGCCCAGGTGGCACAAAACCCCCCCAAATGACCCCATTTTGGAAAGTAGACACCCAAAGCTATTTGCTGAGAGGTATAGTGAGTATTTTGCAGACCTCACTTTTTGTCACAAAGTTTTGAAAATTGAAAAAAGAAAAAAAAAAAGTTTTCTCTTGTCTTTCTTCATTTTCAAAAACAAATGAGAGCTGCAAAATACTCACCATTTTGGGGTGCAATTCCACATAGGCCCATGGCCTGTGTGAGCAATATATCATTTAGTGACAACTTTTTGTAAATATATATTTTTTTTTTTTTTTTGTCATTATTCAATCACTTGGGACAAAAAAAATAAATATTCAATGGGTTCAACATGCCTCTCAGCAATTTCCTTGGGGTGTCTACTTTCCAAAATGGGGTCATTTGGGGGGGGTTTGTACTGCCCTGCCATTTTAGCACCTCAAGAAATGACATAGGCAGTCATAAACTAAAAGCTGTGTAAATTCCAGAAAATGTACCCTAGTTTGTAGACGCTATAACTTTTGCGCAAACCAATAAATATATGCTTATTGACATTTTTTTTACCAAAGACATGTGGCCGAATACATTTTGGCCTAAATGTATGACTAAAATTTAGTTTATTGGATTTTTTTTATAACAAAAAGTAGAAAATATCATTTTTTTTCAAAATTTTCGGTCTTTTTCCGTTTATAGCGCAAAAAATAAAAACTGCAGAGGTGATCAAATACCATCAAAAGAAAGCTCTATTTGTGGGAACAAAAGGACGCAAATTCCGTTTGGGTACAGCATTGCATGACCGCGCAATTAGCAGTTAAAGCGACGCAGTGCCAAATTGGAAAAAGACCTCTGGTCCTTAGGCAGCATAATGGTCCGGGGCTCAAGTGGTTAATGACACCCCGCATATCGCAGTACGAACTGTCAATTCGGACAGGAATCGGATCGCATGGGTGTCCTGCATGACTTTGGTCCGAATGCGATGCAAATTCAGCCATACAATCTGTATGGCTAAATTTGCAACGCACAGACATCACATGCGATGTCTGACATCGCAGCAGCGTGAACCCGGCCTAAATGTAGATTAAATAAGTAACTCCGCTTCTGCCAAGGTTTCCGCTTTAGGTATAGTGCTTAACAGAGAAAGTTCAAAGAGAAGCTTCATTCTGTGGGTGATGCTCCAGGACATTATAATAAAAGAACACCTAAATACAATGAAAAAAAAAAATCTTATCCTTTTGTGTAGAAGAGTAACAAAGTAGACCAGCTATGCCGATATAATGTTGAATGCAAACTCCAAAAAACAAAAAACCCCAATACACAAGACTGTAAAGCAGCTTTAGCCACAAACTGCATACAAGTGATACCGACACTTCCCCCAGCTATATGATTCTGAGATCTAAGTCACACTTCTTGAAGGAAGTACCACAAACATGGGCTTGCCCTGGGGATCCTCCCAGCTATAAAATTCTATAGATTTTAATTTTAAACACATAATAATATATAAAACCAGCACAATGTCCTCATTATAAACAAGAAAAAAAAAAAAGTATAAAAAAAAGTCTCTGTAGAGTAATCAGCTGTAACAAAATAACCAACAGTGTGTGGGGGAGTGTTGAAATAAATTGTAATTATAATTAATTCCTCAGAATCTTCATCCCTTCACCACACCCCGTGGGACATCGCTCACTTAAGATTTTTCACTCCAGGTGAAAATCACTCCACAAATAAGCGGTCTTCCTTCTCTGGTCATCGGATCATGGTACGGACTACCTCTTTAGCCTCTAAGGTAATTTCACTAGTATTAGGTCTGTATGGGTTCACACTGTGTTCTATACAGGAATACCAGACTCCAATAGATTTCTACTGGATCCCAAGCTCATCAGCTTTAAACAGTTTTTAATTAAACCCCAAATCCCCCCTTACAAATATAGGATTAAAAACGAGCATGTAAACAGTAGCTTGCCTGCGTGGTTGAGCTCCACGAGGGTAGACAAGCTGAGAGGCTGTGTAGCTTCACCTTCGTGGAGCTCAACCCAGGCATCCCCGCGATCCTTTCATTATTAGGAGCAGTGGAGTGACACCAGGCAGACAAGCTACTGTTTACATGCTCGTTTTTAATCCAATATTTCTAAGTGCAATATGTAAGGGGGGAATTGGGGCTTATATTACCGGTTCCCAACCAGAGGGCGTGCGCCCACTGCAAAGGGTGGGGAAGCAATGCGCCCACTGGCCACGCTCGATCACGTGTAAACACACAAATCCCTGTGCTGTCAGAGGAGTGGAGACATGTCATTTGTTCCTAATAAGTAGGAACAGCGAAATGTCTCCTCTCTTAATCAGTCCTATCCCCATACAGTTAGAACACACTGAGGGAACACACATTTAACCCCTTGATCGCCTACTAGTGTTAACCCCTTCCCTGCCAGTGACATTTGCACAGTAATCAGAGCATTTTTATAACACTGATCGCTGTAGAATTGGTCAATGGTCCCAAAAATGTGTCAAAAGTGTCCGATCTGTCCGTCGCAATACCGCTAAAAATCGCAGATCACCGCCATTACTAGTAAAAAATAATAATAATAAAAATGCCATAAATCTTTCCCATAGTTTGCAGACACTATAACTTTTGCGCAAACCAATCAATATACGCTTATTGCGATTTTTTTTACCAAAAATATTTAGAAGAATATATATTGGCCTAAACTGGATGAAGAGATTTGTTTTTTTGAAAAAAATTGGGGATATTTATTATAGCAAAAAGTAAAAAATATTTTTTGTTTTCAAATTTGTCGCTCTTTTTTTTGTTTATAGTGCAAAAAATAAAAAACGCAGAGGTGATCAAGTACCACCAAAAGAAAGCTCTATTTGTGGAAAAAAAGACGCAAATTTCATTTGGGTACAGCATTGCATGACCATGCAATTGTCAGTTAAAGCGACGCAGTGCCAAATTGTAAAAAGTTTCTGGTCAGGAAGGGGGTAAAATCTTCCGGGGCTGAAGTGGTTAAAAACTGTTTAAAACGGAATTATGCTATGAGAGCGTCTTTATCCTTTGGGCATGATCGCTGATGAGCTTGGGATCCAGTAGCAATCTATTGGAGTCTGGCATTCCAGGACAGAACACAGTGTGAACCCATACAGACCTAATACTGGTGAAGTTACGTTAGAAGCTAAAGAGGTAGTCCGTACCATGATCCGATGACCAGAGGAGGAAGTCCGCTTATTTGTGGAATTTAAGGCTGATTTTCACCTGATTTCTAGTGAGTGTAAAATCTTAAGGGAGCGATGTCCCATGGGGTGTGGTAAAGGGATGAAGATTCTGAGAAATAAATTATAATTACAATTTTTCAACACTCCCCCACGCACTGTTGGTTATTTTGTTACAGCTGGTTACTCTAAAGAGACTTTTTTAATACTTTTTTCTTATTCTTGTTTATAATGAGGACATTGTGCTGATTTTATATATTATGTGTTTAAAATGAATATCTTTCTGGGATTGATACAAGAGTTTATCGCTGCTAATGCCTATATCTCCTAATGACCCGTACACAGGCTCCGAATATCGTACGACAGATCGTACGACTTTTTTCGCTTAATAGTCGCAAGTAGCATAGGTTACTAAAGTCACGAAAATTCTCGTACGACAGGAAAAAAAAAAATCGGAAGTGATGTCATGTGTTGTAATGTATTTGTATTGTATTTTCGGACGACAACTGTACTAACTAAACGAAAATCATATGATCTGGTATCGTACGAGGAAAATTTTCATTCTTGTCCGGTCGAATAATATCAGATGAATTGTTGTGATTGGCTCTCGAAAGCTCTGTACTAACGATCCGATTATCATATGATCGCATCGAAAGTGGTATTTTATGTCCAATTTTCGGATCGTGTGTACGGGCCATTGAAGGGGAGGTCCACCAAATTTTTTTTTTTTTTAAAGTCAGCAGCTACAAATACTGCAGCTGCTGATTTTTAAAATATGGACACCTACCTGTCCAGGGAGCCCGCGATGTCGGCACCCGAAGCCGATCTGTCCCTCGGCCCTCCGATGCTGCAGCCGCCATCTTCGGTAAGGGAATCAGGAAGTGAAGCCTTGCGGCTTCACTTCCTGGTTCCCTACTGCACATGCCCGAGTCAAGCTGCGCAATCCAAAAGGTCCCTGCTGTCTCTGGGACCCGTGTGTCTCCCAGCAGACAGCGGGGGGGATGGGAAGTGGCGTAGCTCCTGCAGGAGTCTATGCCCGGAAGTGGGTGCAAATACCTGTATTATACAGGTATCTGCACCCCCCTCCCCCCTTAAAGGTGCCAAATGTGACATCGGAGGGGGGGGGGGGGGGGTTACGAAAAGTGGAAGTTCCATTTTTGTGTGGCACTCCGCTTTAAGGTGTGTAGACATATTTTTTACTTCCCGATTCACTTAATAGCAGCAGCTGAAAGGTCTGTAACCTGTTCATTTTAACAGATCTATGAGCGCTGATGGAAAGTGGATGTTTGCTGTTTAGTGATTATTTACTTTTACTGTTTTTGGATAGAAAATTCTATACACTATAATTTGCACTCATTCTGAAATATATTTTGTACAAATAATGCTGTGTGGGAAAGTTCAGTAACTAGAGTGTTAAAAAAAAAATCTCTTTTATTTAAATCTAAACTGTTTGGCTTAGAAGGAATGTGTAAGGATGGTCTATTTTTCAGATTTTTCAGCCTCTCTTTTACCAGCTCTCTCCACACCCTTTAGGGCAAGGAGGGGTTTCAACTGTTCTTGTTGGAACATTTTCCCTCATTTACTGTTCTGTTGAGTGAGGGAATCCACAACTGCACAGACAGATAAGTGAAAATTTCTCATAGCGAATTCTTTCATAGAAAACCGTCAAAGGTGACATTCCCTTCATTATGGGAAGATATTCTTTCACTTCTTATGATGCCTTCAGGGGTAGGAAACTATAGGAAATATCCCTAACTGGGACACAGCAATCAAAACCAAACGGCTCTAGTCCTTTCCAACTCTATTCTAAAGTATAAAAAGGGCTTTGTGCATTACCATAAAATCATTTTACTGGAATGAAACACGTGGAAATATACTCTCAAACTTAAGTAAAAACAGGCACAAGACTGAATCCAAGGATCCAAGATTGAAGTCCAGTGCGACGAACAAGTGATGCCCATATGCATGGAGCAAGGCTAACATGTTTCTAGGCCAGAACCCTCTTCATCAGTTCTGCTCTGATGAAGAGGGTTCTGCCCTGGAAACACGTTAGTCTTGCTACAGTGCAATGTTGCCCATCACCTATATAGTGCACTGGACTGTAATCTTGGATCATTGATGTGCCTGTTTTTACTTTGTGAAAATATTTCCACGTTTCATTCCAATAAAATGGTTTAATAGTAATCCCCCAGGGTGCAACCCCTATTTGTGTGTTTTGGAGCTTAGATAAGGATTTCCTGAATTTCTGAAGAGGGCAGCAGAGTGAGTTCATCACCAGATTTCTGACGAAGCACCTGATCTGTAGATTTTGCCTCCGGTTACACCGGTGCGACTTGTCATGCAATTTGACAGTTTCAAATTGCGTGACAAAATGCACCATATTGTCCGCATTGGAAGCGGTCAAACCGGTGCAACTCCAACGTCGCACTGATTTTGAAAGTAGTTTCTGCACTACTTTTTGCAAGTACAGGTGCGACTTGCATAGACATCTGTGCATGAAGTCACACAGATGTCTTCTAAGTGGCACCTGAAATAGCACTGAAATGCTACTTTGAAATCGTGCTACTTCAAGTGAAGTAACACGACTTCAACCTCACAATAAGTGTGACGGGGTGTAAATCGGAAGATTTCTCTCTTTTTTTTCATTTGTGCCATTGACTTTTATGTGTATTTAGGATTAGTGGGCTGGTTACTTCTTTAGTGCTGATATTTATCTTTCATGTGTTTGCCTGTAGTAACTCTTTAGGCCGCCCACAGAAAAGAGATGACAACTGAATCACCCAAACGTTTTTGGCTAAATCTGACAGCTATCTAATTTTTATAACTACTATATATGGCACCAGCATCTTCCAGAGAGTTTTACAAAATAGATACAAACCAATATAATGTTTACAATATCCAATGCATACATTTTCGCAACAAAACCTATATAACAACAATATACAGTACAATAGAAGGGAGCTCAGCATGACAAGCTTACTATCTAAAGATGTACAATTTATGGCCACAAGTTGGTGGACCCTTGACCACCATACCTACACTATGGCTAATAGTGGGACACCCCTCCAAATTATTTCAGGCAAGACAAGCATGTATGTCATGAACAGAAAGATACATAATCAGATTGGTACAACAGTTAGGCTTTAATAGTAAATAACACAGATACAACACTAATGCTGGCCATACGTGGTCGAATTTCAAAATAATTTTCTTTTGAAAATCAGAAAATTTGTGCGTTTTGTGATCCAATGATGCTATCATTGATTTTGAAAATTTGACCAACCAAGCCTTCAATTTCACCTCATGTTGCTACAGTAAAGAATTTTCGTGGCTGGGAATCTGCTTTTCTTTCCAGGAACTTTCTTTCCTTGCACATGCGCATTTCTTTTTCAATTACATTTCTCGCACGATTCTCCCATCATTGATTAGAAAATAGTTTGTTTTTCAAAAAATTTCCAACATGTCCGATTACTCAAATTCGATGGCTGCAGGAAAATCGGCTGCTGCAGCCCACTAATGGTGCGAAATACGAACGAAAATTCTTAGATAAGATTTTCAAAAGAAATTCAAAATTCGACCCATGTATGGCCTGCCTAATAGATATGACCTTTGAAGGAATAGATCCAAAGTCTTCCATTTGATATAGTAAAATAACTTGTCCTACAATAAAATATTTAGCAAATAAATTGAGCATTGAAGTGATCGTAAAGCTTATAATGTATCCCTTGCATTAAGGTAAAAAAATGTTTAGGTGTCAGCATCCCCCCCCACCCTTGTCTTACCTGAGCCCTCATTCGATCCAGCGTTGTGCACATCTGAAGCTTCTTTCTCCCCTCCCTTTGGGGTTTCGCTGGCTTGGCTGGGGCACAGGGAGCTTTTGTCAATCAAAGCCAGTAACGAAGGAGCGGGGCCTGAGTCTCGCTGTCTGTGTCAATGGACGCAGCAGCGAGGCCTGGGTTCGAGCGGCTTCCCATGGGGGCACTGGACCTAGGGGAGGGGACAGGAGCGCTGGCGGGGGACCCAAAAAGAGGAGGTTTACGGATGCTCTGTGCAATTCCATTGCACAGAGCAGGTAAGTAAAGACATTTTTTTGTTTTGTTTTTTTAAATTTACCTTACAATCACTTTAATTTATGTGCGAATTGTATATATAAAAAAAAAAAAACCCTGGGAAAATCTAGGATGGCGGAAGGGTGCTAAGTATGTTGATAGAAGAAATGGGACATAGGGTGTAGAGGGGAGGATATGAGGTGTAGAATGGGAGGGTGGGGAAAGGGTGATAGGTAAAAATACAAATGGTTTACTCCTCCCTATCTGTAAGGGGGCATTCTTCCCACTAACCACCAAATATAAGGGGAATTTTTCCTACCTACCACCAATGGTAAGGGCCATTCTGCCAACTAACCGATATCACAAGCATACTTTCCACTGATCTCTAGTGTAAGGAGCATTCTTCGCACTGATCATCAATGTAAGGATCACTCTTCCCACTGGCCAAGGTAAGGATCATTCTTTTTACTGACAACCTTTGTAAGGAGGCCCTTCTCCAAATGACCACCAATGTAAAGGAATCCTTTTCCCAATGAGCACCAATTTAGAGCCAATGTGCCATGAACTGTGGACAAAGTAATTATTAGCAGGGGTTTCCTAGAAACGTAAAGTTATTTTAGGTGTACTTCTATGTTAAAAAGGTTTAGAAAGGCCGTAACAGTTTGGAGATGGCCAATTTCTGTTCTGGCATGTATGTGCCCCTTTACACAAGTCCCGGTCCATAAAGAGATGGTGTGATGAGTTTGTTGTGGAGGAACTCAAGTGGCTTATACAGAACCCTGACCTCAACCCTAGTGAACACATTTCTTCATTTTCTTTACCATCAGGATTTGCTGTGATCTTCTCCCAGCTCAGCCATAAGTACAATGTGGTACATTCACGATTAAAGGTTTATTCTCCTTTCTATAAAGAAAAGGAACAACTAGCACTGGGTTATCTCACGTATATGATCTCTAAGAGCAACAACAAGCTTTTCCAAAGCATTGATTATTGCTCTGAACTCCTATAAGGCCTAATCAAAACAAGCAATATTCAGATCAGCTGCACTACTTTTAAATATTAGGCTATGCATGCAAGAAATTTGCAAAGTAGCTGCTCACTGCTAGACTGGAATTTATGGACATAAACAGGTGCAGAGAAGTAGCCAAGTATCAATATAAAGGGCCTTGACTCATTCTGCACAGAAAGCCCTTAGTTGTAAGTCCACTACTTTTAAATATCAGATTATGTAAGATAAAGCCTCGTACACACTACTAGTTTTTTTTCCATTCAACCCAGTGGGTTGAACGAAAAACAAAAAACCTGACAGTTCGGGTCGGAGCCGCTGTACTAACAATTCGATGTTAGTACAGCAATCTCCCCTACTGTGCTATTGTGTTGGGGGACGCCCTCCTACCAGAACACTCCTGTAAGTGCTCTCAAGTGCTGATCGGGAGGCGATTGGCAGACCTTTTTTGGTCATGCCCCTTCAACAGAAGCCGGACAAACGTCCGGCTTCCAGTACACACAAGCCGAATGTTGGCCAGTTTCTATTGAACCAGCCAAAGCTGCCCGACATTTGGTCCATGTGTACTAGGCTTAACCCTTAAAAAAATTTACCCGACTAGACAAATGGGTGGAGCTTTTTAGAAAGCAAAATGAGAATATATTCAGAAAGCCCTATTTGTTTATGACAGTGCTGGCTCATACAAGATACAAGAAAAATACATTCCTTATTTGCAATGACAATACAAGATCTTCAGCATCGTGTTATGATGTTGGTATTTGTACTTACAATGACATCATGCTGGCCAAGGACAGGCATCTCCCAAAGTGACTGATTGGTAAAACGATTGAAATAATAAGGACGACTTTCCCTCTTACTCCAGCACTTCTCCCATCCAGCTTGTAAAAGTTCATCTGGGAAAACAAAATATTGATCACCACATATTTACTCTGAATCTGTTCAAGAGGTGCGGCCAACCTCCCAAAGTTTTGATATGAGAAGGGGCAGTTTTATAAAGAATATATACAGGCAAAGGACACACCCCTCCCAAAGTTTTGATATGAGAAGGGACAGTTTTATAAAGAATATATACAGGCAAAGGACACACCCCTACAACAACCTCATTTAAAAAAATCTTGAAGAATTAAGGCCCGGTTCACACTAGTGCAATGCCAGACATTGCATGCGATTTGCACCGCATTGCTTTGCAGATCACATGCAATGTCGGTGCGATGTTAATTCAGCCATAAAAACTGCATGGCTGAAATCGCATTTGCACCAAAATGGTGCAGGACTCTTTTTTTGGTCCACACTGGAATCCGATTGCATAGGTGTTCACACCTATGCGATCCGATTTCTGCACCATTTCACAGTTCGCACTGCGATCTGCGAACCGATATAGGGTGTCATTGACTTTACATTGACAACCCCAGCGGTTCGCAGAGAGCAGTGTGAACCAGTGTGCAATTCAGGTATGATGCAGGAACCGGCACTGAAGCACAGGGTTTCCCGAATCGCAGCAGTGTGAACCGGGCCTAATACGCAAATAATTGGCTAAAGCTGAACCGATCTTAATAAGTGCATAGTTAATCTTTATTGCATAGTTACATTGGTCCAGCTTGGACCAATGTAAGTATGCATTTCTCTACCTTAGAGAATGCTTGGGAAGTTGACAATCACTGTAGTAGTTGGGGCTACTACAGTGATAGCCATGATCTTTTGGGTTCTGTGCTGAGTGGTTGCCCATTGCATACTGACCACAGGGGATTCCCCACCCCTGCCATTTACAGTACGCCTTTAATTTTTTACAATAAATACAAAGTGTTGTCTCAGTGTCACAGGTGCATCAACTACTACAGTGATTGCTACAATGGTACAAGCTGGACCAATGTAATTATGCAATAAACATCATATCTGGAGTTTTAACTCAAAAGGGCTCTTTTTTTTGCCACTACTGCTTCTCCATTATACTGACCTTTAAAATAACAAACATGATCATTTAGAGGGAAGACGAAAGGTTTAGTGCATTAGAACACTTTTTTAGGTTAACGTAGAACTATTCTCTTTAAGCAGAAAAACCACAATAGAATCTCTGCAAAAGAAGAGGTATTCTTATACTAACATTCAACAGCATTCAGGTATTCTTATACTAACATTCCCTGTTGACCCACTACAGCCTCTGTCACAATCTTCAGCATTCGCCACTTCCGAGAGTGTCGTATGCCTGTGCCCCTCCACCCCCACCACACACACACACACAGTATGCTATCATTTCATCCGATGACCCCACATCACTATGTCCTGTATTTACATACAAGGCACCACAAAGTACAATGGGGAACAAAGGCATCCAACAATCCTGGTAGTGTTGAATGCTGAGAAAGGCAGTCATGGTTAAACAAAGCTAAGATAGAAGATACAGGCCACCAGAGAGGTAAGTATAATACCTCTTCTTTCACAGGGAAGTGCTTAAAATTTGATGACAACACTGTCACATTAAATAGTAAATTTTTTATTCAGGTCTATAGATTGGACCAGAAAGAGGGAATCGAAGAAAAAAAAAAGGGTAGACAGAAGGATTTGGTTCCACAAGTGACAATCCCAACAAATGAGCTTGGCGTTATGAGTGCTGAGTTAACTTGTTATTCAGGAGTAAATTAAAATTTTATGAATATGGCTTTTTATGGCATACTCAACCTCAATGAACCATTATGAATAGGAATTTATTTACCTGGCAGGTCAGAGACAGGACGGGGTGGTCGAGGTGAGCTGGAGGTACTTGGAGACAAGCTGACCAAGGCGGCATCCTCTTGTGGACTTCCATGGTTCTCTCGAGCCATGTTGTCAAGATGAGGGTAAACTGGAAATACAAAAGGGTACAATGAAACAGATATGACTAGACCTGTAATATAAAGGCTTAAATGCAAACAGGACATGTGCACAAGAGACAGATATGACCATAATAGAATATAAAGATGCAGTTCTATTTCTATGAGCAACTCTTAAAGTGGAACTTTACCCATAACCATTATTGTTGTTTAACAAAATAACACACACTCCACATTAATAATGATGCTATTAAAATTAGTGTATGCTTTAAAATGCCGCCATTTTGTTGAAGCCCAGTGCAATCACTTCCTTGGAAACTCTCACCCTCTCCTTGGTCTCAAAAACTATATATTACTTTCTTCAATTCAAATACTGTATGTACATTTCCACTCTTGAGTGTATGTCTTGGCTCAGTTAGAGAGGAAGGCTGACAGAAGCTTTACAGTACTGATGTTCACAGGCTGCTCATAAGGGAGAAAAGAGAGAATACCAGGGAGATAAGAAAAGACCACCTTTGCAAGTTTAAAGTGGTTGTAAAGGCAGAAGTTTTTTTTATTTTATTGCATTCTATGCATTAGGAAAAAAAAAGCCTTCTGTGTGCAGCAACCCTCCTCAGCCCCTCTAATTCTTACCTGAGCTCCATCTAGATCTAGCGATGTTGCAGCAGTGTCTTGGCTGCCCGGATCTCCCCTTCTCATTGACTGCAGCGCAGTGCTATTGGCTTCCGCTGCTGTCAAAGTCCCTCAACCAATGAGAAGAGAAAGGCCGCAGGGCTGGGCTAGGGCTCTGTGTCTGAATGGACACACAGAGCTATGACTCGGCTCGGGTACCTCATAGCAAGCTGCTTGCTGTGGGGGCACTCAACAGGAGGGAGGGGCCAGGAGCACCGAAGAGTGATCTGAGAAGAGGAGGATCCAGGCTGCTCTGTGCAAAACCACTACACAGGGTCAGGTAAGTATAACATGTTTGTTATTTTTAACTAAAAAAACCTGAGACTTTACAATCACTTTTCTGTCTCCCTGGCAGCAGAGTTTGTTCTGTCACCTCTCCTGCTTTTCTTTTCTCCCTCCCTAATCTGTGTTCTTTCCGTACAGCTATTCCAGTTGCTTTCTTCCCCCTTCAGCAACAATAAATCTTAAAAGTTGATCAGCCTCTAGTGGCTCTGATTTTAGGCACAGTGATCAAAATAGAGAGCAACTGAGCATGTGGAGAGCAGGGTCTTACTGGATTTTATACAGTTTAGACACTTTTTTTTAAATGTTTCACATAAGCTATACTTGCAAATAGGGACACTTTTACCACCTCCTTACCGGGCCACAGTCAAAAGACATCCTCAGTAGAAGGTGGAATACCGGGGTTATGGCTGTGGCAATATTCCAAAACCTCAATATTGTTTTTTTCAGCTGGCGATTCTCTAACTGCTACAAGATCCTAGCAACGGTCCTCCCGCCGCTTCCCGGTGGTTTTTGGCCTTACCTGGCGGATCAGGAAGGCCAAAAACTGATCCAGCAGTTGTGGCTGCTGGTCACAGAGATGAGCAGAGGAGAGATGGCCTTCGCTCATCTCTACGGTCTAAGAGGACCGGAGTGACATCATGATGGCACTTCTGGTTCTGGCCTAATGTAAACAAGGCCATTTTTTTTTTTTTTTTTTTAAAGATCATTTTTTTTAATCTAATGCTTTACATTGTAGAGGAGAGATGTGGGGTCTTATTGACCCCACATCTTTCCATAAAGAAGACCTGTCACTGCTTATTTCTATCACAAGGAATGTTTACATAGGAATAAAAGTGATCAAAAGTTTCTTTTTAAAAAGTGACTGTGTACAAATAATAAATGTAATAAAATAAATAGTAAAAGTGCAGTGGTGAACGCATACATAGGTAACGCCCACATATCTTAACAGTGTTCAAACCACACGTGAGGTATGGCGAATGTCAAGAGCGAGAGCAATACTTTTATGCACTAGATCTCCTCTGTAACGCTAAACTGGTAACCTGTTGAAAATTTTAAAGTGTCGTCTATGGAGATTTTTAAGTACTGTCATTATACTGCAGCAGGTCGTCGCGATCCCGCGAACCGTCGTAGCTGTACGTCGGCTCCTCTCAGTGGGATAGCAGGCACGCGTGTGCCTCTGCGTTGCGTGGATGCCAATGCTCGTGGCCAGCGGTTGCAGGCACGAGAGGCAGAACAGGGACGTGTGTGTGTGTAAACACACAAATCCCTGTTCTGTGAGGAGAGAAGAGGCAGACTGTGATTTCCTAATAGCTAGGAACAACGATGTGTCATCTCCTATAGTCAGTCTCTCTCCCCCCCCCCCCCCCCTTAGAACACACACATAGGGAACACAGTTAACCCCTTGATCGCCCCCTAGTGTTAACCCCTTCCCTGCCAGTGTCATTTACACAATAGTGCATTTTTATAGCTCTAAACGCTGTATAAATAACAATGGTCCCAAAATAGTGTCAAAAGTGTGCGATAAAAATCACTGATCGCTGCCATTACTAATTAAAAAGAAAAATGAATAATAAAAACGCCATAAATCTATCCCCTATTTTGTAGACGCTATAACTTTTGTGCAAACCAATCAACATACGCTTATTGCGATTTTTTTTACCAAAAATATATAGAAGAATACATATTGGCCTAAACTGAGAAAGAAATTTTTTTTTTTATATATTTTTTGGGGATATTTATTATAGCAAAAAGTAAAAAATATTGCTTTTTTTTCAAAATTGTCGCTCTTTTTTTTGTTTAAAGCGCAAAAAATAAAAACTGCAGAGGTGATCAGAAAGCTCTATTTGTGGGAAAAAAAGGACATCAATTTTGTTTGGTTGCAACGTAGCACGACTACGCAATTGTCAGTTAAAGCGAAGCAAGTGCCGTATCGCAAAAAAGGTGCTCTGGTGAGGAAGGGGGTAAATCCTTCCGGGGCTGAAGTGGTTAAAGTGTATTTTTTCCCAAAAAAATTGCATTTGAAAAATTGCTGCACAAATACCGTGCGACATAAAAAATTGCAATGACCGCTATTTTAATCTCTAGGTCCTCTGCTAACAAAAAGATATAAATGTCTGTGGGTTCTAAGTAATTTTCTAGCAAAAAAAAAAAAAAAAAAAAACAACAGATTTTTACATGTAGCAGCAAAGTGTCAGAATTGGCATATAATATATTATATATATATATATATAGTTTAAGTTGCCAGGCATACTGTTTTCACATGTAAAGGCTTTACAGCAATATATAATTTGCAGAAAACATGTACTTTAATTAAAAGGTACGCCTACCTTTTGTTAAGTAGAGCATTCTCTAATTATGTACTACAAACATCAATCAGATATCACTCCTTATTTATCATGCTGCTGTAACACACTCTCAGAAGATGAAAGTCATATTTTATGAGTAATGTGTGACAATTTAAATAAATTAGCTGCTTTACTGAACATCGCTTTAGGGTTGTTCTTTCTTCAATTTTTTTATATCTCATAAATAACAACATTTAAGTGTTCTAAGTTAATGTAGTCATGGAGTCCAGATTTTGTTCTCACAAACCTGTGTGAAAATCTAAGCATACGTATGCAAAGTTGAAAAGAAATAAACTTGATGCACACATCAAATAAAAAGTTAACTGAGCAGGTTGTGGGTTGTAAATGTGCAGCTTATTTGCTAAAGGACACTAAGCAGGCAGTCAAAAAAAGGTGGAGAAAACTATATTGACAATATGCACTAACCTATGGCAACCTAACAATTTTTTTTACTTATATGGCAAACATGAGTTGGTCTGTTTGGTTTCTATAGGTTTCTGCACACTCCTTTTCTTTAAAAATAAGCCTGTATGTTGGGTATAGATGGTTCGTTTTTGGCCAGACTGGATATAAATATCAAGTCTATCTGAGCAGCAGACCACCAACTACTTTCAGAATAGGAATATCGATCAGCCTTGCAATCTGGGGCCAATCATTATCACCCCCAAATTCCCTTGCACAGCACATGAAACTAGACCTCTTTCGTGAAACTGGTCAGAAAGACCTCTTCCAACCATCAGCTTACTATGTGTTCAACCAACATCCCCAGACATTGTCTTCCTAAATGAAAGCGTAAAAGTGATCACAATTTCCTTTATTATGAAAATAACGAATGCAACAATCTCTAGGATGGATGAAAAATTGTGTGCAATATGCATTTAAATGGTACCAGACATAAAAAAAGGTAATATTTGAAGAAGAATTAGGGAATGAGGGATCCGATTCCAAATAAGCTATGGGGATGGGTTCTGTATAATCTGGTATAAAATAAATAACATGGAACAGGCTGATTAAAGTGGAAGTCCATGCTAAAACTAAAATCTCTGCATCTATAGAAGCCCAAGATCTAACACTTACCTATCTCGCCCTGTATAGAAGAAAAATCAGTATACATACCTTTTCTGAAGCTGATCCGACCCGATCCCACGCTGAGCTGTCAGCCGTGGCTTCTTTGTGGAGGAGGGTGCAGAGGACACGTCTGACAACAGAAGCCTCATAGTAACTCTATGGGTGACATCACTTCCCATTCATTTCAAAGCCGTTGTCGGCTATGTCCTCTGCAGAGCTTCCACTGCTGGAGATCGAGTCGGATTAGGTTCAGAAAAGGTATGTATACTAATTTTTTCATTAAAGGGCTAGATAGGTTAGTGTTAGATCGTGGGTGTCTATAGATGCAGGGATTCTAGTTTTAGCATGGACTTCCACTTTAAGGTTTGCCATACACATTACAATCTGACTAGAGCTGCACAATTAATCGTTAAAAAAACGTGATCTCGATTCAACCCCCCTGACTATCTCTATTGCAGAGTTTGCTGATTCTTTCATATAACAAGTGGAGAGACTTATCTGCTCACTCAGCTGTCAAAAGAAAACATCTGAGCAGTCTGCCAAGTGTAAATGCAGGAAGTTTAACCACTTTAAGTCTAAATCATTTTCTGACACTTGTTTCTTAAGTTAAAATCAATATTTTTTGCTAGAAAATTACTTGGAACCCCCAAACATTATATATATTTTAGCAGAGACCCTAGGGAATAAAATGTCAATTGCTGCAATATTTTATGTGAATTTTTTGGGAAAAAAATACACTTCATTGAATTAAAAAAAAACACAAAAAAAAAAACACAATTTTTTTTGTTTTAATGTGAAAGATGATGTTGATGTGATGCCACAAAAATCGTGATCTATCTTCTAAGCAAAAAAAATTGTGATTTTCATTTCAGCCAGAATCGTGCAGCTCTAAATCTGACCGTACAATTTCTGCACAAACAACTTCAGATCTATCAAAACTATGTACTATTAGGGCCTACCTAACCTATCAACTTGTATCCAATCAGGCAGGACCTTGCACTACATATTTCTTGGCAGATCTAAGGCTGGGTTCACACTAGTGCGAATTGGATGCGGAGGTTTCTTCACATCCAATTCGCACAGCAGGAGATTGTGACCGTCTATGGATCCGGTTCACATATCTCCACAACGGTTTCGGTGCGATTTGCACAGGAGCCCTGTGCGTCTTTGGTCCGTTTCAGGTCCGAATTCAGCCAAAATTTCAGGCTGAAATCGGACCTGAAACGACGAACGAGGACACACTGGACTCTGCTGTGAGCCGCTGCATGCTCATATGTGAACCCAGCCTAAAGGAGATTGTACAACCAGATTGTAACATGCATGGTGAGCTTAAAACATAGTTCAATATTATATTTTTTTTGTAGGTTTATTCATACAGATCTCTACACCAGAGATAAATGAGGGACATCTGAGGAGATACTAGGGACTCTCCAAATGAGAGATGGTTGGAAGCAATGATAATACTTGGCATGGGATATGACCTTGTATTGTATAAGAATTAACATATCACATGATTGTTCAATAATGCTTCAGATATGTCCAATGTTTGTGATCTAAAGTTTGCTAAAAACCCTCATACCATGCATTCAAATATTTACTGGTTAGAAACCTAATTTAATGGCTCACCTTCTCTTTTCAAATTATGCAACAGAGTGCAAATTAAAGTAAGGCCCCTTTTACACGATAAGCCCACTTGGATCCGCCTGTCCGTTTTTAAAGCGGATTTGAGCGGGTCACCCATTGACTCCTATGGGCAGACAGGTGTCAGCGGAGATGTGTCTGCTGACACCCGTCTTCCAGCCTATCCGTTCAAGACAGACGTATGGTGACAAACTTTCTGAGATGAGAGACACCTCCAGCATTGAATATTTTTATATTCACACAATGAGGTATATTTCAAGCAATGAGTGTGAATGCCTTAGTATTACGCAACAGTCACAAATGATACCCATAATGTTTGTAAGCGAAGTATTGGAAATTTTTTTTTTTTAAATAATACTTACCTAGGTGGATGCAGCATCAGTCCGATGCTGCATCTGTCCCCCGCCGGCTCTAAGACTGAGAACTGAGCAATCAAAGACTGCTAATTGCTCGGTTCTCCGTGCTCCATCAGCAGAAAGCCCTGGACTGTCAGTCTTCTGCCCTCTGCGCTAACTGGAGCGCTCAAGTGTAAACCTATCCTAAATGCAATGGAAGGTAATATAAATCCAGCCTGAAACCCACTGGGCATTTCTCACCTCTACTTCAAAATTAGAATTTACAAATAACCAGTGCAATAACCAGACGTACAGATATAAAGTTTAATGCAATATAAATAAATAATTCTTCAGTTAATTAGTACATTTATTCAAACAGATTTCTAAACCATTGCTATAAGAGGGACATCTGAGGCGCAATGAGGAACAATCTCTCCAAACGAGGGACATCTGAGGAGGAATGAGGGATAGTCTCTCCAAATGGGGGATATCTGAGATGGAACAAGGGAGTCTTTCCAAACGAGGGACATCTGAGAAAGAGTGGGGAACACAAGAGACATCTAAGGAAGAATCAGGGACAGTCTCTCCAATTTAGGGGCATCTGAAGATGAATGAGGGACATGAGAGAGATGTGAGACCAATTTAAAGAACTAGGCTGCAAGTTGAAGGAAAGGACCGCCAAGGTGATATACTCTGAAATATTGCCTGTGCCATGCGAAACACAGGAAAGGCAGGGGGTGATTAGAGAGCTGAATGCATGGCTAAAGACCTGGTGTAAGGAGGAGGGATTTGGGTTTTTAGAGCACTGGGCTGACTTTTCATTGGGGTGCAACCTATATGTACAGATGGTTTGCATCTGAATGGAAGGGGGTCTACTGTGCTGGGGGAGAGGTTTATGGGAAGGCTGGAAGAGCATTTAAACTAGGATTGTGGGGGGAGGGTGAATTAGATTATAATGGGGCAGACAGGGGTCAGCCCCTATTGGTGGGTGGAATCAGGAAAGATAGGGGAGGGCTATGGCAGATGCATAGTTGCCAATAGTCCCAAATTTCCCAGGACATACCCGGGATTTAGACCCTTTTCCCGATTTTAGTGTTTCCCAGGAAATCCCTTTTCTCCCGATTTTTTTTTGCCGCCGGCGGAGATAGTGTCTCCGTCGGCCGCCATTTTCCAGAAGACCAGACGGGTTAGAAACAAGGCTACAGTGGAAATGGAGCTGCGGCGCCGCCCCCCGGTGATTGGAGCAGTGTTGTACTAGGTCCAGGCTCCGCCTGTGTCGGGCCTCCTCCCTCTCAGTCTCTGTCCACCATCTTAGTGTCTCCCGGTCCCGGCTTACTAATCAGGCCGATTCCCGGTGCCGGGTACAGTGTGTGGGCTCGGTGCCCGGACCTGTGAAGGGTGAGTAGAGGCCGCGCTCACCCTGGGCCGATGTATGGGAAGGAGACGGGCAGTATGCTGGAGGCTCCCTGCATAGACATGGATGTGCCCCGGGCTCAGCATTGTACAGCACATCGTATACCGGACATGTGTGCCCAGACTGCGAGCAACACTGCACCGGGAGAATGAATGGGGGGCCCACCTCATCACACTGCATGTGTGTACTACGCCCCCCACTGCCAGGGACCGCTACACTGACCTACCCTCTGTCATAGAGGGACCCCTACACTCCACACTGACCTACCCCGTCATAGAGAGACCTCTACACTGACCTACCCTCTGTCATAGAGGGACCCCTACACTCCACACTGACCAACCCCGTCATAGAGAGACCTCTACACTCCACACTGACCTACCCCGTCAGAGAGACCTCTACACTCCACACTGACCTACCCCCTGTCATAGAGGGACCCCTACACTCCACACTGACCTACCCCCTGTCATAGAGGGACCCCTACACTGCAACACTGCATACTGACCGACCTGAGATGTAAGGAAGCACTCCGCTGGGGACACCTGAAATGTAAGCATGGACTCTACTGGGGACACCTGATCTGGTGGCAAGCGACATGACAAGTGACACACTCGGGGCTCCCACTGATTCTGCATTATGGTGAGTTGAACTATTTAAGTTTATAATACAATGTAATAATAATAATAATAATAATAATAATAATAATAATAATAATAATGCGCTTCAAATCATCCTGACACAATAACAACCATGTTGCTGGGATGATTGAAGCTTTAACACCAGGTGCTTGAAGTAATTTCAATTGTGGTGTATGATCTGAGCCTGCTGTCCCTCCATCCCTTTCTTTCTCCCTCCATCCCTCGTTCATCTCAGACTCTAACTACATCCCCTTCGAGCCACGCCCATTTAAGCCACGCCCACTATTTCATGTAAAGCACGCCCATTTTTCGGTGCGGGCCGCATCTTTGTTTTTTCCTATGCCACGCCTACTAATGCATGACCCGCCCCCTAATTATAATGTGACTCCGCCTACAGACAAAAAAGTGTCCCTAAAATTTTTTTTACAATGTTGGCAACTATGCAGATGATATGAAGGTTCCTATGTTGCAATCAACTATTAGAAATGGTACTATTTGTACTAAAACAAAAGAAATATGCAACATATGTTTAGAAATCTGACAATTAATTAAAGTGTTTGTTCACCAATGTCAGAAGCAAAGCAAAATAGGCGAGTTGGAAGCTCTGGTGCACGAGAACTATGATCTAATTGATATTGCTGAATCTTGGCTTCATTCTTCTCATGACTGGGCTATTAATATTCCTGGCTATGCTCTTTCAAAAAGACAGGGTAAAATGGAGGGGGGTAGTGCCTGTCTCTATATGAGAAGTAACCTCAAAGACAGTGTGAAAGAGGACCTAGCTGATGGAGAGTGTGATGAGTCTGAAGCATTATGGGTGGAACTGTACATGGGTGTGCATACTACAAAGGTTATCATTGGAGTTTGTTATAGACCTCCCAGTGTTAGTGAGGAGGTGGAGACTAAGCTCCTTGCACAGATGGAAAGAGCTGCAAGGGCTGGGATAGTGATAATAATGGGGGATTTTAACTACCCGGAAATTGACTGGAGTAAATTTATCAACCTATTACAAGACAAATTTACGGTCCAGTTTATTGAGGTCCCGACTAGGAATGACGATCTGCTGGACCTGGTAATCTCAAACCATGCAGAGCTTATTACCAATATTCATATAAAAGAACAGCTGGGTAACAGTGACCATAACATGATCTCATTTAATGTTAGCTGTAAGCAACAAAAACATACAAGTAAGATAAAAACATAATAACTTTAAGTGAGGAAATTTTCCAAGGATTAGGGCTGCTCTCCAGGACTTAGACTGTGAGGGAATATTGGCAACAATGGACACAGAACAGAAATGGGAACTCTTCAAAGTGACTATATGTAAACTCACTGCAAAGTATATTCCCATGGGCACTACCTTTAAAAGACTAAAAATAAAACCTACGTGGCTTACGACCAAAGTTAAAATGGCTATAAATAATAAAAAGAGAGCTTAAAAAAAAATATAAAAATGAAGGAACGCTATTATTGTTTAAATGTTACAAAGAATATAACAGAATATGTAAAAAGGAAATCAAGGACGCAAAAGTTCCAAACGAACGACAGATTGCAAGAGATAGTAGGACAAACCCCAAAAAATTCTTCAATTATATTAATAGTAAAAGGTCAGGTCTGAGCATGTAGGCCCTTCACAAAATAATCTAGAGTGGGTGACTAGGGACACAGAGAGGGCAAGTTTATAAAAGACTTTCTTCAGCTCTGTGTATACAAAGAAGCATGGGGGAGCTCATGTCCCTAATGGGGGTGGTAGTGATACAACCCCAAATGATCCACAATGGCTCAAAAGTGATATGGTCCAGAAATATTTAGACAAAATAAAGGTGGATAAAACACCTGGACCAGATGGTATCCACCCACAAGAATTGGAGGATGTCTCCAACTTACAAGCCGACCTCAATGAGCTGTCTAATTGGGCAACTAATTGGCAAATTAGGTTTTATGTTGATAAATGTAAAGTTATGCACTTGGGGGTGAAGAATATGCATGCATCATACATAATGGGGGGGGGGGTACAACTGGGGGAATCAATGGTGGAGAATGATCTGGGGGTTTTGATAGATCATAAGCTCAATAATAACATGCAATGCCAAGCTGCGGTTTCCAAATCGAGCAAAGTCCTTTCTTGTATTAAGAGAGGTATGGGCTCCAGAGAGAGATATGATTTTGCCCCTGTAGAAATCATTATTAAGACCTCATCTGGAAAATTAAGTTCAGTTTTGGGCACCAGTTCTCAAAAAGGATATCGGTGAACTGGAGAATAAGCAGAGATGGGCTACCAAACTGATAGAAGGCATGGAGGAGCTCAGCTATGAGGAAAGATTAGAGGAACTGAATCTATTCCCTCTTAAGAGGAGATTAAGGGGGTATATGATCAATATGTACAAATACATAAGTGGTCCATATATAGTGAACTTGGTGTTGCGTTATTCACTTTAAGGTTATCACAGAGGACAAGGGGACAATCTTTACATCTAGAGGAAAAAAGATTTAATCTCCAAATACACAAAGGTTTCTTCACAGTAAGAGCTGTGAAAATGTGGAATAGACTCCCTCCAGAGGTGGTTGGTGAAAGCTCAGTAGATTGCATTAAACACTTCAATACAGGGCACTTAAACACCTGCCCAGACCAATTTTCATCTTTCAGCGGTCTCACATTTTGAATGACAATTGTGTGGTCATGTGACGCTGTACCAAAACAAACTTTTTATCCTTTTTTTTTCACACAAATAGAGCTTTCTTTTGGTGGCATTTGATCACCTCTGGGGTTTTCATTTTTTGCGTTACAAATAAAAAAAGAATGAAAATTTTGAAAAAAAAAAAGTTTGTCTTCGTTTCTGTTACAAAACTTTGTAAATAAGTACGTTTTCTCCTTCACTGATGGGCACTGATGAGGCAGTACTGATTGACACTGATGAGGTGGCACTTATATGCAGCACTGATAGGCGGCAGTGATAAGTAGCACTGATGGGCACTCATAGGTGGCACTGGAGGGCATGTATAGGCGGCACTGATCAGAGGCGCTGGCAGGCATCACCATCCCTAATGGGCAATGATTGCCATCCCTGGTGGGCTTACCTGGTGGTCCTGGGTGGGCATCCATTGTGGTCCTGGGTGGGCATCCTCGGGGGGGGGGGGGGGTCAGCTGCACTGATAATCAGTGCAGACCCCCTCCCATCCGGAGAGCAGCCGGTTGACTCTCCTCTACTCACGTCTGTCAGCGCGACTAGAGGAAAAGCCAATACACAGCTTTTCCTAGTTACACTCCATCAGAGGCTCTTTACCTAGAGCGGAGATGCGGTGTGTCAGACTGACACACCATCAATCGCTGCATGCCCCCGCGAGCATACGATTGTGGCTTATCCTGCTGGATGTCATATGACGCCCAGTCAGGATAACCAAACCACTTTCTAGCTGTCATTCTGCTATAGGCCGGACAGGAAGTGGTTAAAAAAGGTCTGGATTCTTTCCTAAGGCCCCTTTCACACTGGGGCGGTAGGGGGCGTCGGCGGTAAAACAGCGCTATTTTTAGCGCTGTTTTACCGCGGTATTCGGTATTTTTTTTTTTAATGGAACTAAATGGACTTGTGTCTTTTTTCAACCTATGTGAGGAGGAATAAAGGAAGACTAAAAATGAGGGACGTCTGAGGAGGAATGAAGGTTATGTCTCTCCAAATGAGGGACATCTGAGGAGAAACAAGAGACAGTCTTTCCAAATAAAGGACATCTAAGGAGGAATGAGGGACAGTTTCTCCAAATGGGGGACATCTGAGGTAGAACAAAAAAAGTCTCTCCAAATGAGGGACATGCGAGGAAGAATGGGGAACAAGAGACACGTCTAAAGAAGACTGAGGGACATCTAAGGAGGAACGAAGGACAGCCTCTCCAAATGAGGGACATCTGAGGTAAAACAATGAAGGGACCCTCCAAATGAGGCACATCTGTGAAAAAAAAAAAAAAAAAAAAAAAGGGGGGGGGAGAGTCGCTCCAAATGAGGGACATCTGGAGGAAGAATGGGGAACACAAGAGATATCTAAAGAAGAATGAGGGACATCTGAGGAGGAATGAGGGACAGTCTCTACCAATAAGGGACAGCTGAGAAGGAATGAGGGACAAGGGGACATCTGAATGAGGCACAGTCTCTCCAAATGAGGGACATGCGAGGAGGAACAAGGGACTGTCTCTCCAAATGAAGGACATCTGAAGAGTAATGTGGGACACAAGGGACATTTGAGGCACAAGGGACAGTCTCTCCAAATGAGGGACATGTGAGGAGGAACAAAGGTACAGTTTTTCTAAATAATCACATGTCTGACAAAGGGATTATGCGTGGCTCCAAAACATTGCACTACACCATTTTGTGATGTGATCTTTCTTGAATAAAAACCGTTTAGACCAAATTGATGATCCTTGATGTGCTGGCGAATATCTACTTATCTCTAAATAAGGGACAACTGAAGTGAAACAAGGGACAGTCTCTCCAAATGAAGGACATTTGATGAGTAATGTGGGACACAAGAGCCATCTGAGGAGGAATTAGGGACATGTCTCACCAAATGAGGGACATGTGAGGAGAAACAAGGTACAGTCTTCTCCATATGAGGGACATGGAGGAACAAAAGACATGGAGGAGTAATAAGGTACATCTGAGGTGCAATGAGGGATGTTTTGCCAAATGAGGGACATCTGAGGTGAAACAAGGGAAAGCCTCTCCAAATGAAGATCGGAAAAATAACGACAGTCTCTCCAAATGAAGGACTTTTGAGAAGAAATTAGGGAGTCTCTCCAAATGAGGGCCATCTGAGAAAGGCACGAGGGACAGTCTCTCATAAAATGCAGGACATCTGAGGAAAAGCGAGAGACAGTCTCTCCAAATGAGGGACAGACGCTCTATAGTGGGAAGTCTGAGAAAGAAATGAGGAACCATATCTCGAAATGAGTGACAGTCAGAAACAATGATATAACTTTGTACGTGATGTGACCTTGTATGACATAAGAATTATCATATGACAGGCTTATTCATTAATAATGCATAGACTATTTCCATTTTTATTATTTGGAGAGGTTTGTGGTCTACACTATACATGCAAATGTTTTACTGATCAGCAGCCCGATTCAGTGGCTCTGCCTCTGATTTCAAATGATGCAACTGAGTGTAATCCATAGTAGGAGGAAGGGATGGAGGTGTGTGGAGAGTAATTCATAGTGATGAAGTATAAGGACAGGACGGTGACTGAGATGTGTGAGAGAATTTGTAATTAGGCGGGCTCCATGACGGTCGGGCACATATTCATAATAATAAATGGGGCTCCAGCCATACAGGCACAGACCACTCCTCCATGCACACAATGCTGCGTATATCGACAAACGCGGTGGCCACCACCAGCAGGAGCATCTCAGTGATCGCCTCACGGCGCCCCGTCTTCCCGCCTAAACCGTGAGGTGATCACAGAGATGTAAACAGGCGGCCATGGCGCTCTATAGGTGCCCGACCGGGTCTATGGTGTAAGTAAGCGCACCCCCATCGCTCCACAAAACCAAAGCACAGACAGCCATGGCCGCCTGTGAAGCCGCACACGCCGCCCCAAGCTGGACATATTTTGTTGATTCGTCTTTTATTGTAATTGGGATTATTCTCCGCTTCCCTCACATTTTGGCGCGCTCAGGCAGCCAGCCGCCTTTTTCTGATCGTGCTCGCGCCACATTGAGCGCGCTCCCCGGGCGGTTCCAAGATGGCGCTGAGGGCTGCGCTGGCGGCTCGGAGGGGGGAGGGAGCTTTGCGGTGATTTTTCGGGGGTGTAGGGGGCGCGCCGGCCGCTCGGGCCGGGCTCTGCAGGTGCTCGGGGGTTTGCGGCGCCGGACGGTGCTGGTGTCAGAGCGTGGGACGCCCCGGGAGCCTCACCTGGGGGCCGAGGCAATCTCCGTCACTGACTCCTGTCCGTTCGCTGCTATCCCGCCTCCGCCTCTCCCTCCCCGCCGGGGCCGCCATCTTGTATTCCAGCCCCGGCCCTCCTTAGTGCGCATGCTTGGCCAGGAGAGTCACACGGGGGACTCGTGCCGCCATCTTTGTTGTGGCAAGGGACCAAGGAGAACTCACTGAGGGAATGACAGCGGAGTCCATGCGTGACTCCAGACAGAGCAGGAGGATTCCATAAGAGAGACCATGTCAGGGTTCCAAGTGAGAAAAGCTAGACGTCTTTCTATTATTTGGGGGGAAAGGTGAGGGGTTAGAACCCCTGGCACATTATCTATTAGACCCTATTCACTAATGGTATGAGCAGAGACAATTTACAGGCAGTTTTTTTCTTTTTATGTGGTTTTAAGGCATAGCTGGTAGTACACTAGAAACAAACGAGGTGTGTATACTCACAATGGGAGGGGAAATAAAAAGAACCTCACATTTATTGGGCTTTTAACCCCTTCCTGCCCAGGCCAGCTTTCAGCGCTGTCATACTTTGAATGACAATTGTGCGGTCATACAACATTTTTATCTTATTTTATTCACGCTAATAGAGCTTTCTTTTGGTAGTATTTAATCTCCAATGGGGTTTTTATTTTTTACTATACAGATAAAAAAAAAAAGGACCGAAAAATTAACCACTTCAGCCCCAGAAGATTTGGCTGCTGAATGACCGGGCCGTTTTTTTGCAATTCGGCACTGCATCACTTTAAGTGACAATGGCGCGGTCATGTGACGTTGCACCCAAACAAAATTGACGTCCTTTTTTTTCTCCCCACAAATTGAGCTTTCTTTTGGTGGCATTTGATCGCCGCTGTGGGTTTTATTTTTTGCGCTATAAACAAAAAAGAGAGTGACAATTTAAAAAAAAAAAAAAAAAAAAAAAGCACAATATTTTGTACTTTTTGCTATAATATCCCAACTTTTTTTTAAAAAAAGCTAATTTTCTTTTTCAGTTTAGGCCGATATGTATTCTACATATTTTTGGTAAAAAAAAAAAAAAAAACGCAATAAGTGTATATTGATTGGTTTGTGCAAAAGTTATAGCGTCTACAAAATAGGGGATGGAATTATAGCATTTTTATTTATTTATTTTTTACTAGTAATGGTGGCCATCTGCGATTTTTATGGGGACTGCGACATTATGTCGGACAATTTTGACATATTTTTGGGACCATTGGCATTTATTAGAGCTGCACAATTCTGGCCAAAATGAGAATCGCGGTTTTTTTATTTAGGATAAAAAGATTGCGTTTCTCGCAACGTAATTTTTCCTTTCAAGTATCCCCCTATCCTTCTTTCAGGTGCCCCCCTTTTCCCGCTCTCTAGTGATCTCCCTCCCCTGTCAGATGCCCCCAATTTCAGGATCGATCTCACTCTCACTCTATTGTGGCCCTGGAGGGACACACCTGGCAGAGCACCCCGAGCAGTGAGACCCCCCCATCCAGGGGATCCGGGCAGTGCTGGTCAGGACTCTGGTCTCAGGGGGGCTGTACGGCCCACTCCTGCTCTCCGCCATGCTTCCCGCTGACATCACACGCTCTGGCGCACACAGGTGATGTCAGACGTTTCACACTGGGTCCAATGGCTTCCCCTCCGCTCTGAAACAGGTGCGCGCTTTGAATAGTCAGAATCGTTTAAATCCGGAGTTGCAATCATGGCGGGCGGAGAATCGCGATAACGATTTTCCGCAATTAATTGTGCAGCTCTAGCATTTATACAGCGATCAGTGCTATAAAAATGCATTGATTACTGTAAAAAAAAATGTCACTGGCAGGAAAGGGGTTAACACTAGGTGGGCAATCAAGGGTTAACTGTGTTCCCTAGTGTGTGTTTCTAATTGTAGGAGGAGGGGCCTGACCTACAGGAAGTGACAGATCGTGGTTCTTAGCGATTAGGAACACACAATCTGTCACTCCTCTCAGAACAGGGATTTGTGTGTTTACACACACACACGTCCCTGTTCTGCCTCTCGTGGCCAGTGGTCATCGCGACCGTAGGCCACGAGCATCGGCGCGCCTGCTATACCGCTTAAAGGAGCTGACGTACAGCTACGACAGCTTGCGGGATCGTGCAGACCTGCCGCAGTATAATGACAGCGGCTGGTCGGCAAGCGGTTAATCTCCATTGGGTTTTTTATTTTTTGCTATACAAATTTTAAAAAGACTGAAAATTTAAGACTTTTTTTTTTTTTTTTTTTTTTTTTTTTATATATAGTTTTAAAAATATTGCAAACTTAAATTTTCCTCCTTCACTAATGGGCGCTGATAGGTGGCACTGATAATCAGCATACTGATTATCAGTGTAGATGTCCCGTTTAAACCACTTGCCGATGGCCTAACTGTAAGGCCCCTTTCCCACGGGCGTATAGAATTCAGCTTTTAGATCAAGTTATCTACCGCAGCTAAACTCACACAATGCTTTCCTATGGCCCCATTCACACACTGCATTTAGTAACGGTTTCGTTACATGGAGTTTTGTGCAGTTAGAAATGATAAATTTGACTGTGTCCAGGACAGATTTATTGCAGCTATCTGCACATAACTGCAGGTAATCGCAGTGTACTATTTCACCTGCAGATAGCAGCAGCAACAAGGAAAGAAAAATAGGAAACACATCAGAAATGGCAAGAATGTTCCAACGCAGCCGCATGTAAACACAGCTAATTGCAATGTGCAACTGATCGCTGTGCCTGGAGTTATGGAATTTCAAAACAAAACACGCTTTTAACAGCAGCAGAACAGCCGCCCGTGTGAAAGAGGCCTAAATGTACATCATTACTTTGACGTTAAGTACCGGGGTTATGGCAGCAACTAGCTACCATAACTCTGTATCTTTTTTTTTTTTCACTCAGGCAGTTGGCTTTCTTTTAAAAAGTGGTCCCAGCAGCTGATTCACCACGGGATCACTTTTATAGGCAGCGGGAGAGGTGCCTTCCCCCCTCCTGCAGCTTCCTGGTCGTCTCCAAGCTTACCGGAGCCGTTGGCAAGCCTGGAGCCGATCCGATCGTTCTGATGCCTGGGCAAGATAGCCCCCTGGACGCATACGTATGTCGCACCCTCATATATAAAACGGTATTCACACGTTTGAGGTATTGCTGCGATCGTTCGAACGAGAGCAATAATTCTAGCGCAAGACCTCTGTAAGGCTCCATGCAGACTGGAGCTCATAATTGGCTGTTCTGAACGTAGGATTGCTGGCAGGAAAACACTGCTTTAAAAACGCAATTTTATCAGCATTTTACATTGCCGTCAATGCACGTTTAGCGGCACTAGCTTTTAACTGCGTTTCTCTGACTCTATCCCTGTTCCCTATGGGAGCCCATTGATTTGAATAGAAGTCACACCAAAAGTCAGATCATTGTGATCCGACTTGCAGTGCGACTTGTGTGCTGAGGATGAAGGGGAACCCCGCCACAATGAAAAAAAAAAAAAATTGACGTGGGGTTCCCTCCTCAGACAATACCAAGCCCTTCGGTCTGGTATGGATTTTAAGGGGAACCCCCTTCGCCAAAAAAAAACAGCGTGGGGGTCCCCCCCAAAATCCATACCAAACCCTTATCCGAGCACACAGGCCGGTCAGGAAAGGGGGTGGGGACGAGCGAGTGCCCCCCCGCCTTAACCGTACCAGGCCACATGCCCTCAACATGGGGGTAGGTGCTTCAGGGAAGGGGGGCGCTGAGCCCCCCCCACCTTAAAGCACCTTGTCCCCATGTTGATGAGGACAAGGGCCTCTTCTCGACAACCCTGGCTATTGGTTGTCGGGGTCCGCAGGCGGGGGGCTTATCGGAATCCGGGAGCCCCCTTTAATAAGCGGGTCCTCAGATCCCGGCCCCCCACCCTATGTGAATGAGTATGGGGTACATCGTACCCCTACACCTGGGAAAAGTGTCAAAAATAAAAACACACTACAACAGGTTTTTAAAGTAGTTTATTAGTCAGCTCCAGGGGCCTTCTTCCGCTCTCCGTTTCCGGTTGCCTCGGCCCCCAGGTGAGGCTCCCGATCTCTTCCTTCTTCTCCGCGCTCTCTGGCCTCTTCTCCCGCTCTCCGGTTCTTCCGCCGGGCTCCTCCGCTATCTTCTGCTCTTTTGCCACTGGTGGCCTGGTCTTCTCCATCGTCTTCTCCCAGTGTTGACACGACGCTCGTTCCCGCTGTAACGCCGGGTGCACGTTGCGCAACGACTTATATAGGCATGGGGCGTGGTCACCAGATGATGTCATCCGGTGACCCCGCCCCTTTATGACGTCACCACCCGGGGCATGATGGGACTGTGACGTCATAAGGGGGCAGAGTCACCGGATGACATCACCCGGTGACCACGCCCCATGCCTGTATAAGTCGTTGCGCAACGTGCACCCGGCATTACAGCGGGAGAGAGCGTCGTGTCAACATCGGAAGAAGAGCAGAGGGGAGAAGACTGGGCCACCGCTAGCAGAAGATAGCGGAGGAGCCCGGCAGAAGAACCGGAGAGCGGGAGAAGAGGCCGGAGAAGGAGGAAGAGACCCCCAAATTCGGAAGACCACCCCCAGAGCTGACTTATAAACTACTTTAAAACCTGTGTAGTGTGTTTTATTTTTGACACTTTTCCCAGGTGAATGGGTAGGGGTACAATGTATCCCATACTCATTCACATGGGTGGGGGCTGGGGGCCCCCTTATTAAAGGGGGCTCCTGGACTCCGATAAGCCCGCAGACAAAGACAACCAATGGCCAGGGTTGTCGGGAAGAGGCCCTTGTCTTAATCAACATGGGGACAGGGTGCCTTGAGGTGGGAGGGCGCAGCGCCCCTGCCCTGAAGCACCTACCCCCATGTTGAGGGCATGCGGCCTGGTACGGTTAAGGGGGGGGGGGGCGCTCACTCGTCCCCACCCCCTTTCCTGACCGGGCTGCATGCCCGGCTAAGGGTCTGGATTTTGGGGGCCCCCACAACGTTTTTTCGGGGAAGGGGGTTCCCCTTAAAACCATACCAGATCGAAGGGCTTGGTATTGTCTGGGGGGGGGGGAACCCCACGTCAATTTTTTTTTTCATTGTGGTGGGGTTCCCCTTCATCCTCAGCACATCATGATCCGACTTGCGGTGCGACTTCTATTCAAATCAGTGGGCTCCCATAGGGAACCATTGATTTTGAATAGAGGCAGAGAAACGCCGAACGAGGCTTAACGCTCTTTTTACAGCGTTAACCCACGTTTAACACCTTTTACCGGTGTACTGCTCTTGAACGCAAATTTCTGGCGTTCAGAAAAAAGCCCATAAACTCCACTGCTCTTTAAAGCTAAAAAAACGTCCATGTGTGCATGGACACATAGGCTAACACAGAGTGGAGTTTATGGGCTTTTAAAAAAAAACACCCAAACGCCAATAAACTGCAGTTTATCAGCTCCAGTGTGCATGGAGCCTTACGCTAAACAGGTAACCTGTAAAAAAAATTTAAAGCATTGCCTATGGAGATCTTTTACCATAGTTTGCTGCTATTCCACTAGTGTGCGCAATTTTAAAGCATGACATGTTAGGTGTCTATTTATTTGGCGTAACATCATCTTTCACATTATACTAAAAAATTGGGCTTGTTTTACTGATATGTTTTTTTAATGCATTAAAGTGTGTTTTTCCAAAGAAAATACAGTGTTACATAAAATATTGCAACGACCGCCATTTTATTCTCTAGGGTCTCTGCTACAAAATATTTTTTTTGTTTTATATATAAAATGTTTGGGGATTTTAGCAAAAAATACAGATTTTTACTGTGCAAAAAATGTCAGAAAAAGGCCTGGTCAAAGTGGTTAACAGAAGCCAGTTATCGGCACTGCTCACGCTGACAGCATGAGGAAAGGCGTGCCGATAACCGACTTCTATTTACATCGTGGTCATCTGTCATTGGACACAGCTGATTACGTGGTAAAGGGCCGCTGTGATTGGCCCTTTACCCCGATCTGTGATCAGCTGAGTCCAAAGGACTCAACAGTCACAGAGTGCGGGGGGCAGCACGATCACGGGAATACGTCATATGTCCCGGCAAAGTCAGCTTGCGCCGTAGCTGTCATTTGGCTACAGCGCGGGCAGGAAGTAGTTAATAAATAATGGGACACAAGTGTGTGTTTAATACTCTTAGGATGGAGGGGCATGAGCATTGTAAAACTAGTGGGTAGGATATAAACCTTTTATCCCCACTACTTTAGAATTGGGGGTATTAAAAAGGAAACCTCTCTCTACAGTAACCAGATCTCAGTTGGAGTTATTCATACCTCACAGCTGAAACAATCTAGCCACCTACTGCAATGTAGCCATAGTAAATGGGCTGACCAATTACTTGGGTCCAAGTCCACAATGTTACTGTGTTAAATAGAAAGGGGGAAATAAAAAGCTATCAAATATTGTTCTATCAGCCTGCATGCTACAATTAAACAATATCAAATTAGCCGACCGATTACTGTGGTGCGGTGTTATCGTCTAAACCACTCATCAGGGTGGATAAAAAAAAAATCGATGATTTTTAAACACACACAAAAAAAAAAAACTTTTTTTTTTTTTAATCAAATTTATTTTAACAAAATGCTTTTGGAGTAAAAATCTATTTAAAGATAGTTTCTTACATTAATAATTTAACTTATTCAGCATGAAATGGAGCTTAGTTATGTAGCATGAGGCTGTATATTCTGCAATATTTACATTTTTGGTAAACTAATTTTAATGAATCCAAGCCCTGCAAGCTGAGATAACATGCACTGCATTCACTCAATTTCACAGTAACCATGAGATAAGACAAAATTACGAATATTCCTTTATCCCATTGTTTTGCAAATCTATGTACACTACAAACTGTATAATTTCTTTTGAAGAGAAATGCATATGTACCAGGCTCTAAGTGTGAGGAGGAAGGGCAAGCAGTAAAAATAAAAGTGAAACCTTCTAACATTATAAACCTTGTGTTCTTTCTACACATAGCTTGAAGTGCTTTATTCCTCTCTTGAGGAGCAAAATGGCACCAGGCCGTAAAAGAGACCCAGTTTGGGAATATTTTAACCACTTCAGCCCGGAATGCTTTACCCCCTTAAAGTGGTTGTAAGCCCACATGAAAAAAAAACTAGCTCATTATGCAATACTCACCTGAGTTCGAAGCCCCCGCTGCGGTGCCTGTACACAGCACCGGCCTGGCGACAATTCTCCTCGGAGTTACTTCTGGGTATCCGGCGCTGTGATTAGCCGGAGCCGCGATGACATATCTCCCGCGCATGCGCACGGGAGACGCCAGTAACGGCACACTCACTGAAGCAAACGGCATGTACGTGGGCCGACTTCTGTGACGTCAGGACAGAGCGGACTTCAGACCGCTCCCTGCTGAAAACGGGTCACGGGCGTGCAAAACAAATTGCACTTCTGTGATCCATAGAAGAGTACAGTCAAACGAGCTTCGGCTATACATCTACTTTACATTCAAATACAAGAATGTAAATATAATGTATTTGTTTTAATTAAATAAAATAATTTGAGTTCTATGTGTACTTAACCTAAAATTGGTTTTGATATTGCCGTTTTACTAATCTGACAGTTTATTATTCTAAATAGGAAATCTTCATTTTATTTCCAAATATTAAAGATTCTTACCAGCAAGAACAAGTCCTTACATTTATAGACCACCTGTCATTTCAGATCCATTATGGCAAGCTTCATCTGGAGTAACACACTTAATGTGGTTATAACCTTTAAAAAAAAAAAAAAAAAGGATCCTGTTCCATTATAGCAGATTAAACAGCACAGTGCTTGTGCGGTCTAATCTGTCCCTCTCCGAGCTGTAAAAAACCTGGTTGATCCTGCCAGTTCCTGTGTCCCCCTGTGTGTGCTTACCATGGTATACTCTGTCATCCCCCTGCTCTCCTCTCTTCCCCTTGTACCCTGCCTGTCAGCTCCTGTGTGTGTGAGCCGTCTCTCCACCCCCCCTCCTGCCGCTATTAGTAGCTTGCAGTAAAGTAAAGAAATATTACTGCCAGCCCCTCTGTTCTATCAATCCATCCTACACTGTGTAAATGTTTTTATAAAATGATGGCTAGTCACGTGACCTCTGGCTGCTCTCCTCCCCCATCTAAGTGCTACTGCAGGAGGGGCTGAGCAGCCAGCACATCGGTCACATGACCTCCCCGATTGACATCAGAGGGGGATCTCGGCCCCTCCCGTTGTAGCCCTTAGATCGGAGGAGGAGAACGGCTGGAGGTCATGTGAGTGGCCATAAAAGATATGAGATAATGTTTTTATAAAATGATGCCTGTAAATACCTTTACACAGTGTAGGATGGATTGATAGAACAGAGGGGCTGGCAGATATTTTTCTTTACAACCACTTTAAGTGTACATTACAATACAAACATAAAGCACATGGTGAAAAAGAAAATGGCTTCCTGTTGTTTGGTCTCCCCTATTTATAATGTTGAGGGGAAAATGGCCACCGTGCATCCCTGCGTGGTCACATCATCACGCACATGCACCATTACGTCATTGCGCTAGCGCCTGAGCAGTAGCGATATCCACGCCACCTCTAAGATAAACGAGGGATTCTTACAGATAAAGCCAGCAGGCCATATGATCACACCATCTAGTGGATCAATTGGGGATTGCAACTATTACCCATTGAGATAAAATCCTGAGAACCAGCACACATACTATAAGTGCCTACTTATGGATTAAATAGGGACAGCGTATGCTGCCCTTTTTCTCCAGGGAGACAGGTTTGGGAGAGCCAGGAAAATTATGTATGATATTCGAATTGAGTGTAGAAGCTCATCGTTCAGAGTAGGATCATGTATGTTTCTATTTTCTATTAATTTTATTAATTAAGTTTTAAAATAGTATTTTACTACCCTGCTATATACAACGACATGGTAGAATAAATACAATACAGGTAGTATGTGTATTTCCTCTGAAATTATTTAAGATCGTACGGTAGGCTTCCCCTTACTTTTATTTTTCCCCATGTTTAATCCACTAGATATGTATTTGGCCAGACCAAACTTAATTGATATATAATTACACCACTCAACATAAAAACACACAAGAAACTACTCCCCAAAATATATATATATATATATATATATATATATATATCTGTACTAAATATCAGACTATATGCTACAAAGCTTTATCAACACACGAAGGACGAGTAGGTGAACCCCTCATTCAGACAAAAAAATCCACCTATTTTCTATTTTAAGAATGATTTTATCCTGATTCCCCTTTCTTGGGCCCAAGCTTGCTTGCTGGATTGCCCAAAATGACAGACACTCTGGTTTGCCATTATGCTTCAACCATACATGTCTGGCAATCTGTCTGTCTCTTAAGAATTACATCATTGACATGTTCTAGAATTTGACTTCATAGTTGGCAGATTTGTTTTTCCAATGTATAATAATGCGCAGGGGCATTTTGCCACATGTAACACCTTGAGTGCTAAAATTGAAAAAAAAATAGCAGATGGTAATGCTCTCTTCATTTTTTGGATTGACAAAGTTCTTAATCATTGGCATATATGTGTACGCTTTACAGTGGCCGCATTTATAGCTACCAACAGTTTGTACCAGCAAGTCACGGAGACTTTTTTCTTTTTGATATGCGATTAAGTGAGGACCTGGCAATGAGCTGGACAGATCTTTGTCATCTAATAGGACATGCCAGTATTTTTTTACGGTGTTGAATATTTGTCTGGGCTGTTTACCGTATGCACCAATTATCCCTGTGCTCCCTTCCTTTAAAGCCATCGGTTTATATACCCTTTTAGTAAATCATTACAAAAGAGGACTACTCTCTGCTCTGAAGGCTCCCTCTGAAGAGCAATTTCTTCTTGCTCTCACCAGCTTTGGGATGCTTTTCTTGACTATCCCAATGTAGTAGACTATTGGTAGAAGTAGGCTTCCTATATATCTTAGTCCCAATCATACCATCCTTTTCCCCTGTGTGAAGATCTAGAAAGTTTATATCGTCTTTTTGGATTTCACTAGTTAAAAACATCCCTAAACTGTTAGCGTTGAGGAGATTTACAAAATTATAGAAATTTTCCCTTTTTCCTTGCCAAAGTATGAAAATATCATCTATGAACTTTGCCCATATCAATATTTTTGATGTAAACCTCTCTAAAGCATCTGCAAATACAGTTGTCTGTTCCCACCAGCCTAAAAAGAGGTTGGCATAGATCGAGGCACACACTGTGCCCATCGTAGTGCCTCTAACATGTTGGTATATTTTACTGTAGAGTAGGAAGAAATTATGCTCCAATATGAAGTGCAACAGCTTCAGAATGAACTTGGTATGTTGTTGGAATGCAGTCCCTCGAGTATTTAAAACATATTTACAGGCGTCCACACCCAACTTCTGTTCAATATTGCTATAAAGTGCCTCTACATCCAGGCTGGCCAGTCACTTATCCATTAAAACCACCCTCTCTAGTTTAATAAGTTTCTGGTGTCTTCAATATAAGAAGACAATCCATACACATATGGCCACAATACAAAATCAATGTACTTGTTGGCATTTTCTGTAAGATTTTATTTTCCAGGGACATACGGGCGGACGGGTGGTTTCGTTTAGTTTAGGCATGGCGTGAAAGGTGGCCATCATAGGCTAATAGTTGATAAAATAAGCAAATTCATCTTTGGACAGGATCTTATACCCTTTTGTCTCTTTCAAAATGTGTCTTAAAGTGTTACTAAACCCAGGACCCTGCATTCACTATATCTGGTCCCCAACAGTACCCAGAACATGGCAATGCAATTATTTTAGTAAATATAAACTGCTAAATACCTTTTCTCATCAGCAGTATATGGCAGTCTTGTGATTTATATCCATTCCTGGTGGAGCTGATAGGAGGAGTTTTCATACTGCACTGAGCTGTCCTATGAGGCTGCAGGGCTCCTGACCCTCTGTCTGGACAGTGCTGATTGGCCCTGTGTTAATCACATGAAGTCTCCCAAGAAGAAAAAAACTCTCTAGCAATACACACCAAACTGACCATGAACTGACCATTCAGCCTGACTCCAAAGGCTCTGTCTTATCTGGACTTGTCCGGGGGGACAGTGTAGGTAGAGGAGGATCTGTGCATACAAGATCAAGCAGCCTTTTTACACAATGCAGAGGATTATCCCTTAGGTTCCACAATGAGTCTAACAAGCATGTTTTACTGCATATATAAACTGATTTTACTGTTGTGCGTTTAGTAGCACTTTAGTTGGCTCAGATAATCTTGAGTGGGAGCTTTAGTCAAAATTATGTAATTAGCTACATTACTAAGGATGTCATAACACATTGTAAGGTAAACAGGTTCTGTCCATCAATACTATGTTGCCACCTTTGTCCGCTGGATTTATGAATCAATTATTAATTATCTTTCAGATCTTTTAGCACCTGCCATTTAGGGTAGGAAAGATTGAAGGATTTTTTCCTTTTGTTTCCTTGGGTTTTAGCCCAAAGGGTATGTAGTTCTTGTTCAACTAATTTCACAAAAAGTTGTATCTGACTACCCTGAGGAAATGGTGGGGTGTAATCCGATCTTGCTTTCAATGGTGTAAAAGGACCTCAAATCCCTCCACTCCCACCTTCACTTTCTTGCCGTAGTGACTCTAATGCCCCGTACACACGGTCGGATTTTCCGATGGAAAATGTCTGATCGGAGCGTGTTGTCGGAAATTCCGACCGTGTGTGGGCTCCATCGGACATTTTCCATCGGATTTTCCGACACACAAAGTTGGAGAGCAGGAGATAAAATTTTCCGACAACAAAATCCGTTGTCGGAAATTCCGATCGTGTGTACACAAATCCGACGGACAAAGTGCCACGCATGCTCAGAATAAATAAAGAGATGAAAGCTATTGGCCACTGCCCCGTTTAAAGTCCCGACGTACATGTTTTACGTCACCGCGTTTAGAGCGATCGGATTTTCCGACAACTTTGTGTGACCGTGTGTATGCAAGACAAGTTTGAGCCAACATCCATCAGAAGAAATCCTAGGATTTTGTTGTCGGAATGTCCGAACAAAGTCCGACCGTGTGTACGCCCTATTAGAGTCTCAAGTAAGGATGAGCCTGCCCCATGTTGCAAGGATCTGTACACAATTCCTGGAAACTGAAAACATCCCAGTTCTTGCATGGCCAGCCTACTCACCGGACATGTCACCCATTGAGCATGTTTGGGCTGCTCTGGATCGGCGTATACGACAGCATTTTCCAGTTCCTGCCAATATCCAGCAACTTCGCACAGCCATTGAAGAGGAATGGACCAACATTCCACAGGCCACAAACAACAACCTGATCAACTCTATGCGAAGGAGATGTGCTGCAGTGCGTGAGGCAAATGGTGGTCACACCATATACTGACTGGTTTTCAGACCCCGACCCCTCCAATACAGTAAAACTGCACATTTTAGAGTGACATTTTATTGTGGCCAGCCTAAGGCACACCTGTGCAATAATCATGCTGTCTAATCAGCATCTTGATATGCCACACCTGTGAGGTGGATGGATTATCTCGGCAAAGGAGAAGTGCTCACTAACACAGATTTAGACAGATTTGTGTACAATATTTGAGAGAAATAGGCCTTTTGTGTACATAGAAAAAGTCAAAGATCTTTGCGTTCAACTCATGATAAATAGGGGAAAACACAAAAGTGTTGCGTTTAAAATTTTGCACAGTGTGTATATAACACAGTGTATTAAAGTGGTTAAGGGGAACCCCGTGCCAAAGTTTAAAAAAAAAAATGGAGTGGGCCCCCCCCAAAATCCACACTAGGCCCTTCAGGTCCGGTGACGTAACTGAGTGACCCCGCCCCTTCTGACGTCCTGGGGGGGGGGGGGGGAGACCCAAGCCCTTTTTTCTTTGATTTTTATCTATATTATCGGGATCCGGGAATACATTACAGCCACGAGCAAGTTTAAATGACATTTTTCCTTTAGAAATGTCATTTTGCTGCGGCACTGTAAAACACGAGGCAGATGCACTACAGGCGGACTAAGAGGACCCTCAGGCACGATATATAAAGGAATATTTCATTTTTATTGTTTCACTTTAAGCATTCTTAAAGTCACTGCTCCTGAAAAAAAATTGTTTTTAAAACTTTTTTTTGCATTGATCCATGTCCCCTGGGGCAGTACCCGGATCCCCATACACTTTTTATGGCAATAACTTGCATATAAGCCTTTAAAATTAGCACTTTTGATTTTTTTATGTTTGTGTCCCATAGACTTAACGGTGTTCGCACAAATTTTTTTGCATGTTCTGGTGCAAACCGACCCGGGGGGGGGGGGGGGGGGGGGGGGCTCTTCCCTAGTATCAAGGTTTCAAGATCCCTGGACATTTTAAATTGACTTGATGGTGCCGATTTGTTCTTAAATTCCTTCTCGAGGGCTAGTTTCCTTGCAAAGAGATTTAAAACTTTCACCCACTCAAATAAATCAAAATCATGAGTGGGTACGAAAGACAAACCTTTAAGCACTGCGATGTGATCAGATGACAGTTGTACCTTTGACAAATTAAATATCTGAAGATCACTGTTATCATCATGGTGGTCGGTACTTGATGGATCATTAGATATTATTAGTTATTGTCTCATGCCTCTCTTTGCGTCCATGTGTCCCCACTAGCCGTGGTCTCTTAGTTGTTGAGTGGGTCCCCCCCAAAAAAATCCCTGTCTATTCTTGGGGGCATTAGGTTTCCCCCCGTCTACCTCTGCCCAGGGTGCCTCTAAATTTTTGCTTCATTAGACTACCTTTGTTTGGTCTAATACACCCCACCCCCTCTGATTCAGAATGGTCTGATTCTCTATATGTACCCGATTCAATATCGGTGGCCAAGTGATATCCCGATCCTTTCATTTTATCAGACTTTGCGACTAGCAAAGTATTGAAAATCACAAATAAACTTTTTAGGTTTCTTATTCTTTATAGACTCCTTATGATATTCAACTTGTTTTTGGAGTCTTTCCTCAAGTTTCCTAAATTCAGGATGGTCTTTGAATTTCAGAATGTTATTTTGTTCATCCTTCAACTGCTTATTAAACTCAAATTTACTTCTTTCATGGTCAAGTAGATACTGCATCATCCTGAGCGTATTTTCAATCTGCAGTTTCTACCATCTCGCCATGAAATTGGAGTCATTCGTATGAGAGTGATGTTTTATCGTGATTCTTAAGCCACGAACAATTATCTTCTTTTGAATATACATATCTAAGCTGGCTACCTCCCACCAACTCCTCGTGTGTTTTTCTATAAACATTGAGCATACGTCTGAATGCTTCAGAAATAGTATCTTGCAAGATATTGGACCCAGGCTCAGTCACTAATACGCACAACTTACGCAAATTTTTTTTTTTAACAAATATCCTTCTATATTTCAGAAACGCCGTTAATCTGCCAAGTACAGGAGAAACAAAGAAACAAGTTTGCCTATACCCACTCACGAAAAACCAATGGGAGAAAAAAGAAGCTCAAATTTATTGAGTTTTTACTAAATAATGGGAAACAAGTGTGTGTTAATACTCTTAGGATAGGGGACATGAGCATTGAAAAGCTAATGTGTAGGAACATTTTTTTTTTTTTTTTTTTTATCCCACTGCTTAAAAATTGGGGGTATTAAAAAGGAAACCTCTCTCTACAGTAACCAGATCTTAGTTGGAGTTTTTCATACCTCACAACTGAAAAAAAATCTAGCCACTTAGCAATAAACAATAAAAAATTGAGCTGACCAATTGCTATGGTGTTGTACCAAACATCTACACCACTTGTTGGTCCATGTCCACAATTTTATTGTGTAAAGAGAGGAGGGGAAATTAAAATGGTAGAAGAAGTAGGCTTCCAATATACAGTATCTCACACAAATGAGTACACCCCTCACATTTTTGTAAATATTTTATCATATGTTTTCATGTGACAACTCTGAAGAAATTACACTTTTCTACAATTTAAAGTAGTGAGTGTAGAGCTTGTATAACAGTGTAAATTTGCTGTCCCCTCAAAATAACTCAACACACAGCCATTAATGTCTAAACCGCTGGCAACAAAGTAAGTACACCCCTAAGTGAAAATGTCCAGTTTGGGCCCAAAGTACCAATATTTTGTGTGGCCACCATTATTTTCCAGCACTGCCTTAACCGTCTTGGGCATGGAGTTCACCAGAGCTTCACAGGTTGCCACTGGAGTCTTCTTCCACTCCTCCATGACGACATAATAGAGCTGGTGGATGTTAGAGACCTTGCGCTCCTCCACCTTCCGTTTCAGGATGCCCCACAGATGCTCAATAGGGTTTAAGTCTGGAGACATGCTTGGCCAGTCCATCACCTTTACCCTCAGCTTCTTTAGCAAGGCAGTGGTCGTCTTGGAGGTGTGTTTGGGGTCGTTATGTTGGAATACTGCCCTGCGGCCCAGTCTCCAAAGAGAGGGAATCATGCTCTGCTTCAGTATGTCACAGTACATGTTGGCATTCATGGTTCTCTCAATGAACTATAGCTCCCCAGTGCCGGCAGCACTCATGCAGCCCCAGACCAAGACACTCCCACCACCATGCTCGACTGTAGGCAAGACACACTTGTCTTTGTACTCCGCACCTGGTTGCCGCCACACATGCGTGACACCATTTGAACCAAATAAGTTTATCTTGGTCTCATAAGACCACAGGACATGGTTTTAGTAACCCATGTCCTTAGTCTGCTTGTCTTTGGCAAACTGTTTGCAGACTTACTTGCGCATCATCTTTAGAAGAGGCTTCCTTCTGGGACGACAGCCATGCAGACCAATTTTATGCAGTGTGTGGCGTATGGTCTGAGCACTGTCAGGCTGACCCTCCACCCCCTCAACCTCTGCAGCAATGCTGGCAGCACTCATACGTCTATTTCCCAAAGACAACCTCAGGATATGACGCCGAGTACGTGCACTTAACTTCTTTGATTAACCATGGCGAGGCCTGTTCCGAGTGGAACCTGTCCTAATAAACCGCTGTATGATCTTGGCCATTGTGCTGCAGCTCAGTTTCAGTGTCTTGGCAATCTTCTTATAGCCTAGGCCATCTTTATGTAGAGCAACAATTCTTTTTTTCAGATCCTCAGAGAGTTCTTTGCCCTGAGGTGCCATATTGAACTTCCATTGACCAGTATGAGAGAGTGAGAGCGAGAACACCAAATTTAACACACCTGCTCCCCATTCACACCCAAGACCTTGTAACACTAACGAGTCACATGATACCCGGGAGGGAAAAATGGCTAATTTGGCCCAATTTGGACATTTTCACTTAGGGGTGTACTCACTTTTGTTGCCAGTAGTTTAGACATTAATGGCTGTGTGTTGAGTTATTTTGATGGGACAGCAAATTTACACTGTTATACAAGCTGTACACTCACTACTTTACATTGTAGCAAAGTGTAATTTCTTCAGTGTTGTCACATGAAAAGATGTAATAAAATATTTACAAAAATGTGAGGGGTGTACTCACTTGTGTGAGATACTGTATCTTAGTCACAATCATACCATCCTTTTCCCTTGTGATCTGAAGATCTAGAAAGTTCTTTTGGATCTCTCTAGTAAAAAACATTGTTGGTGTTGAGTTTCACAAAATCATAGAAATGCTTGTTTTGTCCTTGTCAAAGTATGAAAATATAAATCTATGAACCTTGCCCATAGCAATATTTTTGATGTAAACATCTCTAAATCATATTACAAATACAATTGTCTGTTCACACCAGCCTAAAAAGAGGTTGGAATAGGTGGAGGCACACAGTGTGCCTATCACAGTGCCTCTAACATGTTGGTATATTTTACTGTCGAATAGGTAGAAATTAACTGGTAGTAGAGGAAAAGACTTGTACATTTTTGTCCTCAGACTTTTACATTTGAATACCTTTGATTAAACTCCTGTTTCGGGATAAAATCCCTAAACATTAATTTCTGTAAGCAGACACCCTAGAGAATAATAAATAATAGTTCAATTTTTTTGTCACATATTAGTGCAATGGTCATATGCATTAAGGTGAAAAAATACCTGGCAGTGACTGGCCCCCCAGCCCCCCCCCCCCCTGTTTTACTTACCTGAGCCCTGGAACTTCACCCTGGGGGGGGGGGGGGGGAGCGCTGTCCCTCTGCCTGGGATTCTCTGCTCTTGATTGGATAGATTGATAGCAGCGCAGCCATTGGCTCCCGCTGCTATCAGTCAAATCCAATGGCACGGGGGGCGGGGCCAAGTCATACATTCGGCGGCTATGGACGCCCAATGATGGACTCAGGAGCATGCCCGCAAGGTAACCCCCCAGGAGAGCGCTTCTCCTAGGGGGTTATCTGATGTGGGAAGTGGCCGCGAGAGCCACCAAGGGACCCCAGAAGACGGTGTTTAGGGCCACTCTGCAAAACGAGCTGCACAGTGGAGGGAAGTATGACAAGTTTGTTTGTTTTTTTTAATAATCTAAGCTTTACAATCACTTTAAGGAAGTTCAAAATTTTGGTAAAAAAAAAAAAAAAAAAAAAAAAAAAATAAGCAAGTTAATTTTAGGGCACACAAACAAAATAAAATTACCCAATTTTTGGTAAAATATAAAAAAAGAGGAGGTTGCACCATGTAAATAGATACCCAAAATGTCAAACCCTAATATTGTGTGTGCCTGTGAAACGACAACAAACTTCAGTACCCTATATTTTGTATGGACAACATTTTAAATGCCCCTGTAGGTCATCAGTTTAGAGTAATATGTGAAAAGTGTGGTGTATATTTGTATTCAGCCCTTCTGAGTCATTACTTTGTAGAACCATCTTTCGCTGCAATTACAGCTGCAAGTCTTTTTGGGTATGTCTCTACCAGCTTTTCACATCTAGAGAGTGCCATTTTTGCCCATTCTTCTTTGCAAAATAGCTCAAGCTCTTTCAAATTGGATGGAGAGCATCTGTAAATGGAAATTTTCAAGTCTTGCCGCAGATTCTCAATTGGATTTAGGTCTGGACTTTGACTGGGCCATTCTAACACATGAATATGCTTTGATCCAAACCATTCCATTGTAGGTCTGGCTGTATGTTTAGGGTTGTTGTCCTGCTGGAAGGTGAACCTCCGCCCCAGTCTCAAGTCTTTTATAGACTAACAGGTTTTCTCTTAAGATTGCCTTGTATTTGGCTCCATCCATCTTCCCATCAACGCTGAACAGCTTCCCTGTCTGCTGAAGAAAAGCATCTCCACAGGATGATGCTGCCACCACCATGTTTCATGGTGGGGATGGTGTGTTCAGGGTGATGTGCATTTAGTTTTCTGCCACACAGTGTTTTGATTTTAGGCCAAAAAGTTCAATTTTGGTCTCATCTGACCAGAGCACCCTCTTCCACGTTTGCTGTGTCTCCCACATGGCTTCTCGCAAACTGCAAACGGGACTTCTTATGGCTTTCTTTCAACAATGGCTTTCTTCTTGCCACTCTTCCATAGATGCCAGATTTGTGAAGTGCACGACTAATAGTTGTCCTGTGGACAGATTCTCCCACCTGAGCTGTGGATCTCTGCAGCTCCTCCAGAGTTACTATGGGCCTCTTGGCTGCTTCTTTGATTAATGCTCTCCTTAACCAGCCTATAAAAGTTTAGGTGGACGGCCATGTCTTGGTAGGTTTGCAGTTGTGCCGTACTCTTTCCATTTTCGTATGATGTAGTATGGCCTTCATGATGCTGTTTGTTCACTAAGGTTCTCTAACAAACCTCTGAGGGCTTCATAGAACAGCTGTATTTATACTGAGATTAAATTACACACGGGTGGACTCTATTCACTAATTAGGTGACTTCTGAAGGCCGTTGGTTCCACTAGATTTTAGTTAGGGGTATCAGAGTAAAGAGGGATGAATACAAATGCACGTCATGCTTTTCACATATTTATTTGTAAAAAATTTTGAAAAACATTTATCATTTTCCTTCCACTTCACAATTATGTGCCACTTTGTGTTGGTCAATCACATAAAATCCCAATAAAATACATTTATGTTTTTGGTTGTAACATGACAAAATTTCAAGAGGTACGACTACTTTTTCAAGGCACTGTAGTAAGGAAAATTTAGAAAAACATAATAAAATGTTACTAAATAAAAAAAAATTAATAAAAAGTTAATAAAATTTAGCCTACCTTAAAAGTGGACAGTGTCAGCAGTTTATTATTTTTTGCAATCTTTTTTAGCAGCCCTGTTGGGGGGCTTTGTCTAAATACACCCCTGATGTCTCACTTGTGAGACAGAGAAAGGAGATTGAGGACACAGTCCTCAACCACCATCTCTGCAGCCTCCACTGCACAGAATGAACAGGAATAGCTCTGTACAGAGCTTCCGGTTCATTCACAAACTGAAGCATGATAAAACACAGTTTAACCGCTTGCCGTCCGCCGGCTGTCATATGATGGCCAGGCGGCTTGGCTCTTGTTCTGGGAGGGCATCATACGACGCCCTCGCCTTCCCTGCCCACCAGGGGGCGCGCGCACGCCGGCGGTGGCAATCGCGCACTCCCGTGTCACTGGGCACCCGATGTGCGTGCCCTCCAGCTGCGATGTCTGCCGGGCACCCGCGATTGCCCAGTAGCACGGCAGGACCGTGGATCTGTGTATGTAAACAAACAGACCCATGTCCTGTCAGAGGATAGGAGACCGATGTGTGTTCTCAGTATAGAGCAACACCGATCGGTCTCTTCCACTTGTAAGTCCCCTCCCCCTTCAGTTAGAAACACTCCCTAGGAACGCAGTTAACCCCTCAATCACCCCCTAGTGTTAACCCCTTTCCTGACAGTCACATTTATACAGTAATCAGTGCATTTTTATAGCACGGTTCGCTGTGTAAATGTGAATCATTTATGGTCTCAATGGTCCCAAAAATGTGTCAAAAGTGTCCGATATGTCCGCCACAATATCGCAGTCATGATAAACATCACAGATCGCTGCCATTACTAGTAAAAAAAAATAAAAAATAAAAATGCTATTAATCTATCACCTATTTTGTAGATGCTATAACTTTTGCGCAAACCAATCAATATACGCTTATTGCGAATTTTTTTTTACTAAAAATATGTAGAAGAATACATATCGGCTAAACTGAGGAAAAAATTTGTTTAAAAAAAAAAAAAAAAAAAAAAATTGGATATTTATTATAGTAAAAAATAGTGTTTTTTTTCAAACTTGTCGCTCACTTCTTTTGTTTATAGCGCAAAAAATAAAAACTGCAGAGGTGATCAAATACCACTAAAAGAAAGCTCTATTTGTGGGGAAAAAATAATAAAAATGTCATTTGGGTACAGTGTTGTATGACCGCGCAATTGTCATTCAAATTGTGACAGCGCTGAAAGCTGAAAAATGGCTTGGGCAGGAAGGGGGTGAAAGTGCACTGTATTGAGATGGTTAACATACAGGGGTTGGACAAAAATATGGAAACACTACACGATTTGCAGGTGTGAAAGTCACATGTTTTGCATTGAATGCGGAAGTGATGTAACATTCTTTTGGATCTGCTGTGTGATGAGACACCTAGCTAACAGGTGGGAAGCCTCATTATCATCATTCACTGCATGCATTGCTAGTAATACAGGGTTATGTCAGGCTTACTGAGTTTCAAAAAGGGCACACTGCTGGTACCCACTTAGCTGGTGCCTCTGTAACTGAAGTTACCAATTTATTTGCGGGGTCGCGAGGTATAAAAAGGAAAAGGTTATGACAGCATATACAGTTTCTGGGAAAACGGAAAATCTGATAAGCATAAGCGCAATAGACATGGTCAACTGACCGAAAGAGACAAGAAGGACTTTGCACAGAAAAGTGACTCGGAGTAAGATAAAAAACTGCCACAATAGGGACTGCAGAGCCCAACCTCAGTTTTCCAAAACCATGTCCACAAAAACTGTGCGGAGGGAACACATTCACGGGCAAGGCTGGACTGGGCCAAAAATCTGGCCCTGGACTTCATCCAAACGGCCCACTTTCATTTTGCAAACACGCACAAAAACAGTATATAAACTATACGCAATTGCTTGTGGTGCACCCACCCAGGATTGGCCCTGCAAAGGGGGGACAAACTTAGTCCAGGGACAGTGTCCTCAGTTTGGGGACTGTCCCTGGAAACTAGGGATGTCTGGTCACCCTAGGCTAGTGGCCGAGAGGCCATGCAGGCTCCACAGGCCATGGCCAGCAGGACCCACATATCTGCGGCCAGCTCCCAGCAGGACCCACAGCCAGTGGGTCCTGCTGACCTACAGGCCAGCTCCCAGCAGGACCCACAGTGTTAAGACCTTTTTTGAGGTACTGGGTGGGCACTGAGGCAGGGTAAATGGGGGGGGTAGACAGATGGCATGTGGGGCCAGCTGGCCCTGGGGGGTGTCAGGGTCTCACCTCAGCAATGACGGATGCCAGTGCCAGCTCAGCAGGTCCTTGCAGCGGGCGGCCACCAGCCGTTTTGCATGTAAGTTAGGGCAGCCTGAGGGGAGGGGGGGGGGGGAAATGCCACCCTGCCCCCCGGCCTAGCCCAACCCTGGCAGTACAGCGTTGCTCATAGTAATGGCTGCACGAGCCACGCAGCCATACAGGTTGTCACTAGGGGACCACATTTCCAAAACTGCCATTCAGGGACACCCCCCTTCCCAAAAAAGATGAAGGGGGGGGGAATGTAGTCTCGGGGTTGATGGGGATTTCGGCGGCGGGGGGCGATTGGTCAGACGAATGGCTGGTGTTAGCACGTAAATCATCCCGACACCATGCTTGATATGGTGTCAGGATGATCAAATCACATTATTTCTATTACGACATTGTAATATATAATGAAATAGTTCAACTCACCATAATGCAGAATCAGTGGGAACCCTCAGCTTGTTACTTGCCACCAGATGCAGCTTGTCACTTGCCACCGTCGCCTGCCACCAGATGCAGCGTGTCACTTGCCACAATCGCCTGCTAGATTATATTTTCATACTTTGGCAAGGACAAAACGAGCATTTCTATGATTTTGTGAATCTCCTCAACACCAACAATATAGGGGTGTTTTTTTTTTAACTAGTGAGATCCAACGTTTAGGAGATATTTCCACTACCTATAGGTAAGCCTTATTCTAGGCTTACCTATAGGTAAAAGTCACCAAAAAGGGTTTACAACCACTTTAAGAGTCTATAATCTTTATTCTAGGTATATTTTAAATGATAGAGACAGAATATCAACCAAAAAAAATCCAGAAAAAAAAAAACAAATATGTTATAAATGGAGATGCAGTTCAGTGAGTAAAATAAGTATTTAATCCCCTACTAACCAACAATAATTCTGGCTCCCACAGACTGGCTACAGTATGTGCTCATGTGGTACACAGATTAGTCCAGTCAGTTTAAGAAGGTGCTCCTAACGTCAACTCACTATTTGTATAAAAGACACCTGTCCACAGAATGTCTTTCTTCCATTCAAACCTCACCATCATGAGCAAGACCAAAGCTGTCAAAGGACGTCAGGGACAAGAGATTGTAGACCTGCACAAGGCTGGAATGAGCTACAAGACCATGAGCAAGAAGCTTGGCGAGAAGGAGACAACTGTTGGAGCGATGATTCGCAAATGGATTAAATACAAAATAACCAATCGCCCTCGGTCTGGAGCTCCATGGATGATTTCGCCTCATGGGTAAGGATGATCATGAGAAAAGTGAGGGATCAGTACAGAACTACATAGGAGGAGCTTGTGAATAATCTCAAGGCAGTTGGGACCACAGTCACCAAACAAACCATTGATAACACAATACACCACCATGGATTGAAATCCTGCAGCACCCGCAAGGTCCCCCTCCTCAAGAAGGCACATGAGCAGACTCATCTGAAGTTTTCCAATGAACATCTAAATGATTTTAGAGAAGGATTAGAAGAAAGTGCTGTGGTCAGATGAGACCAAAATTGAGCACTTTGGCGTTAACTTGACTCCTCCGTGTTGGAGGAAGAAAAAAAGTGTTGACTATGACCCTAAGAACACCATCCCTACAGTCAAGCATGGAGCTGTAAACATGATGCTTTGGGGCTGTTTCTCTGCTAAAGGTACAGACCGACTTTGCTGCATTGAGGGGCCATGTATTGTAAAATCTTGGATGAAAACCTTCTTTCCTCAGGCAAAACACTGAAGATGGATCGTGGATGGGTCTTCCAGAATGACCCAAAACATACTGCCAAGGCAACAAAGGAGTGGCTCAAGAAGAAGCACATAAGGTCATGGAGTGGCCTAGCCAGTCTCCAGACCTTAATCCTATAGATCATTTATGGAGAGAGCTGAAACTTTGAGTTACCAAGTAATAGCCAAGAAACGTTAAGGATTTAGAGAAGATCTGTAAAGAAGAGTGAAACAAAATCCTTCCTGAGATGTGTGCAAACCTGGTAACCAACTACAGGAAACATCTTATCTCTGCGCTTGCCAACAAGGGTTTCTCCACCAAGTACTAAGTCACGTTTTGCTTGGGGATCAAATACTTATTTTACTCACTGACCTGCAACTCAATTTATAACATTTGTATCATGTGTTTTTTCTGGATTTTTGGTTAATATTCTGTCTCTATCATTTAAAATATACCTATGATAACAATTATAGACCCTTCATTTCTTTGTAAGTGGACAAATTTACAAAATCTGCAGGGGATCAAATAAATATTTTCGTCACTGTATTTATGGGGGAAAAAAAAATATGACATAAAACTTAATTTGGGTACAGTGTTGCATGACCGCACAATTTTCAGTTAAAGTAATGCAGTGCTGTATCGCAAAAAATGGCCTAGTCAAGAAGGGGGGGGTAAATCTTTCGGAAGTCAAGTGGTTAAAGACCACACAGCAACCAGATCACATGGTACTTTTGTACCTTGTGATTTGGTGCAGACAAACACACTGTGTTTGCCACCTGCGTTTGGGGTGTTGTTAGCTTAACATTAGCACAAGCTGCAGATAGCATCTGCAGTGTGCTTTGAATGCACTGTGGGAAACATGCAGGGAACACAGGTTTCCCACACTGCGTTCAGGTATGAATGGACACTCAGTTAAATCCTGACAATGTGCACTACCACAAGGCCATTGGTCTGTGATGTGAAGGCAAATGTGCTATACTGCGCGCGCACGGGGGTAAGCTTTTTTTGCGGCCAATTTATCGGGGCAATAGCTGGTGTTCTGGTGTTGCCACTTCAATCACGGCACCATGGTTGGTATGGTGTCAGAATGATTGAAGCGCATTATTTCTTATATTACATCGTAATATAAAATTAAATAGTTCAACTCACCATAATGCAGAATTAGAGGGAGCCCCAAAATGTGTCACTTGCCACGTTGCCTGCCACCAGATGCAGCTTGTCACTTTCCACGTTGCCTGCCACCAGATGAAGAATGCCACTTGCCACGCTGCCTGCCATCAGATAAAGAATACTACTTTCCACGCTACCTGCCACCAGATGAGGAATGTGATTCGCCACACTGCCTGCCACCAGATGAGGAATGCGATTCGCCACACTGCCTGCCACCAGATGAGGAATGCCATTCGCCACGCTGCCTGCCACCAGATGAGGAATGCCATTCGCCACGCTGCCTGCCACCAGATGAGGAATGCCATTCGCCACGCTGCCTGCCACCAGATGAGGAATGCCATTCGCCACGCTGCCTGCCACCAGATGAGGAATGCCATTCGCCACGCTGCCTGCCACCAGATGAGGAATGCCATTCGCCACGCTGCCTGCCACCAGATGAGGAATGCCATTCGCCACGCTGCCTGCCACCAGATGAGGAATGCCATTCGCCACGCTGCCTGCCACCAGATGAGGAATGCCATTCGCCACGCTGCCTGCCACCAGATGAGGAATGCCATTCGCCACGCTGCCTGCCACCAGATGAGGAATGCCATTCGCCACGCTGCCTGCCACCAGATGAGGAATGCCATTCGCCACGCTGCCTGCCACCAGATGAGGAATGCCATTCGCCACGCTGCCTGCCACCAGATGAGGAATGCCATTCGCCACGCTGCCTGCCACCAGATGAGGAATGCCATTCGCCACGCTGCCTGCCACCAGATGAGGAATGCCATTCGCCACGCTGCCTGCCACCAGATGAGGAATGCCATTCGCCACGCTGCCTGCCACCAGATGAGGAATGCCATTCGCCACGCTGCCTGCCACCAGATGAGGAATGCCATTCGCCACGCTGCCTGCCACCAGATGAGGAATGCCATTCGCCACGCTGCCTGCCACCAGATGAGGAATGCCATTCGCCACGCTGCCTGCCACCAGATGAGGAATGCCATTCGCCACGCTGCCTGCCACCAGATGAGGAATGCCATTCGCCACGCTGCCTGCCACCAGATGAGGAATGCCATTCGCCACGCTGCCTGCCACCAGATGAGGAATGCCATTCGCCACGCTGCCTGCCACCAGATGAGGAATGCCATTCGCCACGCTGCCTGCCACCAGATGAGGAATGCCATTCGCCACGCTGCCTGCCACCAGATGAGGAATGCCATTCGCCACGCTGCCTGCCACCAGATGAGGAATGCCATTCGCCACGCTGCCTGCCACCAGATGAGGAATGCCATTCGCCACGCTGCCTGCCACCAGATGAGGAATGCCATTCGCCACGCTGCCTGCCACCAGATGAGGAATGCCATTCGCCACGCTGCCTGCCACCAGATGAGGAATGCCATTCGCCACGCTGCCTGCCACCAGATGAGGAATGCCATTCGCCACGCTGCCTGCCACCAGATGAGGAATGCCATTCGCCACGCTGCCTGCCACCAGATGAGGAATGCCATTCGCCACGCTGCCTGCCACCAGATGAGGAATGCCATTCGCCATGCTGCCTGCCACCAGATGAGGAATGCCATTCGCCATGCTGCCTGCCACCAGATGAGGAATGCCATTCGCCATGCTGCCTGCCACCAGATGAGGAAGGCCACTTGCCACTCTGCCTGCCACCAGATGAGGAAGGCCACTTGCCACGCTGCCTGCCACCAGATGAGGAATGCCACTTGCCATGCTGCCTGCCACCAGATGAGGAATGTCACTTGCCATGCTGCTTGCCACCTGATGAGGAATGCTACTTGCCACGTCACCTACCAGTGCTACCAGATGTGGATTGTCACTGCATTGGTGGCACTGGTTCATTTAGCACAGAGGCCTGTCATCTCTGCTCGCCAGCCTGATTCTCTCATCCACCCACCTGCCTCTCTGATCCACCGAGCTCTCTCGCCCGCCCACCTTGCAATGTCACGCCACCCGCTGCGGCCCGGCTGCAGAGACGCTACGGCCCGGGGTTGGAGACCCCTGCTGTAACCCTTTTTTTAATAGCTTTTTTAAAGTTCACATTTCAGTGACACTTCATGCAGTTCTGTTGGGCACAGTGCAGTACGATATGGTGCATTGCGTCGCACCACGCTGCATTTAGACTGCATACCATAGTTTTTTTCTTGCACATTGGTGTGAACTGCCATGATAGGGAACAAAGCTTTTTACCTCATCTATGTGTTGGGACTGCATTGTTGCAAGGCTGCCCAGCCCAATTCAATGTATATGGTGTGAACCAGCCCCAAGACATGTTACAAACTTGTAATGTTGCAGTCTGAACACTGTGGGAGACAGAGCATATAGTTTAGTAACATTGTGTATCTTTAACAATTGACACGTTCCTTTTTAATTGTTAGTAATACTGTTTTCACCATTTGTTCATCCTTCTATAATTTAATGTTGCTGATCTATTCTGGCTTCTTTCCAGCCACTTCCTGTCTACTCTAAGGGGGACGTGCTGAACTGGTATTGGCAGCAATAAACCATGCAAGAGACAGGGATTATCTAGAACAGTCCAAACAGGTTTATCTTTCATTTCCATTCAGCAAGGCACCAAACAAACAGCAGTGTGCATGAGAGCAGAGACTTTGATGCCACTTTAAAGTGATTGTAAAGTCTTTTTTTTTTTTTTTTTTTTAGATAAATATAACAAACAACATGTTATACTTACCTGCTCTGTAAAATGGTTTTGCACAGAGCAGCCTAGATCCTCTTCTCAGGTCCGCCGCCGGTGCTCCTGGCCCCTTCCTCCTCTTGAGTGCCCCCACAGCAAGCAGCTTGCTATGGGGGCACCCGAGCCGAGTCACAGCTCCGTGTGTCCATTCAAACACGGAGCCGTGGCCCGCCCCCCATTCTCTTCTCATTGGCTCACTGACTTTAACTGACAGCAGCAGGAGCCAATGGTGCAGCGCTGCTGTCTCAGCCAATGAGGAGGGGAGTCTAGGGCAGCCGAGACACTGCTGCAAGATGGAGCTCAAGTAAGTATTAGGGGGGCTGCTGCACGCAGAAGGTTTTTTATCTTAATGCATAGAATGCATTAAGAAAAAAAAAAAAAAAAAAAACATTCTGCCTTTACATCCACTTTAAACTTTCTGCCACTCAAGTCGCAAGAAAGTCACTTCAAAGTAGTGCAGGAACCTTTTCTAAGTTGCATAGATTGCTGGTGCCGGTGCTATTGAAATCAATGGACTGTGACTTGTCATGCGACTTTGGACACATAAAGACGCATGACAAGTCAAAATATAAAAAGGAAGTGCAGCGCTAGAAAACAGATAATAGTTGATATTGATTCATGACATACAATATAAATATATATCCCAAAAATGTACGTGGGTATGATTAATAGATATACAAGATTGACATGATTTGCAAATGTTCTTAAGTGACACACTTGTTGGAAATAGAGTCCCAAGGATATCCACTTAAAGTGTATATATCTAAAACAAACAGGTGTAGAAAAATAAGTCCATGAAACATCCGCTGAGGTATGTGTATCTCTAACACCAAAATGTGGAAAGGTAGTATAGTGTTGATAGGAGGTCCACCACCGTATGAAAAAGTGGGGGGCTTACCAGAACGATTGGACACAGGACTCAGTGGTGGGTGGGCTGTCCTCCAGGGTGTCCAGTGCAATGCAGGGCTGTGGACCCTGCTCTGTTCTTGATGCCATCAGTACAATAGACCAGTGGAGTGTGGGGGGTGCAGTCCAGAGAGGAGCAGAGGATCGGCTGAGTAAATCTTTTATTGTTCCTCTAGTCTAAACATAAATGACCAATTATCCCTTGCAGTGCAGGCACAGCCCCATTGCAAGAGATACTGTATATTTTGATTTGGCAGTTGGGATTTAACAAAAGGTGTTTGCACCATGTTTGCTCTTTGGAGCAGCATCTGCTTCATTTTTTAGGTTTACAAGAGTGGTGCAAACTTGTGCTTGTAGTTGCTATAGTTTGTGCTATAGTTTTTAGGTTTGATTTGCCAGAAATTCTGTGAATCTTGTTCAAAATTCACTGAACCTGAGCTTAGAGGCAAATCTCATTGAAGACTATTGGGGTTAAAACGTTCACTTAGGGGTGTACTCACTTTTGTTGCCAGTGGTTTAGACATTAAAAGTGGTTGTAAACCCTCTGAGACAACTTTAGCTCTTCATAGTGTAGATAACACAGGCAGCTGATTGCTGCCTGTGAAAGTGTACTCACTGCTGTAGTTTCCATGTAAATCGTCCTGTAATCAAAAATGATGTAATGCGCAGTAGGGTGTTTCATTAGCGGCACCTAAAGTGTGCCGTTTCTGTATTCCCTGCATGTCGGGACATTTCTATGGATGAGCTTCCCCTCAGAACGGCACAGTGGAGAAGTCTTGCGATGCTGCTCTGATTATCTCCTTCCTGATATGGCGCTATGGCACATGCGCGAGATTTCAACAGGGAAACAGAGTAAGGGCGGAAGTGAGAACAGATTCAGCAAACAGCACAAACAATGGCGCGGCCAATGCCCAGAAATGGAGATTACACTGTTATACAAGCTGTACACTCACTACTTTGTAGCAAAGTGTAATTTCTTCAGTGTTGTCACATGAAAAGATATAATAAAATATTTACAAAAATGTGAGGGGTGTACTTACTTTTGTGAGAGATATATATATAAATAAATGAGGAGAGGAGAGGAGAATACACACACACACAGCTCCAAAAAATTAAAGGAGCACTTTTTATTCAGAGTATAGCATCTAGTCAAATAAACTCCTGGGATATTGATCTGGTCAGTTAAGTAGCAGAAAGGGTTGTTAATCAGTTTCACCTGCTTTGGTGTTAATGAAATTAACAGGTGCACTAGTTGGGCAACAATGGGATGACCTCCAAAACAGGAATGGTTTTACAGGCGGAGGCCCTCCACCATTTTTTTTTTTTCGCCTACTCATCTTTTCTGACTGTTTTTCACTAGTTTTGCATTTGGCTAGAGTCAGTTTCACTACTGGTAGCATGAGGCGATACCTGAACCCTATAGGAGGTTGCACAGGCAGTCCAGCTCCACAAGGATGGCACATAATACGTGCCATTGCCAGAAGGTATTGCTGTGTCTCCCCTCACAGTCAAGAGCATGGAGCAGATTCGAGGAGACAGGCAGTTACTCTAGGAGAGCTGGACAGGTACATAGAAGGTCCTTAACCCATTAGCAGGACCGGTATCTGCTCCTTTGTGCAAGGAGGAACAGGATGAGCACTGCCAGAGCCCTACAAAATGACCTCCATCAGGCCACTGGTGTGAATGTCTCTGACCAAACAATCAGAAACAGACTTCATGAGGGTGGCCTGAGGGCCTGACGTCCTCTAGTGGATCCTTTGCTCACTGCCCGGCATTGTGGAGCTTCATTAGCATTTGCCATCGAACATCAGAATTGGCAGGTCCACCACTGGTGCCCTGTGCTTTTCACAGATGAAAGCAGGTTCACCCTGAGCACATGTAACAGACGTGAAAGGGTCTAGAGAAGGCTGTGGAGAACGTTCAGCTTGACCGGTTTGGTGGTGGGTCAGTGATGGTCTGGGAAGGCATATCCTTGGAGGGATGCACAGACCTCTACAGGCTAGACAATGGCACCCTGACTGCCATTAGGTATCAGGATGAAGTCCTTGGACCCACTGTCAGACCCTACACTGGTGTAGTGGGTCCTGGGTTCCTCTTAGTGCACGATAATGCCCAGCCTTATGTGGCGAGAGTATGCAGCCGGTTCATAGAGGATGAAGGAATTGATTCCATTAAATGGCCCCTACGCTCAGCTGATCCAAATCCAATAGAACACCTCTGTGACTATGTTTCGGGCCTTGCATTGCCGCCAGGTTGCACCTCAGTCTGTTCAATAGCTCAGTGATGGCCTGGTCCAGATCTGGGAGAAAATTCCCTAGAACACCATCCGTCTTCTCATTAGGAGCATGCCCCGACGTTGTCAGGCATACAAGCACATGGGGACATGCAAACTACAATCCAGAAACGCACAATAACGCATCAAAAATGCACCGTAACGCATCAATAACTCGTTAAAAATGTGCATTCAGAAACACATCCAGAGCAGATCTGGAGTGCATTTTTTTGTGATGTGAACCAGCCCTAACTGTGCTTAAAATTCTTTAACGACTTGACCACTGGGCACTTAAACCCCCTTCCTAACCAGACCAAATTTTCAGCTTTCGGTGCGCTCACATTTTGAATGACAAATTACTCAGTCATACAACACTGTACCCATATGAAATTTTTGTCCTTTTTTTCACACAAATAGAGCTTTCTTTTGGTGGTATGTAATCACCGTTGGGTTTTTTTATTTTTTGCACTATAAAAGAAAAAAGACTGAAAATTCTGTAAAAAAATGAATTTTTCTTTGTTTCCATTAGAAAATTTAGCAAATTAGTAATTTTTCTTTATAAATTTTGACCAAAAATTTATACTGCTCCATATCTTTGGTAAAAATAAGTACAAATTGGCGTATATTATTTGGTCTTTGTGAAAGTTATAGAGTCCACAAGCTATGGTGCCAATATCTGAAAATTGATCACACCTGAAGTACCGACGGCCTAATTTCTTGAGACCCCAACATGCCAGAAAAGTACAAATACCCCCCAAATGACTCCTTTTTGGAAAGAACACATTCCGAGGTATTTAGAAAGATGCATGGTGAGTTTTTTGAAGTTTTCATTTTTTCCCACAGTTCTTTGCAAAATCAAGATTTTTTTTTCTCCACAAAATTGTCATATTAGCAGGTTATTTCTCACACACAGCATATGCATACCACAAATTACACCCCAAAACACATTCTGCTATTACTCCCAAGTATTGGGATACCACATGTGTGAGACTTTTACACAGCGTGGCCACATACAGAGGCCCAACATGCAGGAAGCACCTTCAGGTGTTCTGGAGCACCCAGGCCAATTCTGACATTTCTCTCCTACATGTAAAAATCATAATTTATTTGCTAGAAAATTACATAGAACCCCAAAACATTATATATGTTTTTTTGGCAAAGACCCTAGAGAATACAATGGCGGTTGTTGCAACTTTTTATCTCGCACGGTATTTGCGCAGCAATTTTTTGAACGCGTTTTAAAAATAAAACAAAACAAAAACAAAAAAAAAACAGTTTTGTGCTTTAAAAAAAGAAACAAAAAAAAAACAGTAAAGTTAGCCCATTGTTTTTGCATAATGTTAAAGATGAAGTTACGCCGAGTAAATAGATACCTAACATGTCACCCTTCAAAATTGCAAACGCTCGTGGAATGGCGTTAAACTTTGCTACTTAAAAATCCCCATAGGCGACGCTTTAAAATGTTTTACTATTTACATGTTTTGAGTTACAGAGGAGTTCTAGGGCCAAAATTATTGCTTTCGCTCTAACGATCGCAGCGATACCTCACATGTGTGGTTTGAACACCGTTTTCATATGTGGGCGGGACTTAGTTATGCGTTCGCTTCTGCAAGCAAGCACATGGAGACAGGGGCGCTTAAATTTTTTTTTTTTTCTTATTGTTCATTTTACTTTATTTTAGTTCAACACTTTTTTCCAAAAAATAAATGTTTTAACCACTTCAGCCCCGGAAGGATTTACCCCCTTCCTGACCAGAGCACTTTTTACAATTTGGCACTGCGTCACTTTAACTGCTAATTATGCGGTCATGCAATGCTGTACCCAAACTAAATTTGCGTCCTTTTTTTCCCACAAATAGAGCTTTCTTTTGATGGTATTTGATCACCTCTGCCGTTTTTATTTTTTGCGCTATAAACAGAAAAAGACCGAAAATGTTGAAAAAAAAAAATATATATTTTCTACTTTTTGTTATAAAAAAAAAATCCAATAAACACAATTTTAGTCATACATTTAGGCCAAAATTTATTCGGCCACATGTCTTTGGTAAAAAAAAATGTCAATAAGCGTATATTTATTGGTTTGCGCAAAAGTTATAGTGTCTACAAACTAGGGTACATTTTCTGGAATTTACACAGCTTTTAGTTTATGACTGCCTATGTCATTTCTTGAGGTGCTAAAATGGCAGGGCAGTACAAACCCCCCCCCCCCCAATTTACCCCATTTTGGAAAGTAGACACCCCAAGGAAAATCGCTGAGAGGCATGTTGAGCCCATTGAATATTAATTTTTTTTGTCCCAAGTGATTGAATGATGACAAAAAAAAAAATAAATTTACAAAAAGTTGTTACTAAATGATATATTGCTCACACAGGCCATGGGCATATGTGGAATTGCACCGCAAAATACATTTAGCTGCTTCTCCTGAGTATGGGGATACCACATGTGACCCCATTTTGGAAAGTAGACACCCCAAGCTATTTGCTGAGAGGCATGTTGAGTCCATGGAATATTTTATATTTTGACACTAGTTGCGGGAAAGTGACAATTTTTTTTTTTTTTTGTACAAAGTTGTCACTAAATAACATATTGCTCAAACATGCAATGGGCATATGTGGAATTACACCCCAAAATACATTCTGCTGCTTCTCCTGAGTATGGGGATACCACATGTGTGGGACTTTTTGGGAGCCTAGCCGCGTACGGGGCCCCGAAAACCAAGCACCGCCTTCAGGATTTCTAAGGGCGTAAAGTTTTGATTTCACTCCTCACTACCTATCACAGTTTCGAAGGCCATAAAATGCCAAGATAGCACAAAAGCCCCCAAATGACCCCATTTTGGAAAGTAGACACCCCAAGCTATTTGCTGAGAGGCATGGTGAGTATTTTGAAGCTCACATTTGTTTTTGAAAATGAAGAAGAAAGACAAGAAAAAACATTTTTTTTTCTTTTTTCAATTTTCAAAACTTTGTGACAAAAAGCAAGGTCTGCAAAATACTCACCATACCTCTCAGCAAATAGCTTGGAGTGTCTACTTTCCAAAGTAGGGCCATTTGAGGGGGGGGGGGGGTTGTGCCACCTGGGCATTCCATGGCCTCCGAAACCGTGATAAGCAGTGAAGAGTGAAATCAAAAATTTACGCCCTTAGAAAGCCTGAAGGCGGTGCTTGGTTTTCGGGGTCCCGTACGCGGCTAGGCTCCCAAAAAGTCTCACACATGTGGTATCCCCGTACTCAGGAGAAGCAACAGAATGTATTTTTGGGTGTAATTTCACATATTCCCATGGCATGTTTGAGCAATATATCATTTAGTGACAACTTTGTGCAAAAAAAAAAAATTTGTCTTTTTCCCGCAACTTGTGTCACAATATAAAATATTCCATGGACTCTACATGCCTCTCAGCAAATAGCTTGGGGTGTCTACTTTCCAAAATGGGGTCATTTGGGGGGGGGGGGGTTGAACTGTCCTGGCATTTTATGCAAAACATTTATAAGCTTATGTCACACATCACCCACTCTTCTAACCACTTGAAGACAAAGCCCTTTCTGACACTTTTTGTTTACATGAAAAAATATTTTTTTTTGCAAGAAAATTACTTTGAACCCCCAAACATTATATATTTTTTTAAAGCAAATGCCCTACAGATTAAAATGGTGGGTGTTTCATTTTTTTTTTTTTTTCACACAGTATTTGCACAGCGATTTTTCAAACGCATTTTTTTGGGGAAAAAACACACTTTTTTTAAATTGAATGCACTAAAAACACACTATATTGCCCAAATGTTTGATGAGATAAAAAAGATGATCTTAGGCCGAGTACATGGATACCAAACATGACATGCTTTAAAATTGCACACAAACGTGCAGTGGCGACAAACTAAATACATTTTTAAAAGCCTTTACAGGTTACCACTTTAGATCTACAAAGGAGAGGTCTACTGCTAAAATTACTGCCCTCAATCTGACCTTCGCGGTGATACCTCACATGCATGGTGCAATTGCTGTTTACATTTGACGCCAGACCGACGCTTGCGTTCGCCTTTGCGCGAGAGCAGGGGGGGACAGGGGTGCTTTTTTTTTTCTTTATTATTTTTTTGCTTTTTTTCTTATTTTTAAACTGTTCCTTTCATTTATTTTTTTTTACTCATTTTTATCTCAGGGAATGTAAATATCCCCTATGATAGCAATAGGTAGTGACAGGTGCTCTTTTTTTGAAAAAACTGGGGTCTATTAGACCCTAGATCTCTCCTTTGCCCTCAAAGCATCGGACCACACCAAGATCGGTGTGATAAAATGCTTTCCCAATTTCCCAATGGCGCTGTTTACATCCGGCGAAATCTAAGTCATAAAATGCTCGTAGCTTCCAGTTTCTTAGGCCATAGAGATGTTTGGAGCCACTCAGGTCTCTGATCAGCTGGCTGAATCACCGGCTGCATTCTCAGGTTCCCTGTTGGGACAGGAGAGCCAGAGAAAAACATGGAAGACGATGGGGGGGGGGGATTCCCTCCCACTGCTTGTAAAAGCAGTCTAGAGGCTAATTAGCTGCTAGGATTGCTTTTACATGAAAGCCGACCGCTGGCTGAAAAGAATGATACCAAGATGATACCTAAACCTGCAGGCATCATTCTGGTATAACCACTCAAAGTCCAGCAACATACCAGTACGTTGCTGGTCCTTGTTGGGCATATATTGTACATTTTTTTTTCATGCAGCCCGTGCCATTCTGCCAACGTATATCGTCATGAGGTGGTCGGCAAGTGGTTAATCACTTTTATTCCTTGCAATAGTAATATGGCATGACAGGTCCTCTTTACAGTGAGATATGGGGTCAATAAGACCCCACCTCACCTCTAGGCTGGGAAGCCTGAAATAAAAAAAATAAAAAAACTATCCTGGCTTCGATCGCAGCGGTGAGTCGTTAGAAGCATTGGAGGACAGCGGGGGGGACGGACACACGTCCCCTCTCACCTCCCGTAAGAACGATCAAGCAGTGGAACAGCCGCTATTATCATTCTTATGGTGTAGGGAATCACCGTCTGAAAAAGCTGATATCTGAATGATGCCTGTAGCTGCAGGCATCATTCAGATATCCCCGCACAAAGTCAAGGACGTCATATGATGGCCGGCGGGCGGGAAGTGGTTAAAAACGCATTTTTTTTTTTTTTTTTTTTAAACACACAGTTGTCCATTTATACAATATTTCTAACACATAGCATGCACATACCAAAAATGACACCCCAAAATAGATTCTCCTACTCCTCCTGAGTACGGCGATACCACATGTGTGAGAAATCCACAGCCTGGCCACATACAGAGGGCGAGTACAGCAGAGCATGGCTGAGCATGGCACTACAGATCCAGCCCACAGCGCTGCTGCCATCCGATCTCTGTCCTTTCCTCCCACACTGTACCGATCGGTACACAGAGGGGAGACAGGAACATGACATGACGCCGGTTTGTTTACAAGTGATCGCTCCGTAATTTGACGGAGCGATCACGTGGTAAACGGTCACTATCAGCGGCTGTTTACCGTGATCCGCCGGGTCCAGAGGTCATGGATGTTCTCGGGTGCACGCCCCAGGGGGCGCGCGAGAGCGGGATTCCTGGGAGGACATCACTGTACGCCCTTCCAGAGTTATCCAACCGCCCTGCAGCCGTCATTCGGCTATGGGCAGGTTAACTGGTTAAGTATAGCAACTACATACACTATGTTACCAAAAGTATTGGGACGCCTGCCTTTACACGCAGTTGAACTTTAATGGCATCCCAGTCTTAGTCCATAAGGTTCAATATTGAGTTGGCCCACACTTTGCAGTTATAACAGCTTCAACTCTTTTGGGAAGGCTGTCCACAAGGTTTAGGAGTGTGTCTATGGGAATGTTTGACAATTCTTCCAGAAATGTATTTGTGACGTCAGGCACTGATGAGAAAGCCTGGCTCGCAGTCTCCTCTCTAATTCATCACAAAGGTGTTCTATCGGGTTGAGGTCAGGACCCTGTGCAGGCCAGTCAAGTTCCTCCACCCCAAACTCACTCATCCATGTCTTTATGGACCTTGCTTTGTGTGCTGGTCCAAATCATTTGGTGGGGGGGGGGGGGGGGGGGATTATGTTATGGGGTTGTTTTTTTTTCAGGGGTTGGGCTTGGCCTCTTAGTTCCAGTAAAGGAAACTAGTGCGTCAGCATACCAAGACATTTTGGACAGTTTCATGCTCCCAACTTTGTAGGAACACTTTGGGGATGTCCCCTTCCAATGTCCATAAAGACATAGATGAGTGAGCTTGGGGTGGAGGAACTTGACTGGCCTGCACAGAGTCCTGACCCCAACCTGGTAGAACACCTTTTGGATGAATTAGAGCGGGGGCTGCGAGCCAGGCCTTCTCGTCCACATCAGTTCCTGACCTCACAAATGCGCTTCTGGAAGAATTGTCAAACATTCCCATAGATGCACTCCTAAACCTTGTGGAAGGCCGTCCCAGAAGAGTTGTAGCTGTTATAGCTGCAAAGGGTGGGCCAACTCAATATTGAACCCTACAGACTAATGCCGTGTACACACGATCGGACATTGATCGGACATTCCGACTACAAAATCCATGGATTTTTTCCGACCGATGTTGGCTCAAACTTGTCTTGCATACACACGTTCACACAAAGTTGGTCGGAAATTCCGAACGTCAAGAACGTGGTGACGTACAACACGTATGACGAGCCGAGAAAAATGAAGTTCAATAGTCAGTGCTGCTCTTCTGCTTGATTCCGAGCATGCATGGCACTTTGTGCGTCGGAATTCTGTAAACACGACCGGAATTTACAACAACGGATTTTGTTGTCGGAAAATTTGAGAACCAGATCTCAAATTTTGTGCGACGGAAATTCCGATGGAAACTGTCCGATGGAGCCTACACACACGATCGGAATTTCCAACAAGCTCCGATCGCACATTTTACTTCAGAAAGTCCGACCGTGTGTACATGGCATAAGACTGGGACGCCATTAGGCTGCATTCACACCTGTGCATTTTCAGTTTGTAAAACTGCCTTAAAAAAAGTACATGATATTCTTGTTTGGGCAGATTACAGGCGGTTTTCTGCTTTTTACCTGTACAAAAAGGCGCAACTTTCTGCCTGAAAAATGAAACGCCTAGGTGTGAACAGAGCCTTAGGCTTAATAACCTTAGTTTCTGTGAATGCAGCCTAAAAGTTCATGTGTGTGTAAAGGCAGGTGTCCCAATACTTTTGGTAATACAGTGTGAGTCCAATTACATTATGATAAGCAAAACGAGATAAGATAGAAAGTAGCTGAAATATTCCAATTCCACAGAATGTTTTTGTCCTCTAATGTTAGTCACTTACAAGCGTTCCATTGCTAAAAAGTCATTAGATTGACATGGTATTGCATACTTTTAAGGCAATCATAAAAAACATTAACTCTAGGCAGATATAAAAGACAAAAATTATTGCAGCTCTGTAATCCTAATACATCATTACATTTATTTTCTAAATGCAAGCACTGTAAGTACCTGAATTTATACTGGCATCAGCCAGTTCCTGTACAGCAGAGCTTAAACTGAGAAAAGAAGAAGCAGCACAACACACCAACCAGTTCCTGTGCTGACAAAAAGCATGTGTATAGGAAGATTAAGTAGAGTGACAAAGAGATGAGCATATGACTGTGCTGCTTCTCCTTTCACCACGCAGTCACAGGTTGGGATGGGTCCAGGATGACCTGGGATCAGGTGACGTAGGTTAAATGAGGCTAGCCATCATCCAGTGGATATCTAGCTGTAGAAAAAAGTACTATGGGGGAAATCTTGGAACTGGAACTGAAATTTTCAGAAAAAGTGGGTTTTATTATTTTCTTATAACAGTGTATTTTAATTTTTATTTTTGGCTGGTGTTCTGCAAAAAGTCTTTATGTACTGTAATACCTTACCGTTATCGTGAAAAAACACATCTTCTTTCAGCCTTTTATTGTAATGAGTCTTTTCTAAGAGAAGCAGCACAGTGATGAGCTCTTATTTCTATGTATTGGCCTCCACTTCCTGTCAGCAGATTAACTTTTTTGGTTCCTTGCGCTGCTTCTTCCTCTCTCATTGAGCTCTGTTGTACAGGGAGGCTATTGGAGGCTGAAATAAAGTCAAATTCAGGTTGAGCGTAATGCCCCATAAAGTGGAACTATACTCACCTTGGCTGCAGTAATGTGGAGCCCTGGCGCACCCCTCCAGCTGCTGACATCTTTGAACGTCTGGCTTCTGGGTATTGGTTGCTGGACGCCTTTCATTGGCCGGGCCGATACAACGTCACTCTCGTGCATGCATGGGAGTTCAGTTGGCATCACCAAATGTATACAATGAGATACGTGTGCACAGCTCACTGTACTGGGGTGGATAGACAGGTAGGGTAACGTTAATGCAGAAGAGACAAAGCACATCTCTTCTGCATTAAAAATCCTGCCACTGCCTGCCAAAGTTTCACTTTAACTCCTGATGCGTGGATGCAGCTGTGGGCTCCTTTAGCTCTCCCAGCAGCTCAGAGAGACCTCTCCTAATGAGGCAGAGGTGGCTGAGCATGTGATCTGCATCCAGGTGTACAGTTCTCTACTGTTGGTCTTGGCATCCAGGAAGCCAGGCTGGAGCCCAATAGCACACACAGCTTCTACGGAAGATCTAGCCATTGCAGGGAGCACCGATCCAATTGCTACCAGAATACTGTAAGTCAAGTGGGCTGGCTCTGCATTTCCAGATGCCTGCCTGTTGTACCAAGACCTGGGACTCATCCAGCTGCTTGCCTGTGGTGCCAGCCCAGAGATCCCTTCAGCTGCTGACCTGTCTACCCAAACCTACGTTTGACTTTGCTGTGAGGAACGCTGTTGCAAAGGCTAAGCCTAGGTATTGATTTATGTAATTTGCCGTTTACTGAAATAGTAGTTATTTTCTAGTATCTGTGGCTCTAAAAAAGCAGAGCCTATGCTGTACTGCTACCTAGTGTCCTTATTGAGCAGCAGGAACATTGCCCTTAGGAGCTCCTATTTGTACATTTTCAAAATTGGCTTAACAATGTTCTTTATGTCCTGTCTCTTGCCATTTTGACCCTGTTTATATTGTTAACCCTACTCTGCACCTATTTATTAAAGTTCATCCTAAAACTACCCTTTGTCTGATCATTTGGCAATTTTCTATACTTGTTGGATTGGTACTTTTTAGGGTTGCCATCTGTTTGGGATTCACCCGGACAGTTCGGGTTTGGAATCATGCGTCCAGGTTTCAGACTGTCAGACCCGGACACATTATTCAGAGTGGACTAAGTCTCCCCCCTTTCTCTCTCCTGCCTCTAAGTTAATACGCTAAAAGGTAAATCAGGGTCTCAGAGCACTCATTACATCAGAGCTCCCCTTTACACCAGAAGCCACAGCGCTCCCCTTTACATCAGAGTCCTCTTCGTACACCAGAGCATCCCTTATGTTAGAGTCACCAGAGTTCTCCCTTACATCAGGGTCTGCAGAGTCCCCCCCTTACAGTGAAGGGGAACTCTGCGGACCCTGATGTAAGAGGGGAACTCTGCGGACCCTGATGTAAGAGGGGAACTCTGCGGACCCTGATGTAAGAGGGGAACTCTGCGGACCCTGATGTAAGAGGGGAACTCTGCGGACCCTGATGTAAGAGGGGAACTCTGCGGACCCTGATGTAAGAGGGGAACTCTGCGGACCCTGATGTAAGAGGGGAACTCTGCGGACCCTGATGTAAGAGGGGAACTCTGGTGATTAACTTCATATGATTAGAAATGTTATTTAATAGCAACATCTATGCATTGTTTATCTATGCATACTATGAAAAAAAATTGCTGTGCAACGCCGAAGTGTTCGGGTTTGACGTGAAGAAAAGGTGGCAACCCTAGTACTTATACTGCTTGCATTTAAATTAAAATTAATTGAGATATTTTATTTAACACAGAGCATGAATTTGTATCTTTTATATCTGCCAAAAGTTTAACTTTAAGCTTTACTTATAAATATGTAGACATTGTTGGGCACAACTAAAATGCAGTATTTTCTGAACTGAGGTCAACTGTGTGCGTACATCACTTAATGGGTAGTTGTGTAAGCATTACCTGTTTTATCACTATTCACAATCCTAAGCAAGGACTTTAAAGGATACATGTGCTTCCTCCATATTATTGTAAGAACTATTCCACTCTCTCCAGTGATAGCTTACAGACACTAGAGGGAGCAGCGATTTCAGTCATGAAGTACCTGTGTCCTTTTCTATGAGAATAATCCAATCTCTTTGGATGCAGAGTACCATCTACGTGACAGACCACAAGTGGTCCGCAAACCAGTTTCAAAACACTTGATGTAGATGACGAAGTTCCCCCAAAGTTGTTTAAAATGAGATTGTCACTCATCCTGTATTATGCACATAATGTGCATTGTTTCTAGTCCAGCCCAGGGTATCAATAAAAGCTGGTTTGTGACCTTTAACTTGTTACCTCATCATAAATAACACGATTTGGTTCAAGGTGAATGCCTTCTAAATGATATATTTCTTCTAGATTGTAAGCTCTAACGAGCAGGGCCCTCTGATCCCTCCTGTATTGATTTGCATTGTATGTGTTGTATGTGTTGTAAAGCGCTGCGTAAACTGTTGGCGCTATATAAATCCTGTATAATAATTATAATAATAATAAATATAAATTACGTAAATTATTTTGGGAAGGGAGAGCAAGCAAGCTGTCAATGTGTTGTGCTTTGTAAGCCGACAGAGGTAACCTGGGGTCTCAGACTTGTCATTAGTTCTCAGGCTAGTGATTAGTACCAGCTTAATAAGGCTGTGAATTTTGCATTCAGATGGTGTCTGTACACAGAAAGACTTCCTGTGCTCATACAATGGGACTTTGTGTAATAAAAGTACTCCGCTGAAAGCTGACCATTAACCATTTCTGTTGCGCTGGTCAACTCTTTGATTAAAGAACACAGGCAAAAAAATTACATTTAAGTTACTCAACAACAAGGTTCTAAAGCCACTTTTTACCAAAAGTCATTGTAAAATATACTGTATGCATGAAAAGACAGAATGCCATCAATGTGATTCAATGATTACAATAAAAAGCTATGTATCACAAATATAATTATACGGTATATAAGCAAGTATATATGAATTGTGCAAAGATAAAAACATGAGTGTATACAGACTCGAAAAGCAGTGGTTTTTGTTTTGTTTTTTTTTCCCCAGAGACAGATTGGAGGGGGAGCCAGGGGAGATGATGTAAAGCTTTGTGTAGTCCCATTTTGACACATCTATCATACGGAGTATAATGATTTTACTACATGTTGATCATTAGTATGGATTAACGGTACACTATTACCCAAATAAGATAAATACTGGTTTATATAGACTTTAGTATGTGTATAAACACAAAGCACACTTTACCGCAAAATAATGTATGGCCCAAAATGTTTTTTGTTTTTTTTTTTTTGCATAGTAAAAATAAGTTAGCTCTAACGATGCACGCCTTATGCTGCAGCAATTTTTATACACACTATATTGTCAATATTGTCAAAAGTATTGGGACGTCTGCGTTTACGCACATGAACTTTAATGGCATCCCAGTCTTAGTCCGTAGGGTTCAGTATTAAGTTGGCCCACCCTTTGCAGCTATAACAGCTTCAACTCTTCTGGGAAGGCTGTCCACGAGGTTTAGGAGTGTGTCTATGGGAATGTTTGACCATTCTTCCAGAAGTGCAGTTTCCGCTCTAATTCATCCCGAAGGTGTTCTATCGTGTTGAGGTCAGGACTCTGTGAATGCCAGTCAAGTTCCTCCACCCTAAACTCGCTTGTCTTTATGGACCTTGCTTTGTGCACTGGTTCAAACAATTTGATTATGGCATGGGGTTGTTTTTCCGGGGTTGGGCTTGGCCCCTTAGCTCCAGTGAAGAGAACTCTTAAGACGTCAGCATACCAAGACATTTTGGACAATTCCATGCTCCCACCTTTGTGGGAACAGTTTGGGAATGGCCCCTTCCTGTTCCAACAGGACTGCACAGCAGTGCACAAAGCAAGGTCCATAAAGACATAAATGAGCGAGTTTGGGGTAGAGGAACCTGACTGGCCTGCACAGAATCCTGTCCTCAACCCGATAGAACACCTTTGGGATAAATTAGAGCGGAGACTGGGAGCCAGGCTTTCTCGTCCAACATCAACGCTTGACCTCACAAATGCGCTTTGGAAGAATGGTCAAACATTCCCATAGACACACTCCTAAACCTTGTGGACAGCCTTCCCAGAAGAGCTGAAGCTGTTATAGCTGCAAAGGGTGGGCCAACTCAATATTGAACCCTACGGACTAAGATTGACATGCCATTAAAATTCATGTGCGTGTAAAGGCAGGTATCCCAATGCTATTTGACACTATAGTGTATCTCACTTTTACACAGGCAGCAGTCTCCTGTTGGCACAGAGTGTCCAATGCTGAGACTTGTAGCCCACGCTCCAGTACAGACATCGCGCAGGTGGGGGGGGATGGTCACTCACGCAGCACCTCATCTATTCATAAAAAGCCTTGCATTTTTTTTCAATGAATGCAAAAGACTGATTGGAGGAGGTTTTTTTGTATTTTTTTGTATTTTACTGCTAAAAGTTTATTTTAATAAACGTCGCCACGTTTAAGAAAGATTCACACTATGTGGAAGTTTTTTTCTTTTTTTCTGGTTTCACCTACAAAAATGGTGCTGGCTGCTGAGAAATAGGTTTTCGTCACCTGGAGATTTTTTGGTGGACCCCGGCTTCCAGTTGTGCCCTGTCAAGGACGCACCACTAGATGACGTCTGGGAAAACCCATCGAGCCAGAGGCGTGCCTTCCGGTGCCATCAGGGAACCCCTATCCAGGAACGACATACAGCTTTACAGCACCACACCGTTTGACGGTACAAAGCTCGTTTGACTCACCGCCAAGGGCCTGTGAGTCCACCTGATCTGGTAAGGGCATTATATATCTGTTCCCTTTTGGGCCAAAGTCACCACTCTAAGGGAAGAACCTCCCTCTGAACAGGGATACGTCCAACAGTCCCTGTTCACTACAGCTTTTTTGAACTCTTTATACCTAGAGTGACATCTAGTCACCCCATATCTAAGATGGTGGACTTCAAATATGCTTGCATTTATGTACTTATCACTCTGATGGACTTTTGATTACACATTTTTATTTTTACCCCCCCTCTCCTTTGGGAGGCATAATACCCGGTATACATCATTGTATTAGCCCTAACAACATTGTGTCTTTTGATTTTCCTTTTGTTTCTGTTTGATTAGAACCTGAAGTTGAACCTCCAGGCACCATCCTGATAGGCGCTCCCTATCTGCGAGGATACGGAACATCTATCTTCTAAACGCTCTCACTTACTTAGCATACAGATATAGATATATCTTTGCACTTATTTCTTATTATTGTTGAACCCACTTATGGGGAAGTGTGGGTGGGTAAAGTGATATCTCCCTCACCCTAACCCCTCCCCTTTTTTTTTTTTTTTTTTTTTTTTACACACCTGATATAGGTTAACACTACCTCTTACGAGGCATCATCACTAGCGCCACACTTTATATATATATATATTCTTTCACGTATACACAGGTCAAGTTGTTGTGTTGGCTGCCTTAATTTCTGAGAGTTGGCGCAAAAAAATTTTTTATATACAAGTTTCAATGATTGGAGGAGGTGCAGATGAACCTCACAACTCTCTCTTCTCCAATCACAGAGCACCTTGCATTTATTGAAAAAAAAAAAAAAAAAAAAATCTGTGAATATACTGTAGACCTAAACGTGATAGCACAAAGTACCTGCTTAGCTCCTTCTATTGACTTCACTTTATTTACATGGAATATACTCTTACTTCAGAGCTGCCATAGAATAACACAACTGGAGTAGGTCAGTTATAGATGTACAAGGAGACAGTTGAAGCATGAAGTAAATAAAGAACATTCTGATAACTGTTACAAAACATGTATAGAATTAAACTCTGAGTAAAGAAGCCATTCCCTAAATCCTGTGGTACACATCTAGTTCTGGGTCAATGCTGCTAAACCCTTTCACAAATTTTACTACCCTTGATTAAGGCTGGCTATACATGGTCGAATTCCGAACAAATTTTCTTTTCAAAATCAGAAATTTTGTGTGTTTTGTGATTCGATGGTGCCACCATTGATTTTTGAAATTCGACCAACCAAGCCTTCAATTTCACCTCACGTTGCTACAAAAAAGAATTTTCGTGTCTGGGAATCTTCTTTTCTTACGGGAATTTTCTTTTCTTGCACTCATGTGCATTCCTTTTTCAATTATATTTCTCACACGATTCTCCCATCATTGATTAGAAAATCGTTCGTTTTTCCAATAATCTCCAACGTGTCCGATCACTCAAATTCGATAGCCGCACGAAAATCGTCCATTGCTGTGTCCCACTAATGGTGCGAAATTCGAACTAAAATTCTTTGAAAAGATTTGAATTTGTTCGGAATTCAAACCATGTATGGCCTGCCTTAGTATGTGACACACAAGTCTGCTAAGGCCTCGTTTGCATGGCATTTACTCACAGCTGCAGCATGAATCCAGCATATTCCTGCGGCTGGATTCACAGGAGGATGTGAATAGTTCTGGCCCTTCAGCCTGCACAAAGCAATGACAGGCTGACAGTGGCTGCAGCTGTCCACGAATGTTCAGATGTAAATCACACATGCAGCGATTACTTGCATTTAAGCATAGATGATCATCCCTGCATGCAAACAGCTTAAATCTAGGGTCGATCATCTGTCCCTAACCACAGGTATTCGATGTGACCGTTGTCTGCCTGCCATTATTTTGTACAGGCCGAGCAGCCACAACTATCTGCATCCACCTGCGAATCCAGCCACAGGAATACGTTGGATTTTTGCCGCTTTTGAATAAGGCTAAAGCCTCATACACACGATCGGATTTTCCACAGACAAAACCTCAGACTTTTGTCAGAAGGCGTGTGCCTGGATTTTGTCTTGCATACAAACGGCAAGGAATTGTTGGCCAACAAACATGAACGTAGTGACGTACTACGTGGTTTTTCAGCTCTTTAGCGCCAACCTTTGGGCTCCTTCTGCTAATTTCGTGTTAGTAGAAGTAGAAGTTTGGTGAGTGTTGATTCGTGCTTTTCATTTTGCACTTTTAAGTTTGTTTCTGAACGGCCGTCCGTCAACCAGACATGTTGCGGAATCAGAGGAGATAACGTGTTATTTATTATTGGCCTTGGAGTTTTTGCTTTGACATTTTTTTGGTTGAATAATGATTTGATTTGGTATATTTTCTATATTTTTGGATGCATAGAATCCACTTTTTGGTTAAGTTATATTGGCAGATAGCATGTCTAATTTTATTTGTTGTCTTTTTTTAATGCACAATAAAAAAAATAGTGGAGAATAATACTTGGCTATGTGTTTTACTTGAAATGACAGTTTGGGAGTAGGCAGTTACATTAAAAAAATACAATGTAAAATTGACAAGGGACACCAACATAGTTGTATCTTTGATGTTAAAAACTACGGGATAATGGTGTTACGGTAACTTGCCCAAAAAAAAAAAAAAAAAAAAGCATAATAATATTATTCTTGCGATCACTAGAAAAAAAAAAGCCTTTGAGAAATACTCCATCAGTATCACCAGCAAAGCAGCTTCATTATTATCTCATTAAAGAAGAAGAGAATTGTGCGCTGCATTTCGAGATTTCATAATTTACCGCGTCACGAATGTTGATTCTCCATTACGAACGTTCGCTTCCGAGCATGCGTGTTTGTACTTTGGACTTTTGTCCGAAGGACTTGTGTACACATGCTCGGAAAATCCGACAAGACATTTGTCCGCAGAAAATTTTAAAACCTGCCATCAAACATTTGTCCATGGAAAATCCGTCAACAATTGTCCGATGGAACGTACAAACGGTCGGATTTTCCAACAGCCTGTCATCACACATTTCCCGTCGGAAAATCCGATCGTGTGTAGGCGGCTTTAATGGCAGTTTTCATGTGAGCTTATTCACACAGTGTTTTGGTTAGTGAAATGTCCCCTTTACATATATGTTTTTTCTCCCCTTTAAGTAGAAGGTTTGATTAGGGTATTCCTTTGCTCACTTCGCTGACAGTGAGCATTCTAACAGGTAGAGAGAGCAAAGTGAGAGGAAGAATGCCCTAATCCAGGGCTTGACAAACCCCAGGCGCCAGGTCGCCATGGTGACCAGAAGCCATACCCTGACACCTAGGCTGCCACCAGCTCACTCACTGCAACTCCCGATGCCCCAGACATGCAGTGCTATGATATTTAACATTGACCGCCATTCCTCCTCCCTTCTCCACACTCAGCGCAGCACTTGATGCTTGTCAGAGCCGCTGAGTGTGTGAAACTGACACGTAACAGAGAGGAGAGAGAGAGGATCTGTCAGAATTGAGCTTGATGTCGGGGTGGGCGGGACCCAGCAGCTATCAAACACCAGCCAATGGGATGGGATCTGGGCAGGCCGCTACGTGTATGTGGCCCCACCCCTTTTCTTAAGCAGCCCAATCATTGGCTGGTGTTTGATAGCTGCTGGGTCCCGCCCACCCCCCGACATTAAGATCAATTCTGACAGCTCCTCTTTCCTCTGTTACACTCGGCTCAGTGTGAAACCTGCCAGTGCCACCCAGTGCCACCTACCAGTGCCAACCAGTGCCACCGCCAACCAGTGTCACCTGCAAGTGCCACCAACCAGTGCCTGCCAGTGCCACCTGCTAACCAGTGCCACTGCCAATCAGTGCCACCTGCCGCCAATTAGTGCCACCTGCCAGTTCCAAACCAGTGCCACCTGCCAATGCCTGCCAGTGTCAACCAGTGCCACCTGTCAGTTCCAAACCAGTGCCACCTGCCAGTGCCATCTGCCAGTGCCAATCAGTGCCATCTGTCAGTTCCAAACCAGTGCCACCAACCAGTGCCACATGCCAACCATTGCCACCTGCCAGTGCCATCTGTCAGTTCCAACCAGTGCCTCCTGCCTAAGCTAACCAGTGCCATCTGTTGCCAGCCTTACTCTTTCTGGCCAGCCCATAACCCTGATGTAACAGCGTTACATTGGCGGTATTGACTGGGTGCTCCGTTGTGAGTTAGGTTAGGGGGCGAAAATTACTGGCCTTACCCCGGGAGCTGACAATCCATACCACTCAAAAAAAAAAAAAAAAAAAAAAAAAAAAAACACTGGCTCCTAACTTTTTTTAACTGGCTCCTAGATTCAAAGCAAATTTGTCAAGCCCTGCCCTAATCAATAGGTTTGTGTTTCCTCATCGTCCAATCAGCAAGCTGAGGTGCATTTTGACTATGGCTGTGTTGGTGCTCTAAATTTAGTCGAAAGTCTTTACCATCAGGCAGGGGCTTCTGGATCACAAGTCTGTCAGTTTGTTAAAATCTTTGCAATTTACATAGATCACCCAAAAGCAATGTACATAGATCACTTTTTCTCAACAAAAGTAGAGTAGAGCCTAGTACACTTGATTAGAAAATCAGATGCAAATTACTGCTTTCAAAGCAATCATATGATAATCTGATCGTTGGTACACAGCTTTTGAGCGACGATCACAACAGTTTGTTCGAAATTATCCAATGGGACAAAAACGAAAATGTTTCTCCTATGATGCCAGATCATACGATTTTTTAATTAATCAGTACAGTTTTTGTCTGAAAATACAATACAGATACAATGCAATATATTACATCGCTTCTGAATTTTTATTCTGTTGTACGAGAATTTTTGATATGAAGACTAGCATGCGAAATAAAAAAAAAAACAAAAAAAAACAGACGATCATTTGTCCAATAATCTTTGTGTGGACCAGGCTTTACGCTAAGCTTCAAGACCTGTTCACAGCAACCCATGCACACTGGTGTACGTGTGTAGGGGTGATGTGATGCTTTGTTTACATTTTTTTTTTACATCATCAATTGAAGTATCACAAAATGACAATTCATTCAACAATGTGGTGTGGTGAGCTAGTCCTCTCACTGACACCAAAGATATAGCATTGTTTACTCCCACTGGACAACAGGACATTTGTGGGCACACCACGTCACAACGTGTTGAATGAATTGTCATTTTGTACTTCAATTGATATAAAAAAAAAAAAAAAAAAAGTAAAAAAAAAGTAAACAAAGCATCACACGACCCCTACATATGTACACCAGTGTGCATGTACTGGGTAAAAACGCATACATACTGCATTTTTATGGAGTATTCCACAACGTACCTCTATATTGTGAGTAGAGCACATAGAACACTATTGTTTGCTATGTGCCCTTACGTTGAGCCTGTGTTGGTCTATGCAGATCAATGCAGCTCAGCAGACATGGTGTGACTGAGCTGTAAGATGTATTTAAAGCCCAACTCCAGCAAAAAAAAGTTTTCCCATGCATTGGGGCTGTGCCCACATTGCACGGGTCAACTGCTTATTTTTGTCTAGAGCAGGGGTCTTCCAAACATTCTAAACAAAGGGCCAGTGTACTGTCCTTCAGACTTTAGGGGAGCCAAACTAGCGCCATTGGGAGTAGAAAATGTTCCGTGTCCAGTGGGAGTAAACAACGCTATATCTTTGGTGTCGGTGGGAGGACTATTGTAGGTGTCAATGGAAAGAATTGTGCCCCTCTGATGGTGTCAGTTGAAGGAATTGTACACCATCAATGGAAGGGATTGTGCCCCATCATTGGTGTCAATGGAAGGACCGTGCACCATCATTGGTGTCAATGGAAGGAATTGTGCCCTATCCTTGGTGTCAATGAAAGGCATAGGGAGGAATGGGAGGAATTGTGCCCTTTTTATGGCGTCAGTGGGAGGAATAGTGCCCCATTGTTGGTGTCAGCAACAGGAATTATGCCCCATTGTTGGTGTCAGTGAATGGAATAGTGCCCCAAGGGCCCGATAAAGGCAGGCAAAAGGCTACATCCGGCCCCAGGACCACAGTTTGGAGACCACTGGTCTAGGGGATTGGAGAAAGCTTATACTCACCAGGCCCTCCATCCCACTTGCAAATAGTGCTCCCCAAAATCCAGCAGTGGAATGTTCCTGGAGCAGGAACCGGTCTTGTGCAAGTATATCTGTTCTCCAACCCCCTAGATAAAAACAAGCTGTTGACCCGTGCAATGTGAGCACAGCCCCACTGCATGGGAAAACTTTTTTTTTTTGGCCGGAGCTTTGGGCTTTAAAATGAAGGGCTCATTTGAATCTATGCGTGTGTAGAGGTGCCTTTTTTTTTTTAGCAATTAGGCAGGTGGTCATGCGTGAATGCGCGTTCACATGTGTTATGAAAAGCACTTTAGTATTTACAATGACTAGAATTAACAGCCATTTACCAAGTTTTGTTAATACCTGTTCCCAAAGCATCAAATCCTATGTAACATATGTTTTGATATGTTGCCATTGATATCTATGGGCCTACCAACGGTGTAAACAAAAAAAAAAAAAAAAAAAAAAAAAAAAAAAACAACTGACATGTGCTGGGATGGGAACAGACTATTTTTTATGGGGAAGTTGGACATTACATGCATTACAAAGCAAACTGAAAAAAGCAAATGGTAAATCCTTTTAAATACAGATCACAAGTAGTGTATAAAGCTATAAAATTAAAGAAGAAAATAGGGACATGTGCCAGCTATGCAACCACTTTATGCATAACACAGTGCACTGTAAAAAATAAATAAAAAAAACAAAATAAAAAGGGCACAATACTAGGCTTGAAATTTAAATTACATTTAGTAAACCAATAACATAGGTAAGAAGCATAAATTGGTGTATTTAGGCTTTGTTCACATTTCATTTACAGTAAATGTAGTTTTAATTATTCATGTTCAGCTTGTAACATATGTGCGGTAGTGCTCTACTGCAGTCTAAATCTGTTGCATGCAGCCGTTTTAATACTTTCTTCTTACAAAACGTTCTAGAAATACACAGAAAACCCAAGCTTCAGATTTTGTATGTAGTTCCTATAGTAGAGTAGAATAAACAAACCACATACTATTAGCTTATACGGGTATAAAGCCAAAGTATTAAGCATGCCACAATCCCAAAAAGTGACATGTATTTATGAAAAGCCTCTGAAATTAAACAGCCAATAGCCAATTTATGCCTTGTGAGAACACACGTGCATTAACGCACCGTACAAACATAAATGGGCCTTAACTGGTATTTATAAACATGCGGCACTAATAAGCAGTAAAAGGTCAAAGAAATGAGCAGATCAAGATCTGAAACACGTGCAGGCCAAAATTTTCAAGGACATTACTTCATTAGTTATAATAAAGAAACACACAAATGAAAGCAATATACAAGCATGTCAACCTTGCAACAATAATTAATAGCTTGCCAAAAATGTAGTGTTTTCATGTTAAATTATTCACAAATACCAGCATAGAATCCTCAATGGGAACAGCTTTATAACAAAATTAACATTTTAGATGGATTATATGCACTACACACAGTCATACATTAGTCATATTAGTTATATTAGCACAGTACCCAGTCTGTGGAAATATGGCCAATTCATCATCATCTTTCCAGCCTCTCCAGAAAGCTCTCCTCTTCTGATCTGTCCTCTTGCTGATTATCTTTAGTGACTTCCAGACCCTGCAATTTATAGATACTTGGGTCACACATCTTCCACTTCTCAAAAGCATACAAAAGAATGAATAAATTAAATTTACATGTGTTCTTCACACCTATTATCTAAGTAACTTGACCAGAAACCTTTCACCTTTTTCAGGTGCAGGTTCATTAGCATTAGAGGTGACGTGTCTGGTTTGTATTTAAATGGTCCTTTGTTGTCTGAGAGACACAGGTACTGTATATTTTGTAGATTGACACACATTGATTACCTGAGGCATTTATACAGTGCCTTGCAAAAGTATTCACCACCTTGGCATTTTTCGTGTTTTGTTGTCTCACAACCTGGAATTAACATGGATTGTTTGAGGATTTGCATCATTTAATTTACAGAACATGCCCACAACTTTGAAGATTTTTTTTTTTAATTGTGAAGCAAACAAATAGGACAAAATAACAGAAAAAGTCAATGTGCATAACTATTCACCCCCTTAAAGTCAATACTTTGTAGAGCCACATTTTGCGGCCATCACAGCTCCAAGTCGCTTTGGATAAGTCTCTATGAGCTTGCCACATCTTACCACTTGGATTTTTGCCCATTCCTCCTTAAAAAACTGCTCCAGCTCCTTCAAGTTGGATGGTTTGCGCTTGTGAACAGCAATCTTTAAGTCTGACCACAGATTTTCTATTGGATTGAGGTCTGGGCTTTGACTAGGCCATTCCAACACATTTACATGTTTCCCCTTAAACCACTCAAGTGTTGCTTTAGCAGTGTGTTTGGGGACATTGTCCTGCTAGAAGGGGAACCTCCGTCATAGCCTTAAAAACACACTAAGGCTGGTACAGGTTTTGCTCAAGAATATCCCTGTATTTAGCACCATCCATCTTTCCCTCAACTGTGACCAGTTTCCCAGTTCCGACTTCTGAAAAACATCCCCACAGCATGATGCTGCCACCACCATGTTTCACTGTGGGGATGGTGTTCTTTGGGTGATGTGATGTGTTGGGTTTGCGTCAAACATAGCGTTTTCTTTGATGGCCAAAAAATTTAAATTTTAGTCTCATCTCCATACATTTTGGGAGTCTCCCACATGCCTTTTCGCAAACTCAAAACATGCCATTTTGTTTTTTGCTGAAAGTAATGGCTTTCTTCTGGCCACTCTGCCATAAAGCCCAACTCTATGGAGCGTATGGCTTATTGTTGTCCTATGTACAGAGACTCCAGTCTCTGCTGTGGAACTCTGCAGCTCCTCCAGGGTTACCTTAGGTCTCTGTGCTGCCTCTCCGATTAATGCCCTCCTTGCCCGGTCCGTGAGTTTTGGTGTGCGGCCGTCTCTTGGCAGGTATGCTGTTGTGCCATGTTCTTTCCATTTGGTTATTATAGATTTGATGGTGCTCCTAGGGATCAAAGATTTGAATATTTTTTTTTATAACCTAACCCTGACTTGTTCTTCTCAACATTTCCCCTTGTTTGGAGAGTTCCTTGGCAGACTTCATGGCAGTGTTTGGTAGTGGTGCCTCTTGCTTGCGTGTTGCAGCCTCTGGGTCCTTTCAAAAAGGTGCGTGTATGTAATGACAGATCATGTGACACTTAGATTGCACACAGGTGGACATCATTTCACTAATTATGTGACTTCTGAAGGCAATTGGTTGCACCAGAGCTTTTTATGAGCTTCATAACAAAGGGGGTGAATACATACGCACATGCCAATTATCAGTTTTTTTATTTCTGAAAAATAGTTTTATGTATATATTTTTCTAATTTTACTTCACCAACTTATACTATTGTGTTCTGATCCATCACATAGAATTCAGATTAAAAAAAAAAACAAAACATTGAACTAAAGGCTGTAATGACTGATTTAGAGATCCTAACAGTTTAGAGATCCTAATGGTTTACTAGAATTTGCATAGGAAACAAGCTTTGTAATTCAGAAAGAGTGGCACATACACTCTCTGAATTACAAAATGCAGATGTGAGACACTCTAGCGTGTCTCACATCTGCATGGCAAATGTCGGTGTGTGCGACAAATTCATGTACATATCGGAAACATTGCTGCAAGGATGTGTCAATTACAATCTTCTAAAGAAGTGCTAGATTGCTAGAAAGTAGTAGAAACCCCTCCAAGCTGCTATGCCAGGACTGTGGGAGTTAGGTGCCAGGAAAAAAAAAAAAAAAAAAAAAAAAAACTGTCACGCTGAGAGCCCCTCTCCTCAATCATGTACATAGCCCAGAAGGATCATACAGCTCTTCACAACCATGAAAGAATGGGAATCCCGTCAGGATAGGAATATAGTAGTACTCACCACATATATTAAAGGGGGTGTGATGAAAAAACTATATATGAAAAAGGAAAAATAAAAAAACAAAAATGACCAAGGCACACCAAACAGAGTAAACTACAAAAAAGTTTATTAAGCTATGCAAAGCTGAACACAGAAAAAAAAAAAAAATAGTACACAACCACCCCTAAAAGACAGATATGGTGGGAATACCGGTAGGGGATCCCACCAATCTATCTGTACCCTCCCTGTAAACAGCACACAATCCCTCCTAGAAAAGCAAGGAAGCCTGCAAGTGGGGGAGGTTCCTCCCTACCCCAATAGATAGCACACCCCTATAGCACCTATGAAACCCCCTACTACCTGAAATGGCAGGCTGAACCATACAGTTCCTGAAGGGACAGCGTGATAATGCAAATGCACTAGATATTCACGCTGTTCACAACCATGCACATAGCCTAGGCCAGGAGGATCACACAGCTCTTCACAACCATGCACATAGCCCAGGCCAGGAGGATCACACAGCTCTTGACAACCATGCACATAGCCCAGGCCAGGAGGATCACACAGCTCTTGACAACCATGCACATAGCCCAGGCCAGGAGGATCACACAGCTCTTCACAACCATGCACATAGCCCAGGCCAGGAGGATCACACAGCTCTTCACAACCATGCACATAGCCCAGGCCAGGAGGATCACACAGCTCTTCACAACCATGCACATAGCCCAAACCAGGAGGATCACACAGCTCTCCACTGTTATGCGAGTGTGTGTGGAGGAAAAGCAGTACCTGGTTTACAGGTTAGGTACCTAGAGGTAGATTAGGTACACCCTAATATTTGGTTTCCTGTGTGATAAACTCTAGTCTTATTAATGTTCTGCAGTTAATACAAACTATAGCAGAGATTTCTACTCATGGAACCATTTGTAGCGGATTACAAGCATTAATAAACTACAACAAGACATGGTCGCTATTAGAACTCAGATACAAATTATATGAAATAAGTCTCATTTACTTCCCTTCCAGTTTCTATTTTTTTTTTTTTTACAGAACTCAGTTCCCAATGGGACAAAGTACATGTAATACTGTCCAATCTTCCTATGTGCCCTGTAACACTAGCTGCGGTGTCGAGCAGCGGAGGGGAGGGAAGCCTTGTCTGACATTGCAGCTAGCATTACAGGGTACCTAGGAAGATGGGATAAAATACTACTTGTACTTTGTCCCATTGGTAAAAGAGGTACTATCAAAAAAAAAAAAAAAAAAAAAAAAAAGAAGAGGTTATACTTTAGCTTTGATATGGCGGTATTTCCTACTTAATTTGTCACAGCCATAGAGAATTAGAGATATATTAGAAAACTTGATGCATTTGTTGCACTAGTTGGAATTACCTAAGGTAATGTCGAACTCCATTTATAAATTGGGGGCTAAAGTTTTGTATTCTGACATAATCTGGAATTGTATTAAAAAGCTTTATTAAATCGCCCCCAGTGTTCCTACATGTTGATATGCAGTAGAGAGAACTAATTTCAAAATGCCATTACAAGAGGATTTTTAAATATTATTTTGTAATTAATCTAACCTAATATGCACATACTATACATTTCACAGGTAGCATTACCACCTCGTTGGCTGTTCCTGTTTATCTTAGACATGTGTGGTTTGTTCCGAATTAAAATTCGGACGAATTTTCGTTTTTCGGAAATTCGGATGTATCCGAAAATAGACTAGAAAAGAATATAATAGAGTAAAACAAAACAAAATAGAAAATAAAAGAACAGAATAGACTAGAATATAAAAAAAATAGAATAAAAAAATAGAATAGAATAACATAGAAAGAATATAACCATCTTCTGAAAGTCAAATTTCAAATAGAATACATAAGAAAAGAATAGAATTAAAAAAAAGAATAGGATAGACTATAATAGAATAGAATTGAATTAAAAAAATTGAATAGAAAGAATATAACCATTTCCCAAAATTCAAATAAAATCAATCTGAATAGAAAAGAATATATTAGATTAAAATAGAATAGAAAATAACAGAATAGTATAGAAAAAAATATAACCATCTTCCGCAATTGGAATTTTAAATAGAATAAATTGGAATAGAAAATAAAAGAATATAAAATAGAATAGAACAAATAAAAAAAAAGAATGTAATTAAAAAAAACAATAGTATAGAATAGATTAGTATAGAAAGAATATAACCATTTCCCAAAATTCATATAGAATCAATTTGAATAGAATAGAAAGATAGTTATATTCATTCCATTCTGTTTTTTTCTATACTATTCTGTTATTTTCTTTTCTTTTCAAATTGGAATTGATTCTATTTGACATTTGGAAAATGGTTATATTCTATTCTAATCTATTCTATTGTTTTTTAAATTCTATTCTTTTCTATTCTATTTGAATTTCAGAAGATGGTTATAATCTATTTTTTTATTCTATTCCTTTCTATTCTATTCTATCCTGTTTTGTTCTGTTTTATTCTATTCTTTTATTTTTTGTTATATTCTTTTCTATTCAGTGTGTTCCTATCATATTCCATTTTTTTCTATTCCATTTTATTCTCTTTGGAAATTGGAAAACTATTCAAATTTGAGTCGAAAACTTTTCAAATCGATCCGAAAACGAATAAACGAAACGTATTCCGAAAACGAATGAAACAAATGTAACTAAAACGAATTTATGTAAATAACAAATCGAAGCGAAACACATTTTTTCGCTTTGCACACGTCTAGTTTAACTCTGTACTCACATTGGTGCAAAAGTGAAGAGTCCCATGAATATGCAACCACTTGTTGGTTCTCATTTGGTGTTCCAGAGTTAGCTCCATCAGGATTACTTCCTCTTTAACACCACCTATAGGAAGACATTTTAGAGCTTTATTACTTGGGAAGGTACCAAAGTAGAAGAATTGGAATTAGTTATATGGTTCGATGCTGCTAATACATTTGTGAAACTATTTCAGGAATATATTTATTACACAACAGAGTGTAAAGGTATTTATTTTTCAATGTTTATTTTTTATTTTATTTTTTTTTAAATGTCTATAAAAATGGTAAGTTTAGGCTTAAAGAGGAACTGCATTCTGTTCACATAATTTCCACTATGCATATTATTTTATTTTATATATACTGCGATTCTGTACTTGCCAAACATGCTGCAGAAATCTCACGATACTAAGCTAAGCAGGGCAATAACTTCTCCGCAGGATGTGGAAACCCTGCAAGAAGATCTGAACACAGTAATGGGGTGGGGGGCAACTACATGGCAAATGAGGTTTAATGTAAAAAAAAAAAAAAATGTAAAATAATGCATTTGGGTGGCAAAAATATGAACGCAATCTATTAGAGCTGCACGATTCTGGCTAAAATGAGAATCACGATTTTTTTGCTTAGAGGATAGATCACGATTCTCGCGGCGTAACATCATCTTTCACATTAAAACAAAAAAAATTGCGCTAACTTTACTGTTTCTTTTTTTTTATTTATTGAAGTGTATTTTTTCCCAAAAAATTGCATTTGAAAGACTGCTGGGCAAATACAGTGCGACATAAAATATTGCAGCAATTGCCATTTTATTCCATATTATAAAATATTATAATAAATATATTATATATATATATATATATATATATATATATATATATATATATATATATATATATATTTTATCTCTAATGTTTGGGGGTTCCAAGTAATTTTTTTTAGCAAAAAATATTGATTTTAACTTAAGAAAGAAGTGTCAGAAAAAGATTTAGACTTTAAGTGGTTAAACTTCCTGCATTTACACGTTGTTTAAAGCTTGGCAGATTGCCCAGGTTATTTGTTTACACAGAGAAGTTTATCCCTTTGATCTAAGAAGGAAGTTAGATACAATGTTTCAAGTTCTAAACTTGGCAGAATGCCTGGATGTTTTCTTTTGACAGCTGAGTGAGCAGATAATCTCTCCACTTGTTTATATGAAAGAATCATCAAACTCAGCAGGAGAGATCGTCAGGGGAGGTGAATCGAGATCACGATTTTTTAACGATTAATTGTGCAGCTCTACAATCTATACACTGGAGGGAGAACCTCTGGGGGAATCTAAGATGGAAAAGGACCTGGGGGTCCTAGTAGATGATAGGCTCAGCAATGGCATGCAATGCCAAGCTGCTGCTAACAAAGCAAACTGAATATTGGCATTAAAAAGGGGATCAACTCCAGAGATAAAACGATAATTCTCCCACTCTACAAGACTCTGGTCTGGCCGCACCTGGAGTATACTGTCCAGTTCTGGGCACCAGTCCTCAGAAAGGATGTACTGGAAATGAAGCCAGTACAAAGAAGGGCAACAAAAATAATAAAAGGGTCTGGAGGATATTAGTTATGAGGAAAGGTTACGAGTAGGGATGAGCCCAACACCCCCTTGGTTTGGTTTGCAGCAGAACATGCGAACAGGCAAAACATTTGTTTGAACATTTGTTTAACACTGTTAAAGTCTCTATGGGACACGAACGTGAAAAATCAAAAGTGCTCATTTTAAAGGTTTATATGCAAGTTATTGCCATAAAAAGTGTTTGGGGACCCGGGTCCTGCCCCAGGGGACATGTATCAATGCAAAATTAAAGTTTTAAAAACTGACGTTTTTTTGGCAGCGGTGATTTTAATAATGCTTAAAGTGAAACAATAAAAATGAAATATTCCTTTTAAATATCGTGCCTGGGGGTGTCCTTAGTATGCCTGTAAAGTAGCACATCTTTCCTATGTTTATAACAGTGCCACAGCAAAATGACGTTTCTAAAGGAAAATATGTCATTCAAAACTGCTCGCGGCTGTTTTGTCGGATCCTTTCAATATAGATAAAAATACCAATTATACCAAAAAAAAAAAAAAAAAATTGCGTGGATCCCCCCCCCCCCCCAAAAAAAAAACCATACCAGGCCCTTCAGGTCTGGCATGGATATTAAGGGGAACCCTGCACCCAAATAAAAAAAAAAAAAAAGGCGTGGGGGTCCCCCAGGCACTATATACTCTGAACAGACGTATATATACTATACGGCCTGCCCTATATACTCTGCAGAAAGTTGGGCCTTAGGTGTTGGTGGTACCAGAATACTGTAAGACCTCGCAGTTACTCTTGTTGGGAACAGGCCCTGCTATGAAATATTATATCAAGAATTGTAATTACATGCCCTTGTTAAACACGGCCAGAAGCAGCAAAAAAGGACAAGCGTGCCCCACGGCCACCTGCAGAGGATGCACCATGTCCACGACCAGCACTGTAGACACAGAGGCTGCTTGCCCTCTTTTAGTGGCCTGTGAGCGTCTGCCTCTCCTTGGTGGCCTTCTGAACATGTGTATATTTTGTTTTACAACACCGCACTACACTGTATTAGATACTGTGTACACCGCCTGAAGTGTATTAGAAAGTGTACAATGGCTGCACTGTATTGTATATTGTGTACACCACCAGAAGTGTAGTAGAAACTGTACACACTGTATTAGATACTGTGTACACCGCCTGCACTGTATTAGCAACTGTACACCATGGAATGCACTGTAGATATAGGCTACACTGAATGCAGAGTGTATATGTCTCAAATACACTGCCACTAACTGAATGAATAAGCTTATTGCTTAATCTAACTCAAGCTATCTCTCTGTCCACGCCAACGACACTACACACGGCTGCTCTGTAAGCAGCTTTTTATAGTGTGGGGCGTGGACTTAGTCCCCCTGACACCCTGCCTTTGGCCAATTATGGTTCTCTCAGCAGAGCGCGCTGCGATTGGCCAAAGCATACAGGTCAGGTGCATGCTTTGGCCAATCATCATACAGCAATGCACTGCGATCTTGCAGTGCATTATAGGGCATTTTGCGGCACTCAAATTTTCCGCAAACGCCCCATATGTTCGGTTCGTTTTGCAACAAATGAACAACCGATGTTCGAGTCGAACTTACGTTCGACTCGAACCATGGGCTCATCCCTAGTTACGAGCACTGAACTTATTCTCTCTGGAAAAGAGACGCTTGAGAGGGGATATGATTTCAATGTGCAAACACCGTACTGGTGACCCCACAATAGGGATAAAACTTTTCTGCAAAAGGGAATTTAATAAGACATGTGGCCATTCGCTAAAATTCGAAGAAAAGCTGTTTAACCTTAAACTGCGTAGAGGGTTCTTTACTGTAAGAGCGGTAAGGATGTGGAATTCTCTTCCACAGGAAGTGGTTTCAGCAGGGAGCATCTATATTTTCCAAAAACTATTAGATAAGCACCTGAATGACCACAACATACAGGGATATACAATGTATGACTGACATAATCACACACATAGGTTGGACTTAAGCCTAGGCTAATGACAAGACAAGAAACAGGAAGTGGGCTGTATAAAAGGTATTTACTGGTAGAAAAATGTTTTTACTATCCAAAGTTAAAACAACAAGGGCAGAAGATTTAATAGATGGAAAGATGAAAAAAATGGCTGAAGATCCGCTTTAAAAGGGGTTGTAAAGGCAGAAGTTCTTTTTATCTTGATGCATTCTATGCATTAAGATAAAAACCTTCTGTGTGTAGCAGTCGCCCCAGCACCCCCCAATACTTAACCTGAACCCCTTCTTTATCCAGCGATGTCCACGATTCCCTGGGCTGTCCAGGACTCTCCTCCTGAGTGGCTGAGGCACAGCCGAGGCACCATTGGCTCCCGTGGCTGTCAAAGTCAGTTAGCCAATCAGGGGAGAGAGGGGGCGGAGCTGAATGGCAGCTGCGTGTCTGAATGGACACAGCTGCAGCTTGCCTCGGGTGCCCCCAAGCTGCTGGTCTATGGAAGCACTCGTCAGGAGGGAGGGGCCAGGAGCAGCGAAGAGGGACCCGAGAGGAGGAGGATCCAGACTGCTCTGTGCAAAACCAACTGCACAGAGGAGGTAAGCATAACATTGGAGTCGGCTAAAACATTTTTTTATTATTGCAGGTGAACAGTCAAAAAAGCCAATGCGTTTCACCAATTAGACCTTAATCATGGCTGATTCCCAGGTGCAGGAAGAAGCTGGTATTTGATGCATAGGGGCTAAAAGCACAGCATGCACAAAGCCTTAGACCTCTTTCACACTGGAGCGCTTTGCAGGTGCTACAGCGCTAAAAATATCGCCTACAAAGCGTCCTGAAACAGCCACCGCTGTGTCTCCACTGGAGTGGTGCGCTGTCAGGACGGTAAAAAAAAGTCCTGCTAGCAGCATCTTTGGAGCGGTGAAGAAGCGGTGTGTATACCGCTCCTCCACCGCCCCTGCCCATTGAAAATCAATGGGGCAGCGCGGCTATACCGCCGCTGCAGCAGCGCTTTGCGGTGGTTTTAACCCTTTCTCGGCTGCTAGCAGGGGGGTAAAACCGCCCCTGCTAGCGGCCGAATACCACCGCTAAAACGACGGTAAAATGGCACTAAAAATAGCGCCGTTTTACTGCCGACGCCGCCCTAGCGTGAAAGGGGCCTTAAGATTGCCTTGCGACCTCCAGCGTAAGGGGTCATGCTGAGTGAATCTAGTTCAATGATCACCAACATAAGGAGACACATTTAAAGTGGAAGTAAACCTATCGATTTAACAGTTTCAAAAAACAGTTACATTCCCGCCACGTGCAACTGTCACACTGGTTGTGCTCTTAATCAAACTGTCAATCCATCCAATGCTTGGTGTCATAACTGATCACATGTGCAGCATCATGGCAGTTGCAGATTAAACAGAGGCCAAGATGGCAGCTTCCTGGGCTGAAAACAATAGTAGGTTTTACTTCTACTTTAAAGTGATTGTAAACCCGCATTTTTTTAAAATTTTAAATAACAAACATATCATACTTACCTCCACTGTGCAGCTAGTTTTGCGCAGTGTCCCCGATCATCCTCTTCTGGGGTCCCTCGGCGGCGCTGGTAGCTCCTCCCCCGCATCAGATAACCCCCTAGGAGAAGCGCTCTCCCGGGGGTTACTTTGCGGTCATGCTCCCGAGCCCAGCATTCGGCGTCCATAGACACGAACGCCGGACTTGGCCCCGCCCCCGCATCATTGGATTTGATTGACAGCCGCGGGAGCCAATGGCTGCACTGCTATCAATCTATCCAATCAAGAGCCAGGACAGCGCGTCCCTGCCGAGGGAAATACGGGGCTCAGGTAAGTAAAACGGGGGGGGGGGGGGGGGGGGGCGGTCACTGCCAGGTGTTTTTTCACCTTTCAGCTGGCCATAGATGGGAGGTTTTTTTTTTTTTTTTTTTTTTTTTTTTGGTTCAGTCAGAGAGCTGAATGAAGAGAAAACAAAACGGATCCCTCTATCCACACAAGAGAGGTGGATGGAGGAATTCCCCTCCTCCGGGACTTTGTATTTTGACAGCAGGACTCTGATAGGCTGTGTCTTCTGATCGACAAACGTTGAAGAACATCCCCATGCAACAGAAGTTAGTCTAACGATTGACTTCTCTTGAACAGGGATGGCCATACATAGGTCGAAATTTGTCCGGTTCTCACTGAACTGGTGAATTCCGATCCATCCATGGCCAGCTTTACTCCTGACCGCTGCACTCTGTAATTACATTGTCCTGGCAGTATGGGATATGTTGTACATTACATAGTCCTGACTACTGCACTGTATGCTCTACATAATCCTATTCCATATATAATAATCCTAGAATCGATGAGTATACATTTTTTTTCTTCCCCCCCCCCCCCCCCTTCTACTGTTGGGACATAAAACTTTTTGAAAGAATTTACTATGCCTTGTTCTCACAAAGGTTGAGAACCACTGATCTAGGGCATCCAACATGTTTGCTGAGATCTAGGCGTTATTGTAGGGGATTTTTTATTTAATTTTTTATCTATAAAATTTGAATTATTAAAAAAGGTTTCCCTCCATGATCCAGCATTACAATGCACCTCTGCAGCAACAGATCACTTAGAAGACCCTTTTCACTATTTGAAGTGCATTTCCTGAAGTGCTTTAATGATCAACGTTAAGGGCTTATGAACGCTGCAGCTAAAAAAAAAAAAAAAAAAAAAAAAAAAAAAAAAAGGAGAAGCTGCTTTTACAGGCATTTGAGCTTTTATTTTTCAGCTTGAAGAAGCTTGTACTTTTTTGGGCTCTTTTGCACGTTTTTTTTTTATTAAGCTTGTTTGAGTTTTTTTGGGCATAAGCGTTTTTTTCACAACTTCTCCCCCCATTTTTCCTTTTTTTTTTTTTTTTGTGTGTGTGTGTTTTCAAGCTTTTTTGCTCGAAAGCTCCTCTCAAAAATGCGAGTTAGATTTTTTTCTGCCTGTAATAGCATATGCCTGTAAACTCCTGAAAAAGCCATAGTGTGCATGGACACATTGGCTAACATGGCAGTTTTCAGGCAGAAAAAATTAGTTTAAAAGCCTGTAGGAGCAGCTTCTTTGAGATTTATTGAGATGCATTGTGCATGAGCCCCAATGCCCTATACACACGGGCGGACTTTTCGGCAACAAAGGTCTGACAGTCTTCCGACGGACTTTCGAATTAACGGACTTGCCTACACACGATCAAACCAAAGTCCGACGGATTCGTACATGACGACGTACAACCGGACTAAAATAAGGAAGTTCATAGCCAGTAGCCAATAGGTGCCCTAGCATCGGTTTTCGTCCGGACTAGCATACAGACGAGCAGATTTCTTGATAGGAACTGGGTCCGGCGGAGTTCCGACGTAAAGATTTGAAACATTTTTCAAATCTAAAGTCCGTCAGATTTTCGACAGAAACAGTCCGCTGAAGGTCCGATGAAGCCCACACACGGTCGGATTGTCCGGCGGATTCGGTCTGTCGGACCAGTCCGGTCGAAAAGTCAGTTCGTGTGTACAGGGCATGAGGTTCCCATTATACAGTATTCAGTTGTGTCCATTTACACCTGAGTGGTGTGTCGCTCGAAGCTCAAAAAAAGTACATGAGCTTCTTTGGTGCAGAGCCACGCATTTTTAGTCTCTACAGACTTCAATGGAGATTCCTGGAAAAATGCCTAAAAACATGCGCAGCACAACATGCATTTTTGGGGAAATTTCTTGCCTCTCCAGCTAGTAACTAGCTTTTTATTTATGGGTTTATTTTTCTCCTAAAAAGCAAACATGCTCAAGCCTGAAAATGCTGCCACCACCCCCCCCCAAAAAAAAGGGTACAAACATGCATAGAAAGACGCTCCAAAAACGCTCAAGCGTGAACAATTATGATTTATCGCTCACTCTTATCAATAAGCAATAGCTCACTCACTGTTGCAGGGATTTGTTGCTGCAAGAGTCAGACAAGCTCAGGAGCTGATCATTTCCACACCTAGCTTTAGTGCTGGGCTGTGGCTGTCAATGACAGTCTGTGGTTCCAGCCCTCAAACCTGCTGGAGCTGCTGGGGCTCAGCACTGGCAAGCCACATTTCAGGCACCACCATTGTAGCCACAAGCCAGTTAATAATCCCCACAGAAAAGAATCAACCTTTTACCTGTCACAACTTTCTGAATCAAAACTTGCTTACTGTATGTGACATGGCTGTTAGAATAGCACATATGCCAGTACTAGCTTTGCTTGAATAAAGAGCAATGTTTCTAAGAGGTCCTGTCATATGTCCAATCATGTTCCACTCATGTTCAATGCCAGTGCCGATCATGTCTAATACATACCTCCCAACTTTTTGAGATGGGAATGAGGGACACCTATCAGCAAAAGTATGCAGGCATAAGACACACCCTTTGCCACGCCCCTATTAAAAAGGAGAATTGTTCAAAAGATCAAGATTGGTTAAAACCACAAGTGTTATTTTTACCACTACTATTCCTTCATATTGGCTTTTGGAATTTACAAATGCAGCTATTTAGAAATCAGATGAAAGGTTTAGCACTGGGAAACACTTTTTGATAGATAAAAAGTGCATTTTTTTATACAGCTATATAGATCAGACCAAAATAAGGGTCAAATGAGAAGGAATGAGGGACAGAGGGAGATTGCTCTAAATCAGGGACAGTCCCTCCAAATCAGGGACAATTAGAAGATCTGTCCAATCTAATCTATTAAATAGTTTTAACGAGCCAGGAAATGTCCATGTACCAATAGGTTCAGAGTACTGAAGACAGCAATTTTATATATAAGCTGCAGCGTAGTAATATATCTTATAAAGCTTCTGAATGTTCTGTATTACAGACCGAGTATTGCCTTTGATGCTGTGTGTTCTGATTCCCGCCTTGGGCAAAGAGTTCCCTACAGATTACACTATGTCCTTTTAGCTATGTATAGGCAGGATTTCTGAAATTCTTGAGGTTTTAAGAGGATTTTACTAATTCCTCTGATTCTTCTAGCATTTGAGAACTTTGTATCTGACATAAAAATAAAACCTTGCTCTGCACATGCAATCTGCGCAAGCATGTTACAGCTTGTTTGATGCATAAAATTTGTAGTTACGTGTTATTTTTGGACACTTAAAGTAGGACAATATGCTTTAAAATTAACCACTGTTAAACACCGACAAGAATGGATTTAAAGTGTACGTCAGGACAAAAAAATAAATAAATGCGATACGTGCACATTTTCCCATGTTTTATCTTATTAAAAAAGGACCTGCAGAAAAATACCTGTTGCTCTGCCAGGAATGCACCCAGCTCCTAATGTCCTATTTGGGCTGACAACACACAGAAATTCAGCCCTGGTGCCAGCCCTGCCAATATGTCTTTTGCTAAACTGCTCACCCACTCCCACTCCTCTCCCATCTCCAAAACATAGACATTAATAATTTTCTAGTCCCAAAATAAGACTCTTTGGGATAACCTAAATCCTTGGGTATGCACAAGAAAGAAGACGGTTCTACATTTCAGATAAGATCAACAGATATTTAACTTATTGGAAAAATATATAAAAAAAAAAACACAGACCAAAAAGTAGCAAATAAGAGAAGTTCACTGTTATCCTTTTACATAAACCGGTTTTAAGCAGCAGTTGTTAGAAAAGTTATCGCAGTGATAGATGGCTTGTGGCGGCCAAGTGTTCACTTTTTGATCATTCAAATGTCAGCTCTTCATTTTGGCTACTGCCTGCCTGGGGGTACCCACCTCAGGCTGGGAAGAACCTCGGGCCTTCCCCGCAAAAGACAGGAAGTCTGAAAGAACCTGAAGAAGAAGAAGGTCAGCACGAAGACACCACCATCATCCTTCCTCTCCCAACCCCCTGGCCATCCGCACCCGGCTGTGGATTGCAGAGTTTCTCCTGCAGCCCCTGGTCTCACAAGGCCTTCCACATCCGTGGGAGAATCTGACAGTTTGTGGGAAGCGGGCATTCGCCCTTCCCAATGCAAGGGCCCCCTTTACTCTACCCAGGCATTTCCCCTGGCCGGCCCACCTGGGTTTTCTCTGGTGCCCCTAACAACTTGGCATGTGCCTTTTTTTTTCTTGGGCCACATGTAGACACTCCTGGTGGCTACCTAGTTGATCCTGCCAGTAATATATGCTTGTCTAATGCCGCGTACACACGAGTGGACTTGCGAACGGGTTAAACTCCGTCTGCATTTCCGACGGAAAGATTAAGAACATGTTCTATATCTGAGTCCATCGGAAATGCCGACAGAAAAAGTCCGATCGGGCATGCACACGGTTGTAATGTCCAACCAAAGGCTCCCATCGGACTTTTTCTGTCGTGAAGTTCGGCCGTGTGTACGCGGCATTAAAGATTAGGTCATGCACGTGTAAATAAACATTGTTGGTACAGTGAAACTGCAAGTGGCTCATTAAATCAGTTAAAGTTCATTTGATTGCTCCATCTGGTACATGCTGATGAGCGCTGACCCCCAGGGATGCATGCATTTATCAGACCAAAACTAATCCGAGGGCCAGGGCCCCGGCTTCTCCCCAGGCGCTTTCTTTCTAGTGACGTTAGATAACCTCATTGCACGCCCCTGTGATGGCAACGATACATTCAGATATCTGCTTTATCAATGGTACTTTCTGCGCCTACCATGATGGTGACCACGGGTAATGGGGAATCACAGTTTGATTCCAGAGAGGGAGCATGAAAAATGGCTACCACATGCAGGGATGGCAGCAGGCACGCAAATGACCCACTCCTGACTCAGGGAGGTAGTGACAAAAAACAACAATACATACTATTTGAGGCCCGGTCATTGGAACAAGTACACTTTAAATGCTTAAGGCTGGGTTCACACTGCGGCATGGAGTGGCTCACAGCAGGGGTCCGGTGCGTCCCTGTTCACCGTTTCAGGTCCGAATTCAGTCTGAATTATGGCCTAAATTTGGACCTGAAATGGACCAGAAGATGCACAGGACTCACTCCATAGAGAGCCGGTCACAATCTCCTTGAATGCAGATAAACGCCACATTTGGCATGTAATTTTTTTTTTTTGGGGGGGGGGGTAGTGGGTGCTTAATTTTAAGTGGGACTTTGTGTCTCACTTCCTGCTTCTGAGTACAGGCTGCCTAGGCGACTCCTCCTCTCCCCCTAGGCGGTTTTTACCTCTCGGCAATCTTCTGGGACACACCACAGGTCCCAGAAGATTGCCTGTCCACTCGGAGAAGAGCGCACCGCGACTCGTGCATGTGTAGTGCACGCCCGGCTATGAAGCCACAAGCTGTCATGGCTGGGTGCCCCCCACAGTTTCAATGGAGGCACCGCGGAGAGAAAGGGGAAGAGGAGCGAGGCTCCTTGCGACTGCATCACTGGACCGTGGAACAGGCAAGTAGCTGTTTATTAAAAGTCAGCAGCTAAACTTTTTGTAGTTGCTGACTTTTAACAAACAAAAAAAAAAAAAAAAAAAAAAAGCCTGGAAATCTGCTTTAACAAGGATGTATTGGAAGGCAAGTCTGGTGCCGCACCCATGATGTTAAAATGTTTTTTGTGGGGAGCTCCTGCAATGCCCTGTCATGGAATCCTGTAGCCCAGGCTTAAGTATGAACTCCCAGCCTGGTGATCCCTGTAGGGATCGGTTGAGCAAAAAGCTTCTAAGAAAAAGTTATTTACAGGTTTGCCTGTTTGACTGGACTGCACCGCAGCCTGGTGAAAGTCAAGCAAAGGAGGTAGCAAGGAGAAGAATTTTTTTTTTTTTTTTTAAATAACAAACATGTTCTATTTACCTGCTCTGTGCAGTGGTTTTGCACAGAGTAGCCCAGATTTTCCTCTTTTCGGGTCCCTCGCCGGCACTACCGGCCTCTTCCTCCTGCTAAATGCCCAAATAGCAAGCAGCTTGCTATGGGGCACCCGAGCCTAGCCACTGCTCTGTGTGTCCATTCAGACATGGAGCTCGGCCCCACCCCCTCCCCCTGTCCTCATTGGCTCACTGACTTTGATTGACAGCAGCAGGAGCCAATGGCACCCACTGCTGTCTCAGCCAATGAGGAGGGAGCGTCTCGGACAGCCAAGACTCTCGTGCAAAATTGCTGGATGGAGATGGGGCTCAGGTAAGTATTAGGGGGGCTGAAGGGGACTGCTGCACACAGAAGGTTTTTAATCTTGATGCATAGAAAGCATTAAAATAAAAAAAAACCTTCTGCCCTTAGAACCATTTTAACGTAGAGATTGACCTTCTGAAAAGAGAGAGTGTCATGCACAGTGGAAGCTTCTGGGCAGTTTCTTAAGAAATGGGTTTGCCGAACAGGATTTTCTGGAGACAATTGTAAACCGGCTGCATAAAGCCAGCGAATGTGGCAGCATGGAGAAAGAGTCAACCACCCAGTTCACCGTTTGCAGCAGGGATGGTGGAAACCCCCACAGTGAGAGGGCGAGGAGAGGCAGTCAGCAGCACACCATCTGCAGCAGGAATGGTGGGAACCCCTTGGATGGTGAGAGAGCCAGGGCTGTTGGCCAGCAGTGTGCCACTTGTAACAGGAGTGGTGGAAAACCCAATGGTGAGAGAGCCAGGAGAGTCAGCCAGCAACGTGTTGCCTGCAGCAGGAGTGGTGGAAACCCGCGGCAATGAGATATTTGAGGGAGGTAAGCCCTGAACAGGGATATTTCCAAGGACAACCTCTGCAGCCGGAGAAACCTAGTTAGCCTGCAAAACAGGAAGTAGTCGGAAACCAGGAGCTTGCTGAAGTTGGTTGTCTGTTGTTTGTTGAGTCGGTAAAACTTCTGACAGGGATATCAGCTATGCAGGCAGGCCAGGGCTGAGCATGGGTGGATTGTAAAATGGGCCAGCTTCAGGTTTTGTGCCCAGATTTAGAGTATATAAAGGCAGCTGGAGCAGCTCCCCAGGGGTGAAGCAGGTGGTGGCGACAAATCTTGAATCCATCAAAGTAATAAAGTGAGCCCTTTTCCCTTTGGAATAACACTCACCAAACCACATTGCCCCCATTCTCATGGGGGTTTTATCTTCCTCGGAGTCTGAGGACGATTCCTCCAACAAGATGGAGGAGGGGTTTAATATGTAAAAGGCAGAGTGTACCATTTTGATCACTAGTGATGGCAGTATCCTCTACAATTCATCTTGCAACCATTAATGTTGCAAGTATTCAGTCTACGGTGGCACACTAGATAGCCTTCAAGTTTCATCTCTTCATGACCATCAACATGAGTCATATTTAATCACAGACATGTTATACTGATCAGACCACATACAGCAATTGTCAGTACATACACAAATTATCTACTGCAGACAACAAATATACCCCCAAATTTACTTTATAGCCTGTGGGTATACAACTTTATCATCACTTTCTAGGTTGTACACACACACACACACACACACACACACACACACACACACACACTACAATCAGATTGTAAGTTTTTCTTGGATCCACCACCATTGGAATGGGTTGTTTGGGTTTTACCCCATAATAATTAAATACTTATGGCTGGGCTCTTTGTTCAGCAATTTGGATAGTCAGATTACACAGTGTATAGCTCTAATCAGCTTTTTGGATATATTTTACTACATTTGTATACATTTATTCTCACTAGGTACAAAAATCTTAACCAGAAAGTATTATTTTATAATAAGTAGAATTAATCTTAGTATTATCATCGCTATAATTTTTTAATTGTTTTACGATTGTACAATGTATGGTTGAATTTATATACATTTTACTCATGTTTTCATACATTTATTCCTTCCTTTTAGGTTAGAGTGTTTGTAAACCCCCCCCCCCCCCCAAAAAAAAAAAAAAAAAAAAAAAAAAAAAAAAAAAGGTATATATATTCTCATTCATTATACACACACACACATATATATAAAATGTATGTGTAGCGGTACCCCCATGAGGGCTGCTGATTGACTCTATACCCCACTGGCTACCCCGACGCTGCAGATCCTCTCCTCCCTCTGACACCTTGGGTTCCATTCCGCAATATGATGTTAACAATGAGAAACTCACACAATGTCACCGAACCACTCAGAAAGTTTACTAGAGTAAATAATGGAACACAATGAACAGTATGAATAAACACAAGTGATAATTGACAATTGGTATCACTTAATTCAACGATGCAAAACTTATAATCTTATAGTCACTTCTGGGAGTATATGTGAACAGGTGTACAGAGGGATAAGTACTCAATATCTTTGAAACGAATATTAAATACCTTCCCACTGAGGCCTCAACACACAAACCAAATTGCAATATAATATTCCTTACATTCAAAAACACAGTATAAAGTCTAACATGTACTCAATGGCTCCCCTAGACTATAATTCAGAGTTCAAATTATAAGTAGAGCAGAAATGCTTGATAAAAGAGTAAGATGGTGAAAGTTCTTTTAACTCCGGATAACTTCAGCTAGCTTGATGCTTAAACTGCAGTATTTGTAATCTACAAAGCGTGTGAGTGCAATACAGTACTGACCTTACAGCGCAGGGAAAAAAAAAAAACCAAGACCCCAAAGTTCAGCTGCATGACGCCTGTGAAGAAGTAGATTCACCTCCGTAGAACTACAAGTCTCACCAGCAGTCAGTAGAAAGAACTCACTCAGCAATACTGTACTCTACTGAAATGGGCAGGTGCCCTCTCACCACAATTGACTCCAAATGGTTTGTGAGGCTCCATCCGGAATCCCCCCTGGTGTCTCCGTCTGGTGAATATGGCGCCTCCACACCGCTCTTCAACTCCCGACGGACTGAAGTGCAGGGGCTTCAAGTTACTCTGAAGCGCAGGCCAGTCTGCTTAGATGGCAAGGCTGTACTCTGAAATCCCTCAGAGTCAGGCGATCCGGCTCTCCGCTGTATAGGCCGCAGTCTTTCACTCCTGGTCACACACACAGACCTCCTGCCGGCAGGTGTTGAATGGCGTCCCGAGAGGCTGAAAACAGGCCGTGCTGGTCCTTTTATTACTGCTCCCAGCACACAGTGCTGCACGCTTTGCATTGTCTGCATTGTAGTTCAGGGCTGATCCAGCTAACAAGTCACTTCCTCCTCCAAACTACATCTCCCACAATGCTTTGCTGCATTCCTTCTCAGGAATATGAAGAAAATCCTAACAGAACCCAGCAGGTACTAGAGGGAGCCAAACTAATTTAAAATAACAACTGTAATACCTATAGTAGCAAACCCTTGGCTAGAGAAAATACACACACACACACACACACACACACACACACACACACACACACACCCTTAACCCTTTCACTGCCAGAGCCTTTTTTGCGTTTTCTGAAGCCATGTTTAAAAAAAATAATTTTAGGCCTGAAGACTACACAAAACCCCCAAATATTATATATTTTCTGAAAGCAGACACCCTAGAGAATAAAATAATGGCAGTTTTTTTTATGTCACACGATATTATCGCAAAGGTCTAGGAAACGTAATATTTCAGTAAAAAACAAACTAATGAGAATTTTAGGGCAAACAAACGTTTAGAATTACCCAAATTTATGTGCGCCCTATAATTTTTATAGGCAACGCTTCAAAAGTCCCCTATTAGGTATCAGTTTAGTGTTACGGAGGAGGTCTTAGAATTATTGCTCTCACTCCGGCATACGCGGCGATATGTAACATGTATATCGCAATTGTCGTTTTCATGCGTCGGCAACCCGACGCATGCGTTTACGTGCGTATGTATATGTGGGGGTCCTCAAAAGATTTTTGGGGGAGGATTTTATGTGCTTGGGTGTAACTATTTTTTTGCAAAAAAAGAAAAAAAAAACTTTTTTTTTTTTTAACATAGGTTGAAAAAAGACACAAGTCCATCAAAAAATAAATAAATAAATAAAAAAAATACAATCCCATATACACAATCCTTCACCCACAGTTGATCTAGAGGAAGGCAAAAAAAACCCCAGCAAAGCATGATCCAATTTGCTACAGCAGGGGAAAAAAAATTCCATTGAGAGGCAATCGGATTGCCCTTCTCAATGCTGACAAAAAATTCTGACGAAGGTCCTTTTTATACATCTGTCAGCTATGGCTGACAGGTTGCTGTCTGCAGCGCAGTATTGAACAAAGCACCTTTAGTGCTGTTCTCTGCATCTGAGAGGCCATGGAGAAGTGCAGGGCTAACCAGGCAAACGTTTTGATCAGGTGAACCATGAGTAGCTCTGGCTCCTTCTGGGGAGGTATAGTATGTCAGGTAGGTTTATCAATTGGCTTAAGGTTCTGTATAAGGAAGCAGAGAGCTTCCCTCTTGGTAATAGCTGGGTGGGCCATTCCTTTGCTGTAGGCTCGAGTGTCATGCAGGGGTGTCATGCACTTCTGAGCCCTCTTCAAAAGAAGGAATCTACCATAAAGACATATAGAAGTCTGCTTCCTGATCTTTTGGGGGGGAATAGACTGAATCTGATCAAGAGGGAAGTCGCATACATACAGAGAATGTTAGGCGGGTTGGACATGGTCAATCTGGTAGTGTTCTACACTAAAATTCAATCTTTAGTCCCTCTTTGTGGGAGAGCCTTCTCTGTGGAATGTTCATGCAAGGAGTGGTTCATACTGTTGCCGAGTGGGTGAGAGGAAGGGGCAGGGCAGGTGATCTGAGGAGATCGCATTTGTACCCGCCAGCCTATGTCCCACAAACATTGAAGGTGCTGAGGTAGTGGCGGATAACTGCTCTGGAGGTTGGATCAACTGGTCAGTGGCAGCTGTACCAGATGGTTCTGACATCAGACTTTTTAAAGCCACTGGCCTCAAAGAACTGCCCTCAGAGGGTCTGCGAGGGGGGACTAGCCCTCCTGAATTTCCCTAGAATTCCGAGCAAGTTTTGAGATCTTGCATGGAGGTTGAGGGGGCATTGGAGACCTTGGACCACTTTCTGGTCCTGTGCCCTTTCAATGTGAAATGAGGGGCCAGTGGTTTTTGCAGAGAGGCCCCCCCACAGCTGCATGTGGAATGGGAGAAGGTGCTGCAGGGGATATGGAATTGCAAAGGGGGCTTTTTGGAAAATGTTGCTGAAGGCGAATTTACATTTTAATTTAGGACTCATTCACAATAGCTTGCACAGTAAGAAGCAATACATATAGTTATCTATGACTTAATATTTTCTGCATTGAATCTGTTTGCTATAGTTGGCTCTGCTGCCATATTTAAACAGTCTAGATTGAGTATGGATTTCTTAACCTTGATAATAATAAAAAATACAGTTGCTCAATGACCACATTCACAGACAGAAAGTCATCCAACCACATTTTCCATCCCACCCAAATATCTAAACTGGTCAAAACTGAACAAAGAAGTTACATATTCCCTATTAAAGTGTAAATTAATCTCAAATTAGTTTTATAATGTCCTGACTTGGCCGATACTTATGTACAGACACTTTAGGAACTCCTGAGGTTTTCATTGAGTATCAGACACATTTGCACGTCTATGGACTTCATGACATAGTGAAATTTAAAGAATCTGTACTGTATATCATTTGTAGGGGTGTAGACAGATTCTTTTGTTTAGTTATATAGTATGTGTATGAATAAATGAAACTCTTTTTGTTGTTGCTTTGTTTCACCTTCTGAAGGCTTATTAATACTAGCAGTGGGGGAGGGGGCAGTAAAACCCTGTGGTTGAGCAACATTTTTACGTAGTGTTTTTTTTTTTTTTTTAACAAACATGTCATACTTACCTTCACTGTACAGTTCGTTTTGCACAGAGTGGCTTCGGGCCGCCTCTTCTGGGGGTCCCTCAGCGGCGCCTCCTCCCCGCATGGAGTGTCCACATTGGAGAAGCGCTCTCCTTGGTGGACACGCGTGCAGGCATGCTCCAGAGTCCAGCATCTGTGTCCATTCACACAGATTGCAGGACTTGACCCCGTCCCATGGCGCCACGTCAGTGGATTTGATAGACAGCAGTGGGAGCCAATGGCTGCGCTGCAATCAATCTATCCAATCAGGACACGAGAGACCAGCTAGTGCTGGTGTGCTCGTTCCCGGCCGGACAAAGATCGGGGTCAGGTAAGTAAAACGGGGGCTCGGGGGGGCTGCAGCACCACTGAAGGTTTTTCACTTTAATGCATAGAATGCATTAAGGTGAAAAGCCATGAAGGGTTTACAACCCCTTTAAGCTAACCATACACTATACAATCTGATTGTACAATCTCATTTAGATTTACTAAAACTATGTAACAGCAGTTTAGACCTAAACAAGTGTTGGCTGGTGGGGCTTTTTTCTGGGGGGGTGGCAGACAACCAGCACTACCCCCCCTCCGGGCGGCGCGGCACTGATGCAACCAAACCCCCCCCCCCCTCCTCACCAGCCCTGTGGTACTGTAAGCCAGCAACCCCCTCCTGTGTGCTCCAGGCAGCGGCAGCAGCAGCGGTGGGTCCGGCTCCAGCGTGTTTCATCTTAAGTCGCTATGGTCACACAATTGGGTGGGATCAGGGCAGTGGCGTAGCGTAGGTTGTCAGCACCCGGGGCAAGGCAAGTAATTTGCGCCCCCCCCAACCTGCGGACTTTTAGCTATCCCTGAGTCCCTTCAAATACAATAGTACTGACCTACCTGATTCCTATACTGACCACTACACTACATTGTCCACTACACTGACCACTATATTACACTGACCACTATACTGACCACAATACTATACTGACCACTACACTGACCACCATACTACACTACACTACACTGTCCACTATACTACACTACACTTGACCACCATACTACACTGTCCACTATACTGACCACCATACTACACTGACCACTATACTACATTATACTGACCATCATACTACACTGTCCACCATACTACACTGACCACCATACTACATTACACTGTCCACTATACTACACTACACTTGACCACCATACTACACTGTCCACTATACTACACTATACTGACCACCATACTACACTGTCCACTATACTGACCACCATACTACACTGTCCACTATACTGACCACCATACTACACTGTCCACCATACTACACTATACTGACCACTATACTACACTGTCCACCATACTACACTGACCACTACACTACACTGACCACCACACTACACTACACTGTCCACCATACTACACTGTCCACCATACTACACTGTCCACCATACTACACTGTCCACCATACTACACTGTCCACTACACTAACCACTACACTGACCACTATACTACACTGTCCACTATACTACACTGTCCACTATACTACACTGTCCACTATACTACACTGTCCACTATACTACACTGTCCACCATACTACACTGTCCACCATACTACACTGTCCACCATACTACACTACACTGACCACTATACTACACTGACCACCATACTATACTGTCCACTACACTAACCACTACACTGTCCACTATACTACACTATACTGACCACCATACTACACTGACCACTACACTAACCACTACACTACACTGACCACCATACTACACTGTCCACTACACTGTCCACCATACTACACTACACTACACTGACCACCATACTACACTGTCCACTATACTACACTGACCACTATACTACACTGACCACTATACTACACTGACCACCATACTACACTGACCACCATACTACACTGTCCACTATACTACACTGTCCACTATACTACACTGTCCACTACACTGTCCACTATACTAACCACTATACTAACCACTATACTACACTGACCACCATACTACACTGTCCACTATACTACACTGACCACCATACTACACTGACCACCATACTACACTGACCACCATACTACACTGACCACTACACTACACTATACTGACCACCATACTACACTGTCCACTACACTACACTGACCTCCATACTAAACTACACTATACTGACCACTATGCTAACCACTATACTATACTACACTAACCACTATACTCAGGCCCAGATTAAGAGCATCATGGGCCTGGTGCTAAGGATGTTGGTGGGCCTTTTTATGAAAATAAATAAAATGAAAATGCAAACAATTTTTTGTGAAATTTAAATTAAAGAGAGAGAGGGGGGAGAGAGAGAGAGGGGGGAGAGAGAGAGAGAGAGAGAGAGAGAGAGAGAGAGAGAAAAAGGGGAATAGAGAGAGGGTGAAAGAGAGAGAGGGTGGTAGGGGGTGAAGGGGGTGAGAGAGAGAACAGGGTGAAAGAGAGGGGATGAGAGAGAGAGGGGGGGTGGGAGTGAGTGGGTGAGTCTGTGGGGGGCACAGCATAGTACATTACACAGGAGGGGGGGTTATAGCACAGTACATCACATGGTTGGCACAACACATTACATGGTGGATACATGGATACAGCACATTTAATGGCGAGCACAGCACATTACATGGTGGGTACAGCGCATTACATGGTGGGCACTGCATGGCACAGCACATGACGTGGTGGGCACAGCGCATTACATGGTGGGCACTGAATGGCACATAACATTACATGGTGGGCACAACACATTACATGGTGGGCACTGCATGGCATAGCACGTTTCATGGTGGGAAATGCAACTGCACATTACATGTTAGGAACTGCACATGACATGGTGGGCACTGCAAGGCACATCATGACATAGTGGGCACTGCACATCACATGAAGGGCAATGCAATGCACAGCACATGACATTGTTCAGCACAGCGCATTACATGGTGGGCACTGCAACGTACAGCAAATGACATACTGGACACAGCACATTACATGGGGGGCACTGCAAGGCACATGACATGGTGGGCACAGCACATTACATAGTGGGCACAGCACATTACATAGTGGGCACAGCACATTACATAGGGGCACTGCAATGCACATGACAGGACATGGTGGGCACAGCACATTACATGGGGGGCACTGCAATGCACATGACATGGTGGGCACAGCACATTACATAGGGACACTGCAATGCACATGACAGGACATGGTGGGCACAGCACATTACATGGGGGCACTGCAAGGCACATGACATGACATGGTGGGCACAGCACATTACATGGGGGGCACTGCAAGACACATGACATGGTGGGCACTGGGCACAAGAGAGCACATTACATGGGGGAAGCAGCAGTCTGTCCCCTAGCACAATAATTACACAACATCCCCCTAACAAATGTACTGACCTTATCATAACAGCATGGGAGATGTCCTTCCTCCCGGGCTCCTGCTGGATAGGACATCAGCGCCCCTCCCCCGGACACCTCCATACTATACTACACTACATTGTCCTGCCTACAGTCTCTCTCTCTCTCGCCCCCCTCCCTCCCCCTCCCAGTAACATGACTCTCACACACTTACCTTCTTATCCTGGCTGCATCGATCCGGATAAGGAGGAGAACACAGCGGTGGCTCACTTTCTTCTCTCCCCTGCGCTCTGCTTGCTGCCATGTTCAGTATCCAGCGCCCTGTGATTGGGTGTATGGGGGTCATGTGCGGAGGCGGGGCGCCTCACATGACCCCCATACACCCAATCACAGGGCGCCGGACACTTAACATGGCGGCCGGAGCCCGGGGACACAAAATTAGAAATTAGGAGGAGGCAGCCAGTGACACACACTGGCGCCCCCCTAAATATCGCGCCCGGGGCCACGGCACCCCCTGCACCCCCCACGCTACGCCACTGGATCAGGGTGCACTCTCTGCCCCTCGAGCCCACCCTATTTTGAAGCCTATTAGAGCCTCTGGCTCTAATCAGGTGCTTAAAAAAAAACAAAACACCCCCACCAGCAGGAATTTATGTGCCCGGCATCCTGAAAGGGCCAGGCACATGGATAGGAAGGGCGGCGGAGTTGTTGGGGGGGGGGGGCTTCGCCTGTGTGCCCACAATGCACGGGCCACCCCTGACCTAAACAATCCTTTTCAATTAGTATAAATCAGGCAGGACCTTGTGCAACATAGATGGCGGTAGATCTAAATTAAACCGTACAATAAGATTATATAGTATATGGTCACCTTTACAAAAACTTCCAAGGCTGTGATTCCAAATCCTGACCTTAGATTTTTTTCCTTCCTGAATTATATTTTGCTGAATAGTTACTAAAAAGTAACCTTTTGAAGAGTTTTGATGATTAGTGTTATTGCTTTGCTATCTTTGTGAAAGTTCATTATTAAAGTAAACCTAAATTCAAGGAAAATGTAATGAATTGCAGTTTACCAGTCTGTAGCTCTGTAGATGTGGTGACTGCATTTTTTTGGGTGGAGTGGGGGGGGGGGGGGGCGCGTGATTTGCACTTAGTGATCCTACCAATAACACACTTCCTGTCCTCCATTCATTGTACTGTATCTATGGAGTGCAGAGTTATCACCCTAGGGCAGGAAGTGGGGTAGGACTAAAGAACACCTATCCCCTCACCCCCATTTCTTTAACACAGGGGGAGGTGCTCTGTAGTTCACAGAAGTGAACTTGGTCAGGCTGAGAACACTGCTTGAGATGTCAGAATTCAGTGGAAGCAGAGTGGAAGTGGAAGTTACAAGTTCACTGGATTTCAGGCAGGATCAGAAGGTTTTTATCTGTGTTTACATGTTTTTTTAAAGAGACAAAACATGAGGATGTGTGCGTGCAAAGTATTGAACCCTGTTTTCTAGCGTGAGCCAGCCATACATAGATCAAAATTCGGCCAGTTCAGCAGGAACCAGCTGAATTTCAATCCAGGTATGGGCAGGATAGTTGTTAGTCAATCAATCGACTTGTGTACAACTAGTGTATCGGAAAATTTCTCTCAGGCAGTGCCGTTGGCTAGAGCCGATCAGCGTATTCTGATAGTGGAGAGGTCTCCCCGCTGTCAGAATACAATAGCTCAGTGGGAGGTATTGAATATGTGGATGGGGGAATCAAGTCATTTTCTTTCATTTAAATCGCTGGCTGAAAGAAAAAAAAAAAAAAAAAATGGCTCATGTACGGTGAACCCTTAAGCCTAGTACACACTGATAGTTTTAATTTTTTTTCAGTTAAACCCAGTGAGGTTGAAAAACCTGACAGCTCGAAGCTGCTGTACTAACAATCCGATGTTAGTACAGCCCCCTGCGCTGTTCTATTGTGTTCTGACAGGCGGATGGCCCCCCTCCTGCCAAAGCACTCCAGTCAGTGCTTTGAAAGTGCTGACCGGGAGGCGGTCGACAGACCTTTTTTGGGCATGCTCGAATGGCCGGCTTTCGTCAGACCAGCTGCATTACCATAGCTCCTAACTGTCCCTGATTTTGAGCGGCAAAGTCCCTCTGTCACTCTTTCCTCCGATTTGGTCTGATCTATATAGTATTAATAAAAAAAAAAATCACTTTTTATGCCTCAAAAAGTGTTTCCCAGTGCTAAACCTTTCATTCACCTTCTAAATTGCTGCATTTGTAAATTTCAAAGCCAGAAAAAAAAAAAAAAAAAAAAAAAAAAAAAAAAAAAGGAAGAGGCAGTTGTGGGTTTAAAGTGGTTGTAAACCCTTTACAACACACTTTTTGCTACAGGCAAGCCTATAAAAAGGCTTACCTGTAGCTAAGCTGGATATCTCCTAAACCTGCACGGTTTAGGAGATATCCCCTGTATTTGCATGTGCCGACGTCATCGGCACATGCGCACTGAAGCAATGGCACGTATGTGCCGTTGTGTGTGCTATTATCTGCGGCTCCCGTGCGCATGCGCGACGTCATTGCGGCTCCGGAGCCCGGAATACCCATAAGTAACACCCGGCTCCCGCGAACATGCACGGGAGTGACGTCATTGCGGCTCCGGAGCCCGGAAGTAACTCCGGGAGCGATGTCGGCTGCCGAAGCGGACCTCTGCGGGGGCTTCAATCTCAGGTAAGTAATTCATAATGAGCTAGTATGCTATGCTTGCAGGGGGTGTGCCCTATGTCTTAATACTTTTGCTAATAGGTGTTGCCATCCCAAAAAGTTGGAAGGTATGCAGTATACAGGGACCGGCTGACACTTGGCCTGTGTGTATGGGGCTTTATGTATTAAAGTGGATGTAAACCCAAAATTTTTTTTTTTTTTTTTTATGTCACAATGTAGAGTATAAGATTTCCTATCATTTGAGCCCAGTCTTGTCACAAAGAGTTAATCCAGTTCTGAGCAATCCTCTTTTATTGTTCAGTGAGATAAAACTTGACAAACTGACAAAAACTTTGTCAAATCCTCCCCCTTGCTGTGAGTGACAGGTGATTTACATATCTTGTGCACTAGCCTAAAGCTGGCCATACACTATACAATTTTCCTGTTCAACTTTCCTTTAGATTTACCAAAGCCATATAATATGAGGTCAAACCTAAACCCTTTAATTTGTATGCAATCAGACAGGCCCTTGCACTACATAGTTGAAGGTAAATCTAAAGGAAATTGAATCAGAAAATTGTATAGTGTATGGCCAGCCTAAGACATGCATTATTTTTTAATTCCCTCCCCCACTCCTTTCTTCAGCAGCTCTGCAAGGATTGGCTGTTCCACACCTCAGCATGATTTGGCATGCTGAAGTCATGTGGTTACTTTCCTGTCTTTTCACTGGATGTTAGAGATCATAGCAGAAGTTCAGTGTAAGAAATACACAGGAGAAAATGCATATTGACAAGGAGTGCAGAGGTGGGCGGGGAGTCTACTGACATCATGACTCCACCCACCGAGCTCCAGACAACAGACCCGCCCACAGAATCTGCAGTTTTTCGGGTCTCATAACAGACAGAGGGGAGACATTTGACAGGTAAAGATACATGCAGGAGGCATGTATATCCTTATAGATAACCCCTATGGCAGTAGTTTAGAAAGGATGACATTGGGTTTACATCCACTTTAATTGTAATGGCTTAGGTGGGGTTAGAAGAGGCAGCCCAAAGCCTCAAGAATTATAAATTGTGATAACCGTTTAGTGAATTTGTTTATCCCTTCTGGCCACCTCTGGACTTTTTTGAATGAATTCATTAAGGTAACAGTTGGGGGGGCAGGGAATCTAGAAAGGAAGTCTCTTTATAGTTTAGGAAACATTAAACCATTTCTCATTTCATTTTTTTGGTTGAGTTTACAGTTGAACATTAGTTTTGCATATAAAGCAGACAGCATGATGCCTAGGGTTGCCATCTCATCCCTTTAAACCCGAACACACATGAATTACACAAGTTCTGAGGCTAATTTAATGCAGATAAGGCAACTAGTGAGTTTAATTACCACCTTAATCAGCCACAGAACCTGTGTAATTAATATGTGTTCGGGTTTAAAGGGATGAGGTGCAATGGCTTCCCTGGGGGGGGGGGGGGGGGTGGGACATTATGCTGTGCCCCCCAATTAAAAATTTTTTTTTTTTTTTTTAACAAGAAGGCAATGTCTAAGAGGGAGAGCGTCCCCAGTCAGCTCCTGCGGGTGATTCCTCCCCCCTCCCTCTGCTTGCTGACAATGCATAATGTGAGCGCTCACACAACCATGGCCGCCCGATCTGCTCCTTACCCTGCATCCTCATTGGCAGGGAGAAGAGCGAGTTGCAGGAAGGACTCCACCAGGACTCTCAGTTACTGAAAAAACAGACTGATTTCTCCCATCCTTAGGACAGGAGAACCAGCCTGTAAATTCCAAGAGATGCCAGACCAGCGCAGTCAATAGCAGAGGCAGGACAGCAAGAGGAGGCTGGGGAACCCCACAGTGGCAGAACACCAGGGCCCGGAGGCAAGACAACCTTTGCAATCCTGATAGTTCTCCCACTGCTTGGGACCCTTGTATTTTCTTGGTATGCTGGTGACATATATCTCTTGTTTTCTGCCACCCTGGGGGGGGGCGGCGCCCCAATACAGTAGGAAGGGAGCTCACTGCAGAACATGTGAAAGGGCCGTTGTGGGATCGTAGTAAAGGGCCCGAGGAGATAGAGATTATATATATATTTGCATTTTATAGTTGCCCCCCTACTTTTGTCCCCGTCCCCTCCTAAATATGAAAGCTGGAGACGCCACTGATGAGGTGGCAACTCTAATGATGCCTCCAATAGCACACTCTAACATTTCTTACTAAAACAGTCACATGACACAAGGGGCAGAGCTTGTACAGATGGGCATCATTAGTCAGCTGTGTCTAGAGCAGCACCATGTCTAAATACGGCCCTGGGTACACTCTGCTACGATGAAGAAGAAAAACCTGCAGGGTTTTACTTCCTTTCTTTTACCCTGCAAAGTAAAAGCACAATGTGCTAGTATGTATTGCATACTAGCACATTATACGACACTTACCTGCAAACGAAGCCCACGCCATCCCCGCTGCAGGCGGCATCCATCTTTGCCCCTCTTCCTTCTGTGGCCACGGACTCCGAGTCTGACTGGCCGGAGGCGCGGGAGTCGCCAGTCATGGCACTCGATTATGAGCTTACATGATGGAAACAGAGATGCGCTTGATAACATACGATCGTATTTTAAGTATCAATCGAAATCGACTTTCCCATGTGTGGCATATCAGTGGAATAGGTTTTTGTCTATAGATCATTCCTATCAGAAGAGATCGATCATAAAAGATCATCTATCAATGGGTGTACAACCACCATTAAGCCCGGGTTCACACCTATGCGAATTAGATGCAGCTTACACCGCATCTAATTCGCAGGACATTTTAAAATACATTCATATGAATGCATCTGGTTCACATATGTGCGTTGCATTCGCACTGCGCATTGCACAAAAAACGTGTGCGTTTTTTGGGCATTGCGGTGCGAACTACAAGCCTATTATCTCCTATGGGAACGCATCTGATTCGCAGATGCATTGCGTTCTGAACAAGGATTTTCTCTTTCTCCTCACTACACCTCCCCCTCTCCCCCCCCCCCCCCCCCTCCCCCTCTCCCTGCTCTCTAATCCTGAGCAAAAACGCAATGAATCCGTTGAACAGGAGATTGTTATCTCCCCAGTGAAACCTGAGCTTCAATTCGCACCGCACATGTGTGAAACCAGGCTAAGGCTTTTCAAGCGTCTCCTATGGACAATTTTCAGTACCGTCGTTTTTCACAGGGACACACAATTTTGGGGCTTGATGTATTCGGTATATATTTACTTGCTATAATCTCATCTTTTGAATTTCACCAAAAATTGGGGATTACATTAGATTTGTGCTCACTAAAATTAAATTAAGTGTATTATCTATTGAAAAAAAATAGATTTAATAAATAGCAGTGTAAATATTGTGTGATGTAATAAAAAAACTGCAACTACAACAATTTTATTTCCCAAGGCCTCTACTTTCAGCAAATAAATAGGGAGTGATTCAAGAAGACATATACAACAAATTTCTGATGGTATTATATAGTCGGAAACCTTGTGCCAAATTCAGGAAAGCCCTGCAAAATTGTAAATGTTAGTACTGACATGTTACTGACATGTTGTCTTGAGTAAGCCGCCTCTGCCGCAGCACTCTGGATCCCGCACTGCCATGTTTTCTTCTGATGTCATTGTGACTGTCTCTTCCTGGCCCATGATGTGCCATGATGAATGCGCAGTGTGGTAGGGAAATTGCCCAGGGCATGCGAAGTGCAGTGGAGATTGCCCAAAGCCTCCTGGGATGTGCAACGTCACAATACCAGGAGGCTTCAGGCAGGGAAGGGAAGCTTTATTCTTACATGGGAGAGAAAAGTCTAAAGTGTGGGGCCAGGGACCATGAAAAAGGTACTTTCCTATTTGAAAAAAAATATTATCTGGCGTGGGAAAATTATATAAAGTCCTTAAAGGGTAACTCCACTTCCATGACAAAACCATATTGCAAAAAAAAAAAAATAAAAAAAATAAATTAATAATAATAATAATAATAATATAGCATATACAATTATGACACAAGCCATAATGTAATATAGCATTATTAAAAGCTATTTTTCTGTAAAATGCAATGCAATATGGCAACCTGGAGACGTTCTGTACACAGATGGTATTATGGAATGTTCCTGCTTGGCTCACTTATTTTCCCAGAAGTCTGCACTAAGGTCCCGTTCACATATCACGTAGCAGGAATGAGCATGATTTTCAATGAGCGATTTGTGCACTTATTTGCATGTCGCATAGGGCCAGCCCCTTCACCTGAATGGACTGCCCTTTGCATGTTTGTCGCCCAAAAAGAAGCTCCTGCTCCTTTTTGGGCAACAAACTTTGCATAATTTTTAAAGGATAATGGCACCAACATGTGTGTCATGCGCTGTGCAGTGATTGCTATGCAATTTGGAATTGCGGGCAGAATCACAGTGATTCGACTCCAAATCGCGAAGTGTGAATGGAGTCTAAGATACAAATCTAATTTTTTTGTATCCTCTGCAACAAACATTTCAGTTTTGGTGACATACTCCCAAAGAGTTCATCACATTTAAAGGGATTCAGACCCTGCCACTATCCTCAGACCCCTGCAAGTGCAGCAGTTGATCAGTAATGAAAAGTCACTCACATTCACATTTTGGAAACGCACTGCAACCGTACTTTTGTACCATGTGATCCGGTGCAGGCAAACACACTTCATTTGCAACCTGCATTTGAGGTGTCGTTAACACCAAAGCCTGCTGCAGATTACAACTGCAGTGCGTTTTGAATGTGGTGAGGAAAACGCACGCGGAACTTGGGTTTCCCGCACCGCGTTCTAGTGTGACCATAACCTGAGTCGTCTCAAGGGTGCAACAAAATTTTCTCCACCATGGAAAAGGAAGTAATAGGTCTTGTATGATTCCATTTTAATTATCACCATTACAATGGTATTTCTTCATTAGTCACAACAATGGCGACTGACAGTAGAAGTGTCAAACAAAAACTACATGAATTTATCGCATCACTAACAATGAAAATGTTGCACAATTGGCACAAGGCTTCCCACTACATGCGTCACAAATGCCTTATAGAATCGCACCAAGTTTATAATAAATATCTGACACTCTTTTATGAATTCCACGGATAATGTTTTTGAGTTTTATGAGAAAAAAAAAAAAAAAAAAAAAATGTGCAGTTTAGTATGTGTACACACACAAAAAAAAAAAAAAAAAAAAGTGAAGAGTGAAGGCAGCAAAAAAGTGAATTGTGTATAGAATAAATAAAGTTGTTTACGTGAGTAACAAGCATTGTATTCATTATTGCACTGGCTTGCCACACACAACATGGCTGCTTTCTCTTACCCTCTGAAATGACATCACACGTTGCAGGCTCATATTATTGGCTGCCATGTACTTGCTCTCTATTGGCCAAGGATAGCAAACAAGACCCCCCCCTGCGCTGGTGATTGGCTGTCACACA